>NW_006399944.1:4960652-4971321 GCF_000299155.1 Elephantulus edwardii | reverse complement strand
TACACTGTGTACTTCCATAAGGAGAGTATTTAGAATATTTTGATGCCTCAGAAATATTTTGAGACAATATGATTGTAATAATAACATAATTCTGTATTGGAAGGAGGGCAAGTGATATGACTATCAATAGTGATTAGGCCTGGAATGTAATCTTTGGAGTTTGAATAGACTTAGTGGCATACAACAACATTGCTGGATTATGATAACTATCAAATAAACCTAATTAATGTCATAGGTAGAAATTCTTTGCATTTGTGATTGCCACATAACTTTTTTTTTCTGGATATTTTAAAATAAGTAAAAAAATCTCATTGTATATTTTTAAAATAATATCTCACAAGAGTTCACAATGCCTTTTAAAAATAGTGTGTGCAGTCTAACACTCACTCTGTCCTTGGTATCATATTGGATGTAGAAAGTTAAAGAAACAACCTTTGTCTGTCCTTAGGGGATTTTCAGCCCAATTATACAAAGCCATTATAGAAATGTCCACTTTTTTTTTCCTAATGAGTTGAATGAACCTGACAAATATGCTTATTATACTTTCTACACATTGATTCATTTGTTTGTTGCCGTAGGTAATTCCCAGAGTTAAGGCAATCTCATTTGAGTTTGACATTTACAGGTGTAAGACAGTAGAATCGGTTTTATGAATGGGGGAGGACACAACTATGAACAGAACAGAGGGGCCCACCTAGAAAATCTAGACAAGAGAATACAAAAAGAATGAAAGTTATCAGGGAAAAAAAACATAATTTGGAGAATTATGAGATTCTCAGTATCAGTAAGTCAAAGCAGATTGATAAAGATTGATATATGAAATAACTAATTTAAACTTTCCATGGAATTTGAAAGTTGTGAAAGAAGGTTCTTGTTCATGGGAAAATAAATAGGCTTTTAAAGTATTTCAATAGCTCTTTTAGTATTTTGTTTTTGTTTTAAACTTTTATTGATCTGCATATAGTCATTCACATGCATTATGTTTTATTCATGTACACTATATTTTATGTAATCATTCACACACATCGTGCTTTTACCAAATTACTCTTTTTAAATTTTAAAATGTTTTAAAATTAATTGCTATTTATTTATGCCTTTCATCACCTATCTCTTCAAGTCTCATCAAAGTTACATTCTTGTTATTCCTTTGCCACACATATCTTCTCATTAACCTACACTATTTTAGTGATTTTCCTCCTCTCTTCTTCCACCTCTCTTCATCCCTTTTTCTTTTAAACATTAATGCATATTTTTCCCAGTTGTCTTTATTTTCACAAATGTGGTCTTAGGTGATATTTGTTCTTTTGTGACTGAGTTATTTTGCTCAGCACAATGCCTTCTTGTCACGATGGATGGTGAAGAGATTGAGATTGTTCACAGCTCTAGTTTGCTTGGCTCCACAGTCAACACTCTTGGCACCAGTACCCAGGAAATTAAAAGGCTCATTGCCATGGGGAAGTCTGCTGTTAGGGACCTCTCCAAAGTACTGAAGAGCAAAGGTGTCTCTCTGGAGACTAAGGTGCATCTGATACAGGCCATGGTCTTCGAAATCACTTGTTATGCATCAGAGAGTTGGACAACGACCAAGGAGGACAGAAGGAGAATTGATGCCTTTGAGCTGTGGTACTGGAGAAGAGTATTGAGAGTACCATGGACTGCTAGGAAAACAAACAGATTTATCCTGTAAAGGGTTAAACCGGGTGCAAGGATTCTGAGGCTCCATCTAACATACTTTGGTCATGTTGTAAGAAGAGACCGGTCCATGGAGAAGGATATCATGCTGGGGAGGGTGGAGGGACAGCGCAGGAGGGGAAGGCCCTCTATGAGGTGGATTGATTCGGTTACTGGGGTAATTGGGATGGGTGTGTCAAAGAGAGTGTGATTGGCAGAAGACAGAGTAGAGTTTAGGGCTGTTGTGCATAGGGTTGCTATGAGTTGCAAGAGACTCGACGGCATATAACAACAACAACAACAACAACAAAAACAATGCCTTCTAGATTTTTCTTTCTTGTGTAGTCTTTTAAGAATACTTTCTTGTTCTTTATTGCTAAATAGTATTCCACTATGTGAATGTACTACAGTTTCGCTGTCGATTTGTTTGCTGATAGACATTTGGATTATCCCTCACCCCCCACCCACCGCCCTCCATCTTCCTGTAATTGTGAATAAACTGCAATAAGTAGAGGTGTGCTTACTTCTCGTTGTTAGCTCAGATTTCCTTGCAGTTTTTTTCTAGTAGTGAAAAAGCAGAATTATAAAGGATTTCTATATTTACCTTTATTTTCTAGATGTTAGATTGCCTTCCATAGTGATTGCACCATTTTTTTAACATATCCTCATATATTTGTTGACCATTAGAGTATGGATATCTTCCTTTGTTAAGTCTTTTAAAGATTTTGCCCATTTTATAACTCAGTTTTCAGTCTTTTTCTTGTGGAAACACTTAGATATTTGGTAAATTTTAATTATGAGCTCCTTGTCTGAAATGTTATTGCCGAATATTTTTTCCCAGTGTTCAAACTTTCTTTTCATCTTACTGGAAATTTTTTTTTATGAAATTTGATTTTTAGAAGGTCTCATTCATTGATTTCATTCTTGAAGGCATGAAATTCTTCTTCTGTCTCCCTTAGTTATTGTCCAAATCTTTGGTGTATAGAAAGTAATTGTGAAGACTACGGCCTAAATCAGATGCACCTTAGTCTCTAGACTTTCTAGGTTGTATATTAGGTCTTGAAATCACAGAGTCTGATTATCTCCTACTTAATTGTTATTTTTCAGGACAGCTTTGTTTATTCAGTCTTTCTTTTCTAAAAGAAATTGGAAATTGGCTTTTTAAAAATTCTTTGAATAATTAATTTGTTATCTGTATTTAGATTACATTGAACCTGTAGATTGCTTTTGGCATGATTACAGTTTTCCCTGTTTTGTGTATTCCTGTCCATACACAGGGAATATTTTCCCATTTAATTAGATTCATTATTGTTTCTTCTAGGGAACTCTGGTGGCCTAGTGGCAAGAAGCAGAGCTTCAATCCCGAAGATTCAAGTTTTGACACCACCAGTTGGTCCACAGAAGAAGGATGGACAATCTCATCCCATGAAATTAATTGCCTCTGAATACAAATTCAGCTATGGGTCAGTTCTGACTCTACAGTACACAACAACGAAGTTGTGTCTTTTTTTAATTTTTTTAAAATTATTATTTTGTGTGTGTACCATCAAATTGGAACTGACTGGTACAGGAGGAGATTGCTCCTCCTTCTCCAGCAGAGCATCTGGTGGATTTGAACCATATAGCTCTGGGATTGTAGTGCACCTTCTTGCCAGTAGGCCACCAGAGCTCCCTCAAAGTTGTTTCTTATAGTAGTCTTTTGTCATTTTCTTTACATAGGTATTTTGTGTCTCTTGTGATGAGCAGTTGAATGGGAACTGACTCATAGCTGACTTTCAAATGGGTTTTCAGAGGGGGGAGATTGCTCATCCTTAGAAAAAGTGATGGACTTGAACTGTGTACCCTTGGATTGACCATATAATTCCTTACCAGTAAGCCATAATGTATGCCAGTTATGGTTAACAGTGAGAAGAATGGGAATCCCAGGATACTTAATTCTGCTCATCCAAACCCTGTATCACGACCAAGAGGCTATTGGGAGGGGAGGGGGGAGGCAAACAACAAATTGAAACAAAACATGGAAACACTGCATGGTTTAAAATTTGGAAAGCTGTGCATCAGGGCTGTATATTCTCTTCATATCTACTTAACCTGTGTGCTGAGAAAATTATCCAAGAAACTGGACTCTATGAAGAATATGGCATTAAGATCAGAGGAAGACTCATCAATAAGCTTCAGTATGCATATGATACAACTATGCTTGCTGAAAGCGAGGAATACTTGAAGCACTTGCTGCAGAATGTTAAACACTAAATTCAATATACATTGAATTTCAACATAAAAAAAAACAAAAAAATTCCTCAACACTAGACTAATAATACACAATATTATAATGGGCCAAGAAAAGATTGAAACTGACGATGACTTCATTTTACTTTGATCCTTAATAAATACACTTGGTACCAGAAGTCAAGATATCAGGAGACATAGTGCACTAAGAAAGTCTGTAATTGGGGATCTCTCCAAATTATTGAGGAGCAATGATGTTTGTCTGATGACTAAGGTGTGCATGATTCACACCTTGGTGCATCTGAGAATTAGTCAATGAATAAAAATGACAAAAGAATTTTTGTTTTCAACTATAGTGTTGGAGGAAGGAGACACCAGAAGGAAGAACTGACGTTTCTTCCATCTTATAGGACCTGTGGTACTATATATTCACAAATCACTTCTATTTTTCTGCATGTATGTTTCTGAATTTTTATATACTCTTTCTCTTCCATAAATACCTTGATACATTTTCTGGTAAAGTTTTTTTGTTTTTGTTTGTTTGTTTGGGGGTTTTTTTGGGGGGAGGGAGGAGGGGTTATGTTGTTTTGTTTTTTGCTTTTACAACCCTGCTCAGGATTTAATAAAAAGAAAAAGAAAAAATGAAAAACTTGAACTTTTCTTTAAATGCATAATAAACAAGTTATGAATGATTTTAAGCCCAACTTCAGAAAAAAAATTCAGAGCGATATACCCAGAGCAGGAGTACTAAAGAAGCATAAAGCTCTTTACCTGGACCAGAATGGAAGTGGACTAATTTCTTCAACATCTACTATATACAAGGAGCTCTCATGACTTTGTGGTAAAGAATTGTGCTGTCAACCCAAAGACACATGATTCAAATCTACCAGCTGCTAAACTGAGAAAAGATGGAAAACTCACTGGAGGGTCTGCTGTAAGTTGGCCCAGACTCAATGATACATGACAATGACTATATAATAAAAATAGCTGCACAAAATGCATTCATTTGAAGTCTTGCTTCATATTTATTATTGTTGCTGTTTGCTACCAACAAGTGGAAACGCACACATAGCTGACCTTCTAGCTCTTTTTCAGAAGCTGTAAATCAATTAAGATTGCCCTTATTTCTCCCATTTAGCTGCTGGTGGTTCCAAAGTATGTGCCTTTGGGTTGGCAGCACAGATCTTTACCCACCAACCACCAGAGATTCCTATTTAAGTATAAGGAAAGCATGATTATAACCTTATTTTTTGCAAATTAAGAAAGTACTGAGAAAGAAACTTGTCTTACATTTAAAAAGAAAAACGATTAGTATGTAGGAGGACTAAGATTCTAATTCTGGCTTCTTCTTCCAAAATATGCACTTTGCCTATACCATCATTAATTTATTATTTGAATCGCATTTGCATGTATTAACTAAATATTCTTTTTCTAGATCTATGAGAGATACATTTTATTACTCTCATTTTGTAGAAAATGTACTAAAGCCAACGTAGTAAAATGGTTTGGTGATAACAATGAAGTAGTTGTACAAACAGAAAATTGTAAGTCAATTTTCTTTAATTTAGGCCTTAATGATAAAGCAGATGAAACCAAAGTAACAGGTCTCAATCATTAACTGGGGACAAAAAGAGGAGGAAGAAAGAATTAGTGTTTAGACACAGGAGAATATCTCTAGCTATTGAATCTTATTGGAGAGAAAAGTTAATAAATATTTTCAAACTTGTACCATAAGATTTAAACATGTGCTTATTCTTTGCAATCATAACATCTTAATTAAATCTAAACCTGATAACAAATAGAACAAAGATTTTTGTGTTAAAGTTGGACTTGTTTTGTAACTTTTCTGAGTTTGCTAAATTGTAGCATTAGAGCAAAAGAAGTTTACTGCAGAAAAACTACAAACTGTTCAAGAGAACAAAGCTGTAACTTTATTTTAAAATAACTTAATGTTAAATTCTTGACTAAAATTAAAAGCTGTTAATGATCTTTGCTAATGAAAATTGATTTTATGTACCCATCTTGATTATGAAATTGTTCTTATCACTGGCTGTTATTATCAACAGCCTTTGTTATTGACAATTGTCTCTGCAGTTATTCTGACTCCTAGTGACTCTGTATTAAAGAAACAAACAAACAGAAAACCTTCCAACAACAAAAACCCAACAACAAAACACCCTGCTTGGTTCTGTACAATCTTTACCATCTTTGTTAATTGGAGGTTATTGCACCTGTATAAACTATCTCATTGACAATTGAGCCACTTTTTCACTGACCTACAACTTTACTAAGGATTTTTCTTCTTCAAGGACGGGCCACTGCTGATAAAATGCCCAAGTAAGATGCTGCCCTGGACATGCTCACCAAGTTGTGCCAAGAAATCTGGAGAACGACCACTTGGCCAACTGACTGGAAGAGATCGCTATTTGTTCCCATTGCAAAGAAAGGTGACCCAACTGAGTGTGGAAACTACAGAACAATCTCACTGATTTCACATGCAAGCAAGATTTTACTGAAGATTATTAAAAAACGACTGGAATAGCACATCAACAGAGAACTACCAGAAGTCCAGGCTGGGCTTAGAAGGGGTCGTGGTACTAGAGATATTGTAGCTGATGTTAGTTGGATCTTGGCTGAAAGCAGTGAATACCAGAGGAATGTCTATCTGTGTTTCATTGACTATGCAAAGGCATTTGACTGTGTAGATCATAACAAACTGTGGCTGACTCTGAGAAGAATGGGAATCCCAGAATACTCGATCGTTCTAATGCGAAACTTATACTTGGACCAGGAGGCAGTGGTCAGAACAGAGCAAGGGAACACTGCATGGTTCAAAATTGGGAAGGGCGTAAGCCAGGGATGCATCCTATCTCCATACCTTTTCAACCTATATGCAGAACAGATTATCCGGGAGGCTGGGCTCTATGAGGAGAAATGGAGGGTCAAGATTGGTCGACGATTTATCAACAACATGCTTTATGCGGATGACACAACCCTGCTTGCTGAAACTGAAGAGGACCTGAAGCGCCTGTTGCAGAGTGTCAAGGACTGCAGCCTACAATATGGATTGAGACTCAATGTCAAGAAGACAAAGATTCTCACCACTGGACTAATTGGCAGCATCAGGATGGATGGTGAAGAAATTGAGATTGTACACAGCTTTAGTTTGCTTGGCTCCATAGTCAACAGTCTTGGTACCCACAGCCAGGAAATTAAAAGGCGCATTGTCATGGGAAAGTCTGCTGTTAGGGACCTCTCCAAAGTGCTGAAGAGCAATCATGTCTTTCTGGATACTAAGGTGCGTCTGATACAGGCTATGGTCTTCACAATCACTTGTTATGCATCAGAGAGTTGGACAATGACCAAGGAGGATAGAAGGAGAATGGATGCCTTTGAGCTGTGGTGATGGAGAAGAGTATTGAGAATACCATGGATGGCTAGGAAAACAAAAAGATTTGTCCTGGAAAGGGTTAAACCGGGTGGCTCCTTGGAGGCAAGGATTCTGAGGCTCCATATAACATACTTTGGACATCTTATGAGGAGAGACCGGTCCTTGGAGAGGGACATCATGCTTGGGAGGGTGGAGGGACAGCGCAGGAGAGGAAGGCCTTCTATGAGGTGGATTGATTCAGTGACTTGGATAATTGGGATGGGAGTGTCAGAGACAGTGCGATTGGCACAGAACAGAGCGGAGTTTATGGCTGTTGTACATAGGGTTGCTATGAGTCGCAAGCGACTCGACGGCACATAACAACAACAACAACAGCAACAACAACGACAACAAGTGAAAGGAAATTTTATTATCCCTGTTTTAATGAGAATTCTGGCTTCCTTTTAGTTTTTAAAAAAATATATTTTCTTCTTCCTCTGGTAATCAAGAAAAACTAATTCATTTTTACGAATAGCACAATTCAAAAGTATAAATCTTTTTGTCTTCCTATTTTTTGTATCTGATATTATTGTTCTCATTTTGTACTATCATGTCAGAGTATTCCGTAGCTGACCCTCCGTCAAATTTTCAAAGGCAGTAAACCTTGTTGAAGGAGATTGACCATAATCTGTCTCCCACAGAGTAGCTGGTGGATTTGAAGACTGGTCCGTAGAGAGGGACATCATGCTTGGGAGGGTGGAGGGACAGCACAGGAGAGAAAGACCCTCTATGAGGTGGATTGATTCAGTGACTGGGATAAATGTGATGGGAGTGTCAGAGACCGTGCGATTGAAACAGGACAGAGCGGAGTTTAGGGCTGTTGTACATAGGGTCGCTATGAGTCGTAAGCGATTCGATGGCACATAACAACAACAACATCTTTGGGTGGTAGTGCAATTCATTACCACTAAGTCACCAGAACTCCCTGATGTTAATGATATTGTTTGATAACCTTTAAGTTCTGTTAATCAGTATATACCAAAATCTATAGGATTTATCAACCTCGCCTGGAAAACTCCTGTAGAATAAATTGAGGAGAAGACACAGGAAGATACAAGAAGTCAATCCTTGAGCAGAAATTCAAAACTTCTGAAGTCAAGAGATACTCTTAGAGGAAGAAATCGCCAGCAGCTTTAGCTTTAGAAATCACAGAAGCACAGAAAGATTGAAATATAAGTCATCACTTTAAGGGCTGGAATAGCTGGGAGTGCATGTAAATGCTGGTAGAGCAGGGAAAGGGGTAGCTCAAAACATACCTGGCAAGGGTGGGGACAACACGGACTCTATTGTCCTTTTTCTACTACTGGGGAATATCTTCAATCTGCTTTTTTCTGTAAAATGTTTGTCTGTCAGATAATGTTCTAAATTTGAGCAATCTAATTAAGACAGAGTAGGAAGAAGGATTGGCCATCCACTTCCAAAAGAGCAGGCCTTTGAAAATCCTATGTACAATTGAGCACACTTAGACTAGCAGATATGGCAACTGAGGGTGAACCCTCAAGTATGGGAACACATAGAAGGAAGAACAGCTATAGAAAACACTATTGATTGGAACATAGAATGTAAGAACCATAAATGTAGGAAAACTGGATATTGGTAAGAGGGAAATGGTATGCATAAATACTGACATACTGGGTATTGGTGAAATGAGATACACTGGCATGGGACATTTTGAGTCAGAGGATCACATGATCTGCCATGCTGGAAACGAAAAGGTGAGTAAAATTGGAGGTGTTTTCATGATCAAAAGGCCATTTCTAGATACATTTTGAATTACTATATTGTGAGTGACAGGATAATATCCATATGCATACAAGGAAGTACAGTGAATACCACCATCATTCAAATATACGCACCAACAACCAGAACCAAAAGTGAGGAAAAAAAAGAAGATTTCTACCAACATTTGCAGTCAGAGATTGATTGAACATGCAATCAAGATGCATTAAAATTAATAATAATAAAAAAATAATAATGGGTGATGGGAATGCAAAAGTTGGAAGTAGAGAAAAAGAATCAGCAGTTGGATAACATAGACTTGGTGACATAAATGAAGCAGGAGATAAAATCATAGAATTTTGTACAATCAATGACTTATTCATTACAAATACATTTCAGAAGAAACACAAATGCAGGATATACACATGGATTTCACCTGATGGTATGCATAGGAATCAGATCCATTACATTTGTGGAAAGAATTGCTGGAGAAGCTCACTATCAGCTACGAAAACTAGCCCAGGTGCTGAATGTGGAACAGACCACAAACTACTCACATGCAAGTTCAAGCTGAAGCTGAGAAAAATTAGATCAAGTCCACAGGAAGCAAAATTTGACCTTAAGTCTATGCCACCTGAATTTCAAAACCATCTCAGGAACAGGTTTGAAGCCTTGGATATCAAGAATATCATCCAGGAAGAATGCAAAAGACGGAGGAGGAAGAAAAGACCAAGATGGATGTCAGAAGAAACCCTAAATGTTGCAGTTGATTGCCAAGAAGCCAAAGCAAAGGGGAAAAATCAAGATATTTAAGAGTTGAACAGAAGATTTCAGAGGGCCGTTCAGGTAGGCTAATAAAGTATTAGAATGAAATGTGCAAGGAACTGAAGACAAAAAAATCAAAAGGGCTGAACTTGCTCAGCATTTCTTAAGTTGAAGGAACTGAAAAACAAATTCAAACCTAGAGTTGCAATACTTATGGATGCTTTGGGAAGAATATTAAATGATTCAGAAAACATTAAAAAAAGATGGAAAGAGTATACAGAGTCATTGTACCAAAAGGAATTGGTGGATACAGAATAATTTCATGAAACAATGTATGAGCAAGAGCCTGTGGTGATGAAGGAAGAAGTTCAAGCTGCTGAAAGAATTGGCAAAAAACAAGGCCCCAAGATTTGATGGCATACCAATCAACATATTTCAACAAACAGGTGCTGCCCTCATCAAGTTGTGCCAAGAAATTTTGGAGGACAACCACCTGGCCTACTGACTGGAAGAGATCTATACTTGTTCTCATTCCAAAGAAAGATGATTTGACAGCATGTGGAAATTATTGAACAGTATCTCTTGATACCAGCAGCCAAGAATTAAAAGAATTGCATTGGGAAAGTCATCTGTCAGAGACCTCTCCAAAGTACTGAAGAGCAATGAAGTACGTCTGGAGACTACAATACACTTGATACAGGCCATTGTCTTTGAAATTACTAGCTATGCATCAGAGAGCTGAACAATGACTATGCATGATAGGAGAGTTGATGTTTTAGAATCCTTGTCTCCAAGGAGCAGCCTGATTTCACCCTCTCCAGGAAAATTTTGTTCATTTTCTTTTTTTTTTTTTTT
>NW_006399944.1:4950789-4960467 GCF_000299155.1 Elephantulus edwardii | reverse complement strand
CTCTTCTCCAGCACCACAGCTCAAAGGCACCATCTCTACTTCTATCATCCCTAGTCATTGTTCAGATCTCTGATGCAGAGCAAGTGATAGCAAAGACCATGGCAACTATCAGGTGCACCTTAGTCTCCAGAACGACATCGCTGCACTTCAGTATTTTAGAGAGGTCTCTAACTGCAGACTTTATCATTGCAATATGTCTTTTGATTTCCTGGCTGCTGGTGCCAAGAGTGTTGACTGTGGAGCCAAGGAAACCAAAACTGTGAACAATCTCAATCTCTTTACTATCCATCGTGATGCTACCAATTGTCCCAGGGTAAGAACCTTTGGCTTTTTTTTTTCTTTTTTAATATATTGAGCTTCAAACCATGCTGAAGACTGGAGTCCCTGACCTTCCACAGCAAGTGCTTCTGGTCCTCCTCAGTTTCAGCAAAGCAGGCTTGTGTCATCTGCATAACACAGATTGTTGATGATTCTTCCTCCAATTCTGATGCCACATTCATCCTCATAGAGCCCAACCTCCTGAATAACCTGTTCTGCATAAAGATTGAAAAGATATGGATACAAGATGCAGAACTGGCATACACCCTTCCCAATTTTGAACCATGCAGTGTTTCCCTGCTCTGTTCTGCCGACTGCCTCTTGTTCCAAGTATAGGTTTTGCATTAGAATGGTCAAGTGTTCTGGGGTTCCCATTTTTCTCAGAGTTAGCCACAGTTTGCTATAATCCACCCAGTCAAATGCCTTTGTGTAATCAATGAAACATTTATAGACATTCTTTTGGTACTCCTTGCTTTCAGCCAAGATCCATCTAACATTATCTACAGTATCCCTAGTACCACAACCACGTCTAAACCCAGCCTTCATTTCTGGTATTTCTCTGTTGATGTTCTGTTCCAGTCATTGTTGGATCACCTTCAGCAGAATCTTGCTTGCATGTGATATTAATGATGTTGCTCGATAATTTCCACACTCTGTGAGATCACTTTTCTTTAGAATGAGAACAAACATAGATCTCTTCCAGTCAGCTGACCAAGTGGTTGTTTTCCAGATTTCTTGGCACAAGTTGGTGAGCATGTCCAGGGCAGCATCTATTAGTTGAAATAGGTCAATTAGTATACCATCAATTCCTGGAGCCTTATTCTTACCCAGTTCTTTAAGTGCAGTCTGAACTTCTTCCTTCATCAGCATAGGCTCTTGCTCATTCATTATGTTTTATAAAATCAATCACCATTGAACCATGGCCACCATTACCTCATCTCCTATCTTCATTTCATGCTCCTTACCTTGCTCAGTATCTTGACCATTAATCTCTCAGTACTACAAATCAAGGCTTGGCTTTTTTAAAAAAAAAATTAGTTTCTTCAGTCCTTTCTTCTTGATAAATGTTGAATTTATTATATTCCTTTGGTTTTCTAATTTCAGATTTTTGCACAATTTATCCTAACACTTGGCTTTGTATGTTCTAACTAACTACACTGGTTAACTATCAAGAAGCTCTTTGGACTGGGAACATTAAGTAAAGATAATTTTGCCTTTACAAAAATATACTTTATAAGCTAAAATAAAGTGCTTGACTGTTGCAATAACAAAGAAATTTAATATATTTAAGCGAGTATTGTTGAAAAAAAACGTTGACTGAGTGATTTACAAAAAGAAGCAATGAAGGTTAAAGAAAACTCAGGCTGATGAAGTATCTTGAGTGATAACAGAGCTATTGCTGCCTGTAGAGCTGAGCATTGAAGAAAGGGGAGTGACAAAAAAAAATCACATTATTTTTCTTGTTGTAGTTCTGGAATGGGCTGGTAGACAGGAGTTGTGATATTTAGTGTATATGTGAACCAGGGTCCATAAGGACTTCTGCTGCTAGCTCAAAGTTAGTGCATCTCTGATGGTTCAAATCCAGTAGTGACTGCCTAAGAGTCAAAGATGGAGAAAGACGGGCAGTCTCCTCCCATGTAATTTACAGCCTCTGAAAACCCAATGGAGATTCAGCTATGAGTCAGTTCAACCTGATGGCAATGAGAGAGAGTGATGACCTGATATCTGTAGTACTCAGGAAACGTAGGAGGGAAAGCAAATACCCATGACTCTATTCACTCTAGGGAGCTCCCATGGAATCCACAGTGAGTTATTCTTCTAATCCAAAAACTGTCTGTCTCTTTTGGTTCAAATCCACTGAAAGCCTAATGGAGAGTCAGCTATGATTCAGAGCCTATTTGATGGCAGTGAGACAATTCATTCTGACTTTTTATGTCTTCTTTAAGCCCAGTAGAACTAGAAACTAGAGGGAAAGAGAATACATTGCCTCATTCTGAAAAATCAGCATTCCAAGGCTAAAAATATGTTGCTGTTTTTGTTACTGTTACTATTGCTGTTGTTGTTATATGCTGTCGAGTCGCCTGCAATTCATAGTGACCCTATCTATGTACAACAGTCCTAAACTCTGCTTTATCCCTTGCCAATCTTATTGTCTCTGACACTCCTATCCAATTAGCCCACTCAGTAAATTGATCCATCTCATCAAGGGTCTTCATCTCCTGCACTGTCCCTCCTCCATCCCAAGCATGACGTCCCCCTCTAAGTAAATACCCCTCCTTGCAACAAATCCAAAGTATGTCGGATTAAGCTTCAGAATCCTTGCCTCCAAGGAGCAGCCTGGCTTCACCCTCTGAAGGACGAATTTGTTTTTCCTCCTAGCAGTCCATGGTATATTCAATTAGGCCACCAGAGCTCCCTAAAAATATGACACAGAAGGAAAAGAGCTGTTCTGGAGAGGCCGAGATGTTTCTGCTCCCCTCCCCCCAGTGTGTTTCTCATCATTTATCCATGTTGATTAATATATGTTCCCAACTAAAGGGATATGTACAGTCTTATTAATTATTGTATCTGAATGATTAATTCAATTCAGGAAAAAATTTGAGACAAATATAAAAGGATGAGGATGGAGCAAAATAATTAATTAGCATAATAATCAGTTTTTATAGGTTCCACAAGTGTAGTTAGTCCAAAGACAATCCATCCTGCACATATATTCTGTTTCTTACAATACTGGTTAGTTTCATAGCTGGAAAAATTGTGATTGCACAATCCTTTTCCCCTATATATCTGACTCCTTGCTATAATTAATGATATTGGGTTTTTGCAGTCTCCTATTGACCAAAGCTATAGGAAAAAAGTGTCATGAAAGAAGCCCCAAGAAACTCTCTACATTTTGAAATAGCTATATAAATGTAAAATGATTTTTTTCTTAGCAATTTAAGTCAATCTCTTGATCATTCTCTTGTCTGATCATCGATGAGTGTCATTAAAAGCTACAAGTATCTAAATGATAGTGAACTCCCAAATAAATGAAACAATGCATATAATCATTGATGGAAAAAATACTTCCTTCACTTGCTCTCCTTCATTGATTGCCATTGAGTTGAACATGACTTGTATCTGACCCTTCCGTGGGTTTTCAGAAGCTCTCAGTCATAAGGAAGGGTATTGCCCATATTTCTCTCAAGGGGCGGATTTGAATTGCCTGTCTATAAGCTGGCAGTGCAAGTACTTATGCTCTAGGTCACCTTTCCATATTAAATCCAAAATTGCAGTGAATAGGAAGTTAAAAAATTTCTGAAATGGTACTACTTCTGCTGGGGAAGTAGTAAATTATTTTGCCTGCTAGTTTAAGGTGTACATAATATTTTACAGGATAGGACTTTTCAACTGGACAAAATGTTTTCTCCTATCTGTTTCTGAAAGTGAAAATTCATTAGGTAGTTTTATCATTCTTTCTAGGATCCACTTTCAGATTATAGCATACACATTAGTTTTTATATTTGTTATATGTGAGTTATTTATATATTTTCTTTACATAAAATGTATTCTAAGGAGAAGGACAATGTTGCATGGGAAAGTAGTGTAGTAAAAAAGAAAAAATAAGGCCATGAATAATGCAAAGACTACAGCCTTCAGTATGAATTATCTCTCAACATCACGAAAATCCTGTGGTCCTCACTACAGGACAACCGTCAATGTTAAAATAGATGGGGGGCGGGGAGAAAAATATATATGAACTTTTTATGTAAACTTGTAAAACATAAAATTTTTAAAAAAGATGGAGAAAGGATTGAAGTTGTCAATTATTTCATCTTGCTTGGATCAGCAATCAATACTTTTGTACCAGCAGTCAGGAAATGAGGAGACATATTGCATTGACCAGGCCAACTGTCAGAGACCACTCCAAAATTCTGCAGAACAATTATGTCAGTCTGAAGATGAAGGTGTGCCTGATTCCAGGCATAACATTCTCAATAACCTGCTATGCATCAAAAAGGTGGACAATAAATAATGATGACAGAAGAAGAATCAATGCCTTTGAATTAGGGTGTTTGAGAAGAGTACTGAATATCCCATGGATTACCAAAAAAACCTTGCAACAGATATGTCTTTGAAAAAGTGCAGCTACTAGAGTGCTTTTTTAGTGAATTGAGGCTCAATATCAAGAATACAATGATTTTCACTACTGGGTCAATTGGCAGCATCAGGATGGATGGTGAAGAGATTGAGATTGTTATCAGCTTTAGTTTTTTTGGCTCCACAGTCAACACTCTTGGCACCAGCAGCCAGGAAATTAAAAGATGTATTGCAATGGGAAATTCTGCTGTTAGGTACCTATCCAAAGTACTGAAGAGCAACGGGTCACTCTGGAGACAAAGGCCTTGGTTTTTGCAATCACTTGCTATGCATCAGAGAGTTGGACAATAACTAGGGAAGAGAGAAGAAAAAGTGATACCTTTGAGCTGTGGTGTTGGAGAAGAGTATTTCATATACCATTCACTGCAAAGAAAAGGAATAGATTCATCCTCGAAAGGATTAGACCAGGCTGCTCCTTGGAGGCAAAGATTCTGAAGGTTCATCTGACATATTTTGGACGTGTTGCAAGGAGGGACTAGTTCTTGGAGAAGTACATCATACTTGGAAGGGTGGAGGGACAGCGCAGGAGAGGAAGGCCGTCTATGAGGTAGATTGGTTCAGTCACTGGGGTAGTGGGGGTAGGTGTGTCAGAGACAGTGAGATTGGCACAGGATAGAGCAGGGTTACTATGAGTCACAGGTGATTTGACAGCACATAACAACAGCAAAAATATATTCAGCCAACTAATATTCGATAAAAAAAGACTTTAGATTACCAGTATAATTTTCAACAGACTATGCTGCTACAAGTCCCTGCTCTAACATTGTTGTATACTCCCAAGTAGGAACTAATTCATAGCTGACTCTCCAGTCTGCCTTTTGAGGCAGTAAACCACATAATAGATTTCCCATCTTAGTCTCATTGAACTGTTGGTGGATTTAACTACATGTGTTTAGGTTGGCAGTACACCTTCTAACCACTAAGTCTTCAGAACACTCTGCTTTAGCAATAAATATGTTAAAAAATGGAGTCCTTCTAATCTGTTGAAAACTTATTTTTTCACACAATATAAGAAATAATCCTACCACTACCTTATGTTTATAAATTAGTAATGGGATCTTAGAAAAGAACTAATTTTACAATTAAAAAAAAAAACACAGCAAAACGACAGAAACAAACTTATGAGGAGGTAAAACAGATAATCATGCCTCCAGAGGCTTATTTATTATTATTATTATTATTATTATTATTATTATTATTACTATTATTACATGGCATCAAGTATGCCTCTACTATGACTAATAGCAACTCTACGGACAAAGAATCTGAGCCCTGACCTAACCTTTGCCATCATCATTATCTCTGATACACTTGAGCCCATTGTTGCAGTCACCGTGTTAATCCATCACATTGAAGGTCTTCCTTTCTTTCACTGATCCCCCATCTTTCTAAGAATGATGTCTTTTTCTAATGACCAGTCTTTCCTAACAAAATGCTCAAAATGAAAGCTTCATTCTCCTTGCTTTCTAGGCACACCCTGATTGTACTTCTTCCAAGACATATTCATTCATTCTTTTGTCGGTCCATGGGATACTCAAACTCTTATCCAACACCACAACTCAAAGACACTGATTCTGCATCTGGCATCCTTACTTACAGTCCAACTTTAAAATGCATAACGAGGAATTGAAGAGATCATGGCTTGAATAAGATGCAGCTTAGTCTTTAAGCTGACATCATCACTTTTTAACATCATAGAATAATCTTTACAGAAGTAAAGAATATTGCAAAGATTCTGTAATCTTTACAGAAGATTTATCCAATACAATATATCTTTTGATATTTGACTAACTTCAATATTCTCTCCATCTGTCATGATGTTGTCAATTGGCCCAATAGTAAGAATTTTTGTCTTCTTAATGTTGAGATTTAATACATATTGAAGAAGTCTTTGATCTTCTTTGGTATTTCAAGTCCTCTTAACTTTTTACAAACCGTATGGTGTCATCTGCATAACAAAGCTTGTTGAGGAACCTTCCTCTGCTCCTGATGCCACACTTTTCTTCATAAAGTCCAGCTTCTCAAATTATTATGTCCCCATATAGGTTGAATAGATATAGAGAGGACACAGCCTTCTTGACTTTGAGACGTGCAGTGTTCCTTTGATTTGTTCAGTCAAAAATTTTTTGGTCTAAATATAGGGACTGCACAAGCCAGCTAAGTATTAAAGGATTTCCAGTCGTCTCAATGTTAACCATAATTTCTTATGATCCACATAGTCAAAAGTTTTTGCATAATTAATAAAACACAAATCAACATCCTTCTGTTGTTTTCTGCTTTCAACCACTAGTCATCTAACATTGGCAATCATATTTATGGTGCCACAGCCTCTTCAAAATACTGTTCCAGCATTTTTTTAATAATCCTCAGTAATATTTTACTTACGTGTTATAGTAATGATATTGTTCAATAATTTCTACTTTCTGTTAGATTTCCGTAGTCTGATGGTCTAGGGTTAAGAAGTTGCACTATGAACTCAAAGATAAGTTATTCAAATCAACTAGTTGTTTGGCAGGAGAAAGATGGACAATTCAGGCCTCCCTTAGAAAGCTTTTCCCTATCTCAGTCTGAGGAACTCTGTGGAACAGTCCATAGTGAGTTGCACTGTTAATCAAAAGTACTTCCATGTCCAGTGGCTCAAATTCATCAGCGGTTCCAAGATGAAAATACATAAGTCTTCTTCTATTATGTTGTATAGACCCAGAAATACAATGATGGGCAGCCATGGGTCAATAGCAGCTCAATTGCAGTAAGGGAATGATTCTCAATATTGGATATAGTCACCCCTTTGATACATCATCTACTTTTAGTAATCATTGATACTGTGTTTGTTTAATGTTCATTCTCTGAGTAGAATTGTTGCATAAGTTGAGAGAAATGTTTCTTTTCCCACCTTTATATTCTTGCTATTTAACCATAATTCATTAACTACCTAACTAGTAACAATACCTTAATTACATCAATGGTACTATTATTATTTTTCATTTCAAGAATAAAGTAGAAACTCTACATGGCTTATATTATGGCTGTCAAGACTCACCATTAATGTTTGAAGTTGTTTTGGCGTTTTGTTGTTGTTTTTCTTTTTTTGTCTAAGCTCATCATTTTTTCTATAATAATAATTCAGAATTTCATAAAGGAACTACTTTTTGGAGATTGAAGAAGAGCAATCAAAATAATTAGAAAGTAGTGATCTTCTTGATTCCGAAATTTACCAGATTTAATGATAAAACAAAATTTTAATAATGCAATTTGGTCTCTGTGACTATTTAAATTGATATTATTTGATAACAAATGGTAGTGCTATTGACATATCAAAGCAATTACCACATATCTACTGACATTGTAATTTTTTTTCTTCTCTGAACTCTGGCTTTCTTGTTTGATAATTTAATGAAAGAATTCATGTACATGTTCTAAAGAGAAAAAACAAAAAGCACCAAACTTCTAGGGTCTCTAAAATACTATTTTTACAAATTATTTTCCAATAGGGCAATATTAATTTTTAAAAGAATTTCTTATTCACATAAGTTTGGAAAACACTCTACATAGCATTTATTTTCATAGATTCATCAAGTATATTAACAACAGCAACAACAAATCTGATGTAAAGCTAGCAAATTGGATGTACCCAACATTCAACATTTCCCAAATGTTTTTATCAATATATGTAGCTTTCATACAAAATCTATCAAAAATTGATTGGCATTACTTGGAAAACACTTTGTTAATATTGCTTTGTTATGGATTAAATTGTATCCCCTTCCCACCCAATGTGTGTAAACTTGATGAGTCTATGGTTCTACATAATAGATGCTTATGTAATTAGCTTTCATTTCACATTCTGATGTAATTAACTTATAAATAAGGCTGAAGAAAATTAAAACAAAATAAAAGATACCACCTGAATTTAAGAATTATCTTAAGGATATGTTGGAGATATTGAACGTCAAAAAAGTAGTGAGATTACATCAAAGATATTACCGATGAAGAAAGCAAAAGTTCATTGCAAAGTGAGAGGAGGAAAGAAAAAATAAAAATGGTGACAAAAGGGACTCTGAATCAAATTGCACTAGAGCATTGAGAACCCAAAACAACATGATGAGATGCTGAAGTAAAAGAGCTGAACAGAAGATTTTGAAGGGCAGCTTGAGAAGACAAAGCAAAATATTATAATTGAATGTATGAAAAGCTGGAATAGGAGAATAAAAAGGGAAGAACTTGCTCACATTTCTCAAGTTGAAAGAACTGAAATACAAATTCAAACTTCTAGTTGTAATGCTGAGAGTTATGTGCAAAATCATAAATAATCCATGAAATATCAAAAGAAGATAGGAGGGATACAGAGAGTCATTTACCAAAAATATTTGGTTGGCATTGAAATATTTTAGGCAATATCATACAAGCACCAATGATGATGAAGGAAGATGTTTTGGCTTCTTTTTTCCCAATGCAGTTTTCAGAGTCTCTTTTGACATTATCTGTCAGTTCGCCCTACTCATTGGCTTCTGTATTGCTATTTGGCTGCGTGTAACACCAGCATTACTAAAACAAGCAAAGTCACCAGTGATGCAAAGTTTCCAGCAGAAATTCCAGCTTAAGAAAGACTAAGAAGTAAGACCATCCACTTCTAAAATAATAGGTCTTTGAAAACTTTATGGTTAAAAAAAAAACTTTATGGATGATAGTAGAATATTGTTGGATATAGTTCTGGGAGATTAGCCCCTGAGGTTGGAAGACTTTCAAAATGCAACTGAAAAAGCGCTGTCTTTTCAAGTACACCTAATTTATAATCTGTTCCATAACTCATTATGCATCTGAGAGACGGACAGTGAATAAAGATGGCATAAAAAGAATTAATACCTTTTAATTATTGTACTGAGAAGAGTACTGAATATTCTACAGATTGACAAAAGAACAGAAAAATGTCTTAGAGAAGGTGCAGGCAGGATGCTCCTTGGAGGCAAACATGATAAAGTTTCATCACACATAGTTTGGGCATGGTGCTAGCAGAGGCTAGAGCCATGGAGAGGGACAAAACTCAACCGGGTGGCTTGACACTGCAGCAACAAGCTCAAGTATGTCAGAGATTGTGAGGATGACACAGAATAAGACAGGGTTCACCATCAACAAACGAATGGCTAGAGAAGCTGTGGTATATTCGCACAATGGAATACTATGCTGCATTAAAAAACAAGGAACTCATGCAATATTATTCAA
>NW_006399944.1:4946648-4947486 GCF_000299155.1 Elephantulus edwardii | reverse complement strand
TGAACTGAGTACCTCTGGATTGCACTTCTTGCCACTAGGAACCATAGCTTCCTTAGAAGGCCTAGCCTATGGTATAAATGTTGTTGTTTGCCATAGAGTCAGAAATGACCTCCAGCGGTTTTCAATAGCAGTTCATAACATAAAAGGAGACTGACACTCCTTCTCCCATTGAGCAATTGATAGCGTCAAACCATGTACCAATGTGATTGCAGCACAATGGCATTAGGCTGAGGAAATTGCCTTCTATTCCTATTTTGTTGAGTGTTTTGATTAGGAAGAGGTGTTAGATTTTATCAAAGACCATTTCTACATGAATTGATAGGATTACGTGATTCTTATTCTTTGCTTTGCTATTGTAATGAATTCCACTGATTATTTTTCTCATGATGAGCCATCCTTGTATACCTTTTATGGGTCCTACTTGGTCATGATGAGTTATCTTTTTATATACTGTTGACCAGGTTTTAGTCAAGGATTTTTGCATCAAAATCCATAAAATATATTGGTCTACAGTTTTGTCTTTTGCTATCATGGATACGCATTGAAGCTCAACATCACAAACACAAAGATTCTCACCACTGGGCCAGCTGGCAGCACTATAATGGATAGAGAAGAGATAAAGATTGTTACGAGTTAGAGCTTACTTGGCTCTGTAATCAACACTCTTTTTTTTTCATTATTTAGAGAATACTTATTAGTTTCTGTAATCAAACCCATGTAGATAAGACCTTATATATTTAATACAGTGCATTACCCCTGTACAAATGGAAAAAAAAATTAACATTTCTAGACCAATATGGCTGTTAATTTCTGTACAATGCCAACTCAACACGGTAGA
>NW_006399944.1:4938276-4946548 GCF_000299155.1 Elephantulus edwardii | reverse complement strand
CAGAGGTCACTGTGAAGCATACTTGAATTGGCAGCACCTAACAACAACAACAACAGGCCATTATTAATTCGACTGCTATTTTTTAAAAAAACATACACCAAGAACAAAATGCAAAGATAAAGTGAGGACTTCTCATAACTTTTGCAGTCTGAAATTGATACAACATGAAATTTAGATGTTGTTAATGTTGTACGGGTCATTGAGTCACTTGCAATTCATAGTGGCCCTATGTACAACAGCTGTGAACCCTGCTCTACTCTGTGCCAATCTTATTGTCTCTGACACACATACCCTCATTACCCCGATCACTGAATTGATCCATCTAATGGAGGGTCTTCCTCTCATGCTCTTTCCCTCCACTCTCTCAAGCATGACGTCCCTCTTCAAGGACTGGTCCTTCTTTGCAACATGTACAAAGTATGTCAGATGAAGCTTCAAAATTCTTGCCTCCAAAAAGCAGACTGGTTTGACCCTCTCTAGGATGAAATAAAGATACGGTAATAAAAATTGATGATTATAATGCACAAGCTAGAAACTGAGAAGAAAGACTGGTAGTTGAAATATATGACCTTGGTGATAAAATGAGACTGGAGATCACATGATAGAATTTTGTATAAAGGACTATTTACTCACTACAAATAAACAGATTGACTACCTCTGTGTAAAGAGACATTGTAGAAACTCAAGATCAGCAATCAGAACCAAGCCAGGAGCTGACTATGGAAATGATTATCAACTACTCATATGAAGGTTCAAATTAAAGCTAAAGAAAATAGAAAAAAAAAATCCATGAGGACAAGAACATGTACTTAAGTGTATTTCACCTGGGCTTAAAAACTGTATTAAGAATAAATTTGTCAAATTCAACACTAGCAATTGAAGATCAGACAAGTCATGGAATGACATCAGGAATATCATCCATGAAAAAAGTAAAAGGTCATTACAAAGAAAAGGAAAAAAGAAAAGGCCTACATGGATGTCAGAAGAGATTCTAAAGGCAGGTCTAGTGGCACTTATATTGAAGCAGGATATAAGACAAAGAATTAGGTTTCTTTTGAGTTAATCTCTTAAGTGACATAAATAGTATTAAACCAGTGAACTGATATAGTGACTACAGGACCCCCACAAGAAAGCCATGAGTCTTTAGACCCAGGGTTTCTGAATCGCGAACCAGGCAAGATGGTTTTCAGGAGCTGTAAATTGCACAGGAGAAGAATGCCCATCTTTCTCCTGAGGAGTAGCTTGTGTATTTGCACAACCCCTTACCCCTCTTACCAGAATTCCCTAATTCCTATTTCTAGTGAGAAACAGAAAAATTTAGGTTTTTTTAAATCTATCAATTTGTGGTATTTTTAAATAGCAGCATCACTGTCATTCACTATTAAATTGGAATCCACTCATAAATCGACCCTCTAGTGAGTTTTTAAAGAATGTAATAGCACAGAAGAAGATTATCTCCATCTTCCTCTTGAGGAGAAGCTAGCTGATGGATTTGAACTACCTGTCTTTGGATTGACAACACAACTGCTTACCTACTAGGCCACCAGAGTTTTGTGGTAAAAGCACTAGATAACTAAAACACTCAGAAAACTTAGAAAGACAAAACTGAGAAATCAAATTATGGGTGTGAGTTCTAAAATGTCAAAGAGAAATATAATCAATCTGTGTGATATATATGTAGATATAATACTAAAAATAAATCCGTTTTCATATGTTCTGAAGTCCAAATTTGGAAGTTCTTTTCATGAAGTATCTAAAAGATCACTTTCTTAAAAAAAAGCTAAGGAATAGTACTTTAATTTAGTCTATGTTGAAAATATCCATTTCACACATGGTAGTATATGCCAGCTGTAGATTCTGTAAGTCTCAGATAATTCAGTGCCATGAAGTTGATTCCAACTGACAGTGACTTTTCATCATGTATCTGAGGCTGCAAATCTTTACAAGAAAATAGTCCTTTATTCTATGGAATGGATGGTGGATTCACCTTTAAGTTAATAGCCTAATATACATTATTATATATTAAGCTGTTGATGTTTCATTATTATGCATTATTATACATTATTATGCATTATTACACATTATTGTACACTACGTTGTTGCTGAGCTGGTTTACTGACACCTACTTCCATTGCCCTAGCTCATCCTGGGTCTTCCTCTCCTGTGCTGTTCCTCCACACTTCCAAGCAGGATGTCCTTCTCCAAGGATTGGTCCTTCCTGGCCACATGCCCAAAGTATGTGAGATGGAGCTTCAAAATCCTAGCCTCCAAGGAGAAATTTGGTTTAACCTTCTCCAAGACAGAACTATGTTTCCTTGGTGGTCCAAGGTATTTTTAAGAATCTTCTTTAGCAATATAACTTACGGGCATCAATTCATCTGTCATCCTTAAAAATTGTCCAACTATCTGATAAATAGCCAGTAATTATGAAAACCATAGCCCGGATCAGATAAACCTTAATCATTGCTTCTCAGTACTCTGAAAAATCACTAATAGTAGTTTTACCTAAGAGTATTGATTGTGGAACCAAGCAAGCTGTAATTGTTAACAACCTCAATCTCTTCTCCATCTACCATGGTGCTGCCAATTGACCTGATAGTGAGAATTTTGGTGTTTTTGAGGTTGAGCTTCAATCCATATTGAAGACTACAGTCCTTGACCTTCTGCAGCATGTGCTTCAGGTCCTCATCAGTTTCAGCAAGCAAGGTTGTGTCATCTGCATAACATACATTGTTGACGAGTCTTCCTCCAGTCCTGATGCTGCATTCCTTCTCATAAAGTCCGGCCACCTGAATAATCTTTACTACATATAGATTGAAAAAGTATGGAGACAGGAAGTATCCCTGAACCATTCCTTTTCTGATTTGGAACCATGCAGAATTTCCCTGTTTTGTTCTGAGGACTGGCTCCTGGCCCAAGCATTGTTGTTTGTTGTTGAATACCGGAGAGTTGGAACAGACCCATAGTTTACCCTCCAGCAGTTTTTCCGAGGTAGTTAATTGCATAGGAGATTACCCATCCTTCTCGCGAGGAACAGCTAGTGGCATTGAACTGTGTGCCTTTGGGATTGCAGCACCAGATCTCCAAGTATAGGTTTCGCATAAACACAGTCAAGTGTTCTGGGATTCCCATTCTCCTTAAGGTTAGCCCCATTTGTTGTAGTCAACACAGTCAAATGCTTTTATATAGTCAAAGAAACACACATAGATAAATATCCCTCTGCTTCTTTTTGTTTTCTGCCAAGATCTTTCTGACATCGGCAATAATGTCTCTAGTGCCACAACCACTTCTAACCTAACTTGCATATCTGGTAGTATTCTGTTCCTTTACTGTTCAGTCGCTTCTGGATAACCTTCAGCAGGATTTTGCTTGCATGTGATATGAATGATACTGTATGATAATTTCCACACTCTGTCTGGTCACCATTTTTTGAAATGGGAATAAATATGGATGTCTTCCAGTCATAACTGTTATTCTTACATTTACAGATCACTCTATGAGGTTCACAGTGTCAAACCTAGTTATGACCTATATTTAAAAGAAACATGTGTTACAAAAAGTCATAAAGAAAAGTCTAAATAGATTTCCAGAGAAATGAAATACTTAGGGAGCAAGCCTTCCCAGAGCCCACCACTCAATTCAGCTACTTTGGAGAGATGGCTGATGATGCTGGTCACAGATTGGTGGGGAAGGCTATTAGGCGGGATATAGGGTAAAACCAATCAATCTCATGCTGTAGAGAATTGACTGAAATCCATTAGTTACACTTAGGAGTGCTCATTTGGCCATTCTGATTTCCCCATGAAAAATACAGCCACTTATGGTCTATCTCTCAGCTGTGACAAAGTACTTGTACAGTTTTGTGATACTTTTCTATAAAAGTATAGTTGAAGTTGCAACAACTGAATAAACACATTTACTGTGCACATTTTTTCTCCCCTATTAACTTCAAATCTAGGGCAAACTACATTTAAGTCAGTGAGGGAGGAAATGAAATACTTAAAGTGCTTTTCACGTAATCATTACCTAAAATCAGTAAAACTACCTTACAGTGCTGAAATGTGTTTAGAAAATAGCCACAAATAACAAGTTCATCTACTATAATACAAAATTAAAATATAGCACAATTGAAAAATTGATCTGATCCTTTTTAATTTCTGTTCACATTTTATCTTTTTTCTTGAATTATTACCTTTCAAAGTTTCTAACACTCCTGGAAACAAATGGACAGGACTCTTTAATTTACAATATTTACTAAAATCAGTTGGCCTCTTTACCCACAAAATAAAAGGAAAAGAAAAAAAGCCCACCAATAACCAACAACAAAAGAAAGAACATCATTCACTGTTAACTGAAATTATTTTGATACCATCTGAAAAGCTAAGGCTTGATATCAACATTCATAGATTTCTTAACCGTTAAAATAATTTTTAAATATTTTCCTTCCTGTTTCTGAAACTTTTAAAGCTTTCTTATATTATTGATCTCTCAAATTACACTCAATTATAACAATCCCATGCTACAATTCTTTAAATAAATGTGCTGGAATAAAAATGAATTTTTTGAGTCACAATTCTTAAGATTTTATATGAATTAGAGTCACTGGCTTTCCAATGTAAAAAAATAAAGAACAACTTCTTTTTGGGTGCCACTTATCAAAGAGGATGTTTGCCTGATGTCATCAAAATATTTAACAGAATAAGAAATACAGTTATTTTAACCTGGTTCAAATCCATGTTTAAAAAAATGCCTAAAATATAAGAATGATGAGAATATTCACAGCAATTGCCATTGCTGGTGGAACATGACAGAGAAATGCCGAATGCTTAAAATGAAAACAACAAAGTACAGCGAAATTTGTCAAGACTAGATCTTGTTTAAGACAGAAAGATGTCAAAGAAAGAAAGCCAAACATTTTCCACTAATAGAGAACATTAGAAAAATTGGTAAAATTTTTACCTGTCAAAGATGGAAAACTCTTTTAGTTCCAGCTCTCACAGTTTTCACCTTGAAATCTTTACTAATTTGAGCTACTTGCCCAGCATGGCTTAAGGTTGTTTGATGTTATGTATCATCAATCAGAATTTACTCATAACTGACCCTCTAGCACAATGTTTAAGTTGAAAGGGAGAATATTGCTTATCTTTATCCTCTGGAGTAACACTGGATTCAAACTCTCTGCCTTGAGTCTGGCAGTATATTTCCTTAACACAAGAGCTCCAGACTTCCCTCTAGGGACATATGCACAAATGCAAACAGGAGCATATCTTAAGCTCCCTCCCTGGTAAAAAAAGCCATTAAGCCATAGTTATACAGCCTCATGCTAGAGTGCATTAGGGTACCACAGAACATTTTTACCTGGCTTCAGTGGCTATGAAACCCTCTATCAGGTCAGTTTTCTCCCTGAATCACAGGGATTTTGCTCCAAAGACCAAATTATTTCTTTCAACTTTCATTTCCTTTACCAAATCAGAACTCTCCTTATCTTCCTTTTTCTTACCAATTTCTGGTTTCCTCAATTTCTGAATGTCAGTATTTTGTGAGAAGAAAGAAATAGATCATGAATAGAATTTAAATATAGCAAAATTGGCTGTTAATTTTAGCCCAAGTGTATATAGAAAATCTGAAGTTCAATTTTATTATACTTATGTATCTTTGGGTTAAAACCGGCTCTGACCCTCCAGTGGGTTCTCAAAGGCTGAAAATTGCATGAAAGGAGATTGCCAATCTTTCTTCCACAGAACAAGATAGTGCATTTGAACTGCTTGCCTTTGGGTTGTCAGTGTGATTCCTTAACTAGTACCTAGGCCACCAAAGCTCAATTTAAAGGATCATAAAATTTTGAGATTCTTCCATCCATCAAAATATTTTGATAATTATGTAAAAGATAAGGAGTTACAACTCTCCACATCTACATATGGCTCCAAGAATTTGAACAAGTAACTGATAATTTTCCTTTTGTAGGTCTTTGCAATTACTTGCTGTGCTTTAGAAGCCTGGACAATGACTAATAATGAATGATAGAAGAATTGATGCCTTTGAGCTGTGGTGTGGAGAAGAGTATTGAATATAACACGGACTACTAGAAGAACAAACAGATTCATCCTAGAGAGGGTGAGACCACGTTGCTCATTGGAGGCAAGGATTCTGAAGCTTGGTCTGACATACTTTGAGCATGTTGCTAGGAGGGACACCACAAGAGAGAAATATCATGGATGACATGATCAGTGACTGGGGTAATGGGGGTAGATGGGTCAGAGCCAATGAGGTTGGCTCAAGATAGAGCAGCATTCAGAGCTGTTGTACATAAAGTCACAATGAGTCACAAGCAACTCAATGGCACATAATAAGAACAATAACAGGTTGAATATAGAATGTAAAGTAAATACAGTTGGTTGATTGGTTTACAGAGAGTGAAAACTCCTCTTTGTGACCAAGAAATGAATCAGCTTCTAATGGAGAACCAAGTTGTATGATTCAAAATTATTATCTAAGTTAATATTTAAAAAGCACACACATAAAATCTTATTAAAGGGAATAAAATAAAAACTAAAAACAGTAAGCTCCTACCTACTGTTTATTTCAATCTATTAAAATAAAAATTAATCAAGAATTAACACATAAGTTTAATATATTCTGATAATGATGATGATGATGATAATAATAATAATAATAATAATAAAAGGTATGGCACAATGTACTTTTTTCCTGAACAATCTTGAATGTTATTCATTTGTATTTTTCCCATTTATTCAGCTATTTGAGAATTACATATGAGTTTATATTTTTGTGTTATTTTGGGTTTTGTTCAGTTTTTACTCAATTTTATTTTTACTTTATATTGACTAGTATGCATAATTCATGTGCATTGTGTAATATTCATGTGCATTGTGTTTCATGCATTCCTACATTCACATTGTTTTTAAAAAAATATTTTTCTTGATCTTGATATAATATTACTACAGAATGATTCATTCATATAGATTGTTTTATACAGTCTTTCATTTATATTTTTTCATACAATCTTACATATTCTATTTTACATTATATATTTACACTAGTTTATTTACAAAATTTGAATACATTGTTTTTCTCAAGAGATCCTTCCCTGCTCACTCCTCCCCACATCAAACTGTACAACCCCCATCCTCTACTTCCACTCTACTCCTCCCCCCTTGGATCCTAATACTTATACTATAATAATGATTTTTATACAGTATTTGTCTGTATGGGACTGAGTTAGTTCACTCAGCACAGTGCAGTCCAGTCTCATTCAAGTTAGGTAATAATTTGCAAAATCTTTGGTTTTGCATACTGTGTAGTATTCCATTGTGGAATGTACCATAATTTCTCAGTCCATTCATTGTCGTTGGACATCTTGGTTGTTTCTATGTTCTTGGGATGGTGAATAATGCTGCTATGAACATTGATGTAGAAGACTCCATATGTGCCTTAGTTCCCATTTTCTCAGAGTATATTCATAGCAGTGCAATAGCTGGGTTGTATAGAATTTCTCTGTATAGCTTTTTGAGGAAGCATTAAACTGTCTTCCAGAGTGGTTGTACTATTGTACAATTCCACCAATAATGTATGAGAGTTCCTACCTTGCCACTTCCTCTCCAACATTCATTAGTTGCAGTACTCTTAACCTTTGCCACTGTTACTGAAGTGAAATGGTATTTTATTGTGATCTTAATTTGCATCTTAATTTTATATGGAACATTTCCTCATGTGTCTGTTGGTCATTCAAATATTTTCCTATGTGAAAATTATTTCCATGTCTTTTGTTCATTTTGTAATAGGTAATCAATCTTTTTCTTGTGGAGAGCCAGGAATATTCTGTAAATTTCCGTTATGAAACTCCTGTTAGAGAGATGGTATTGTTAAATGTTTATTCCCAATTAATAGGTTTCTTTTCACCCTGTTGGAAAAAGTTTTTGATGTGTAGAGAGGGATTTAATCTTTAGAAGGTCCCATTCATCAATATTACCCTCTTCAGATTATGCATACATGGCTATTTTTGGCCGTCTCTTTGTACTTTCGACAAGGCCTTCTAAGCTTTATCCAACTTTATCTCTTATGAACTTTATGGTTTCTGGATATACCCCCAGGCCTCTGATTCACTTTTAGTTGATTTTTGTGTATGATGTGAGATGTGGATGCTGTTTCAGTTATCTGCAGGTGGAAGTCCAGTTGTGCCAGCACT
This sequence comes from Elephantulus edwardii, assembly GCF_000299155.1. Lineage (NCBI taxonomy): Eukaryota > Metazoa > Chordata > Mammalia > Macroscelidea > Macroscelididae > Elephantulus > Elephantulus edwardii. The sequence goes on along the minus strand of NW_006399944.1, from coordinate 4,938,342 downwards.
ATTTGTTGAAGATGTCATTTCCTCATTTGATAGGTTTTATTTCCTTATTGAATATCAATTGACCAT
>NW_006399944.1:4928516-4933916 GCF_000299155.1 Elephantulus edwardii | reverse complement strand
GGCCACAACCAAAAACAGCATCACTTCAAACACAAGCAGCAGCTAAACAGTGCTTATTTAGAGATGTTCAAGGATGCTGACACCAATCCTTAATCACCTGCTCACTCATCCAGGAAGAAGGGGAGATCAGTTACTCTACTTTGATTGTGTCAACTCAAACACCATGTTACAAAATAAGCAAGCTGCCGTAATGAAAAATAAGGCTCCTCTATCCAGCACCAATTATCTTCGGTTCTTCACCACCAACGCTACAACTGCTATAAGCATATGAAGAGAACACAGGAAGCAAAGAAACCACATCTCCAGTAGTAGCACATTGTAATCAACACTCTTGAAGAATTGCACTGGGTAAATCTGCTTTTTCCAAATTAATAAAGTTTATTTCGAGTTAGAACCCAGGCTCCCGCGTGCTGACACAGCAGCATCCACCTGAGAGCCCCGAACTGGCGCATGCTTCTCCTTTTATATCTCTGTTGCTTCTTTGTCTAACCATACGTGCTATGATTGGCTATCTATAGTAGTTTGGGTACTAGTCTACTTTTAATTGATTAGCCATAGCTCAGGAAGGCAGTTTGGAGACTTGATTGAACCTGATTGGTGGGGAAACAGTTTGGAAACCTATTTGAATCTTATCGGTTACTTCAGATACAGGGAAAAGACCCTTCTTCCCTTACAAAGAAGAAGAATTCCACTTTATGGCAGTTGACTAATCAGGGTGTGATTTACCACAGGTGGGGGTTCTTTGTTTGCTAAAAACCACTCAAGCAGGTGGGGTGGGGGTAGCTGCACTTTACCAGAAACTGAGTTTCTGATAGCTGGTTCTTACATTCCCCACTGGGTTTTTCTTAATCATTCTGCTATTCTTGTTCTTTTAATTGGTACATTTAAGCCATTCACATTAACTAACTGTTGTTATTGACTGGCCAGGTAATATCATTGGAATTTTGCTCTATTTCTGTTTCTACTATTTCAGGTTTCTATAGTCCATCCTCTTTCCTTTGATATCTCTATCTGAATGACTTCCTTAAGAATTTCTTGTGAAGTATTCTTGTTTTCACAGATTTCTTACGTTTTTGCTTTTCTGTAAATTGCTGTTTCTTCTTCATATTTGATGGATATCTTGGCTGGGTACAAGATCCTCACCTGGTAATTTTCTTTCAGCCTTCTGTATTTGCCATCCCAATGTCTTTTTGTATGTGTGATTTCTCCTGAGAAATCAGAATTTAATCTGATTCGTAACTCTTTGTAGGTGACTCTGTTTTCCTCATGCTGCTTTGACTATTAATTCTTTTTCTTTGATTTTGGAGAATTTGACTGTGATATGACTTGATATTTCTCTCTTGGGGTGTAGACTGTTTAGGGTTTAGTTAGATTCTTGAATGTGCATTTTCACATTCTTCATGATACCTGACATGTTTTCTTCTAGATCCTCTTCCATAATTCTCTCAGTATTTGCCTGGCCTCCCTTCTGTTACAAAATTCTGATTATACATAGGTTGTTTCTTTTGATGTGATATTATCCCACATGATTCTAATATTTTCTTTATCTTCATTCTATGTCTTTCTTTTTTCTTCTAATATGTTCCCATTGAGTTCTTGTCTTCCTGTTCACTAACTTTCTCTTCCATCTCTTCTGCTCTGTTGTTTTGTCCTTCAAAGAGGTTAGAGACTTCTGCTATTTCAGTCTTGATATTATAGATTGAATTTACAGCCATTTCTATTCTTTCCAGTATTGTGATGGCTGTATCCTGACTGCCTTGTTAGTGCTTTTTTTTTTAAAAAAAAAAATTTTCTTCTACCTTTTTTATCTATAGTTTCAATTCTTTATTTCATCTTTTGCAATTTCTTCAGTGGTTGCTTCAGTAGTCCTCCTCTTCCTGGTTCCTTCATGTCAATATACTTCTTCTGCCTCCCTTTCTCTAGAATATTCATTAGATCTGCAATGTGTTCTGCTTTTTTTAGGAGAAGGTTTGTTTTCTTTTTCACAATGTTTGAGTCTAACTGCTGCTTTCTTAACATTTTGTGTAGTTTTTCTTTATATGTGTTAGATTGTTTCTTTTGTGTCTTTATAGTTTGGTGATAGTTCTTTAACTTTATAAAGATGTTGTTACTTACAGGCTTACAGTATTCTGTTTATTGACTATATAACTCTCTCTACCAAATCATTACTAGGCCTATAGATCAGGAAAGTCTCCCTTTCTTAAAGTTTTTTACTTCCTCTCTGGTCTGATTCATAGTCATGGGGGAATTTCACATGCGTGTGACCTGTCTCTCCTAAAGTCTATTATCATCTTTAGTATTCTGTGGCCAAGTCAAGAGACTAGATTCTCTAATTGTAGCAACTTCTCTTCAGGAAAGTTCCAGGCACCCCTGTACCCCACATCTCAACGTGTCATCTCTGAGGAGGGAGTCTCATCTGATTTAGCCTCTTCTTCTAAAGTCTTTTGTCTACCATTTCAGGTCTTGGGTTGCCTGATGAGAATCTTTCTTGAGTGAATCCCATCTCTCCTAAAGTCGGTAATTGTCCTCTGTGGCCCACAGCATGGCTACAGACCAGTTCCCCCCTTACTATTGTATTCTCTCTATCCAAAGATGGTAATTTTACTATCTATTATATCTATCTATCTATCTATCTATCTATCTATCTATCTATCATTTCATCACTATATTATGATATCTTGGATGATGTAGTTCTGAGGCCTGAATAATTCTTTCTGAAGCTTGGATCTATTTTGATGTTTCACTTTTGATTCCTTGCTAAGAGGAAGATATTGTCATGCATGCCTTGCAGAGATACTATAAGAGTTTCTAATTATTGCTTGAGAACTCACAAAATAGATTTCTTTGTTGTTAAAAAGTGTCAAGTAAGGTGATAAATGTTTCGTATTATATAAACTCTGTCCTAAAGGAGAGATTTCTGAACACATATCTTAGTCATTATGTTGGGACAGTAGTTTTTTTACTAATAAGAAAACTTTTATCTGGTGATTTAAACTTCTGGAATAACTAAAAACACAGTGTAATGAATGTAATAAATGTAATTACTTAGGTAGAGATATTTCTTAAAACACTGAATTTAGTCTTGTTTATATCATCAGTGAATAAAGAAGTTAATAAAGTGTTTTTGTGTTACTGTCTCTCAGACATTGTGGGAAGGAGATAGACATTAATACTCATGAATCACAATAAATTGATTAGGAATTTATTTTAAAATGCTTGAAAGTACAATTGCATTTCAGTGAATAGCCTGTCTGTTGTTTTGGTAATTCTTCTTTTATCGTGTCATGATTTTCTTTTTAATGAATGTTTTCTACATAGTTCATTCTAAAGGCTGAAAATAAAAGATCCCAATAATAACACAGTGTTTCACTTTTTAAGGCTTAAATTTGGTTTCAAAGTTGCTGAAGACATGCTCTTAATATGCTGAAATAAGGGTTTTTTCATTTTCTATGCCATATTGTTAAGTACCCAAAGGATATTAAAAATCAAAGGGCATAGTCTCAATTAATAGTCTCAAACCATTCTGTACATAAGAATCACACAGCAATATTGGTAAAAACTAACTTCTAAGTCCAAAAAACAGTGTTAGTAATTCAGGAGCCCTGACTCTGGGCCTACTAGTATATGGTCACTGTCAGATTCCCTATATTCCTTTTCCACTGTTCTAGAAATCACATTTTAAGAACAAAACACTAGTTTCAATATTATTGTAATTGACTTTTTTTAAAAGTAAAGGATTTCAAAAACAACTGGGCAAAATTATTTCAAGCCAAGTAACAAATAGAAAGGATTATCGTGATGACCAAGTGAAATTTATACCTGATTCCAAGGCTAGCTTACCATCAGTTAATGACTTGATCCTTATAATACACACTCAAAATAGAGTTATAAGTGACTTATAGCTGAGCCTACATCAGATTTATGAGGCTGAGCTTCTTAAATCTGGTGAAGAAACTTATGAACAATGAATAGCAAATGTCATGTTAATGAATACATAAATACCATTTCTTAAAATTAAGAAAACCCAAAAATTTTCACTTTCACTTTCCTTACAGAACATTTTACTGAAAATTTAGCCAGTGAAATAAGGGAGGAATATAAAATAAAAGGTATCAATAAAACAAAAGAATTAATAAAACTGTCTTACTAATATGTGACAAGATTTTACATGTAAAAATTCCTGACAAATCCACATATACACAGATAGATACCTAATTTAAAAACCACAAATACGTAATTTTAAAATCCATTAGAGCTAGTAAACAAATATGGAGATTTGAGGAACATATTAAAATTAAATACATTCCTTGTATAATTAATTAATAATCTAAGCGTGAAATGAAGAATAGAATTACCGAAGAGAACAAAAATAGCATTTCAATATTAAAACATATCAAAAGTTACAGGACAAATTGAAGTGGTGTTGACAGGGAAAGTTAGTATAATACATGTTTATATAAAGAAGAAGAAACAAAAAAGAAAGTATCAGTGAAGAATTTAACCTTTTAGCTTAAGACCTTATAAAAGCAAAAATTTATAAAATTGAATATAATATAAAGTTTAAATGAAAAGATTAGTTCTTTGAAAAATCTCAATAACACTGATAGAGTTCTATTCATAAGCAAGTTTGAACTGAAGGTAAAGAAAATCCAAATCCAATCCACAAAAACCAAAGTTTGACCTTGAAACTAACTCACTAGAATTTAAAGACCGTCTCAAGAACGGTCTTCAGACCTTGAAGCCTTGAACACTAATGAGGGAAGACCAGAAAAGCTATGGGAGGATATAAAGAATATCACCCACGAATAGTGCAAAAGATCATCACAAAGAGAGAGGAGGAAAAAGAGAACAAGGCAAAAGTCAGAAAGTAATCTGAACATTGCACTAGAGTGCCAAGAAGCCAAAGCAAAGAGAAGAAATCAGGAAGTTAAGGAGCTCAACAGAAGATTTCAAAGGGCAGCTATGGAAGACAAAGTGAAGTACTATATTAAAATCTGCATAGAGCTGGAGTTAGAAAATCAAAAGAGCAGACCTTGTTCAGCAGTTTTTAAACTAAAGAAACTGAACAAAATCAAGCCCCAAGTTACAATACTTAGGATGGTATAGGCAAAATATGAAATTATCCAGAGAGCATCAAAAGAAGATAGAAAAGTAAATAGAGTCAATATACTGAAAAGGTTTGACTGACACAGAGTATTTAATGAAACTGAGGAGGACCTGAAGCACCTGCTACAGAGGGTCAAGGAGTGCAGCCTCCAATATGGATTGAGGCTCAATGTCAAGAAGACAAAGATTCTCACCACTGGACTAATTGGCAGCATCAGGATGGATGGTGAAGAGATTGAGATTGCACACAACTTTAGTTTGCTTGGCTCCACAGTCAACACTCTTGGCACCAGT
>NW_006399944.1:4926634-4928416 GCF_000299155.1 Elephantulus edwardii | reverse complement strand
TTTTAGTCGTTCTCCATTGAGAACAATGTTGGCTCTTGGTTTTTGAATATATACTTTTCACTATGTTGAGGAAATTCCCTTATATTCCAATTTTGTTCAGTGTCTTTATCAGGAAGGGGTGTTGGATTTTGTCAAAAGCATTTTCTGCTTCAATTGCTAACATCATATGGTTCTTGTTACTGACTTTGTTAATAAGATGAATTATGTTGACTGTTTTTCTTATATTGAACCATCCTTGTATACCTTTTATGAATCCCACTTGGTCATGGTGAATTGCTTTTTGAATGTACTTTAGGAGTCTATTGTCTAGGATTTTGTTAAGGATTGTTTTATCTATATTCATGAGAGACATCGGTCTGTAGTTTTCTTTCTTCGTAATATCTTTGCCTGGTTTTGATATTGTGGTTATGCTTGCTTCACAGGATGGTTCTAAAAATATTTCTTCTTTTTCAATTTTTAAAAATAATTTAAGTAGAATTGCTGATTGATTCTCTCTGAATGTTTGGTAGAATTCAGCTGCGAAGCCATCTGGTTCAGGGCTTTTTCTCATAAGGAAGTCTTTTTATGACCTTTCCAGTTTCTTCTTTTGTAATGGATCTGTTCTATATTAGCCCTTGTCAGTCTGGGTAAGAAATGACTTTCATGGAACTTTTTTCCATTTCCTCTTGGGTTTTTCATTTATAATGTACTGCTTTTCATAGTATTCTGATATTATAGGTTTCATTTCATCTGTTTCTGTTGTAATGTGACCTCTATCATTTCTTAATTGAGTAATCTGTTTCTTTTTTTCCTTTTGTTAAATTTGCCAGTGGTTTGTCAATTTTATAGCTCCTTTCAAAATATCAACACTGAGTCTTATTGATGGTTTCAATTGTTTTCCTGTTTTCTATTTTATTGATTTCAGCTCTTGTCATAATTTATTTTCTTCTAGCAACTATATGTTTAGATTGTTGTTGTTTTTCTATTTGCTGAAGGTTTTGAGTTAGATCATTGATCTTTTCTTCTTCCTTTTTTAATGTGTGTGCATATTGCTATGAACTGCCCTCTGAGGACTGCATCCCAGAGGTTTTGGTAAGTAGTATTTTCATTTTCATTTGATTCAAGGAACTTTTTCTATTTCATTATTTATTTCTTTTATAACCCAACCATGTTCTAAAAGAGTTATTTTGTTTCTACATGGGTAGTTTTGTAAGCTTTACTCTCCTGTGGTTAATTTCTAGTTTTATGACATTGTGGTCTAAGAAGATATTTTGTAGTATTTAAATATGTTTTTAATTTTTTGAGGCTTGCTTTGTGCCCTAATATGTGATATATTCTGGAGAATGTACCACATACACTTGAGAAGGAAGTGAATTGTGTTTTAGTCAGGTGCAATACTTTGAATACATTCACAAGGTCAAGTTAGCTGATGAATAGTTTAGATCTTCTGCATTTTTGTTGAGTTTCTTTTGAATTTTCCTATGCTTTGGTGATAGTGCTATGTTGAGATCTTCTACCACTATTGTGGTACTGGTTCTATCTATTTATTTCTTTAATTCTGTGAACAGTGGTATAATTTATTTTGCAGGCCTACATTTGGTTCATAAACGTTAACCAAAGTTATATCTTCTTGAGCTGGGTTTGCTGTGATGCTAAACCTTGCACCATTGGAGTATCAAATACCAGAATGGTTTCCCAGTATAGACGGTGTTTGGTGGAGCTCCCTGTTGTAAAACAGGTTTGGAAACAGGAGTGGCATCCACTTCATAAACTACATGCCTCTGGAAACTCTATGAACTTGGA
>NW_006399944.1:4907500-4919769 GCF_000299155.1 Elephantulus edwardii | reverse complement strand
AAGGACATCATGCTTGGGAGGATGGAGGGACAGCACAGGAGGGGAAGTCCCTTTATGAGGTGGATTGATTCAGTGACTGGAATAATCGGGATGACAATGCGATTGGCACAGGGCAGAGCAGAGTTTAGGGCTGTTGTACATAGGGTCGCTATGAGTCGCAAGCGATCCGACGGCACATAACAACAACAACAACAACAAAAACATCTGATCAAGGGGCAATGGTGATGAAGAGGAAGTTCAAGCTGCTCTGAAGACATTGGCAAAATACAAAGCCCCAGGAATTTATGGCATATCAATTACCTTATTTTAACGAACAGTATACATGCTCACCAGGTTGTTCTCAGAAAACTGGAGGACAGCTACCTGGCAACTGACTTTAAGAGAGCCTTATTTATTTCTTCAGTGAGATGGAAAAGGCAATCTCCAATTACATTTGGAATGGAAAGAAGTGCAGAATAAGCAAAGCACTCCTTAAAAAGAGAAACAAGGTAGGAGGCATCTCACTTCCTGATTTGAAATTTTACTACACTGCCGTGGTGGTCAAGACAGCATGTTACTGGTACAATGACAGACTCATGGATCAATGGAATAGAATTCCAGAAATCAGTCCATCTACATATGGTAAACTGATTTTTGATAAGGAGATGAAATCAGTTAAGAGGGGAAATGACAGCCTTCTTAATAAATACTACTGGCAAAATTGGAAAACTATATGCAGAAAACTCAAGTAAGATCCACGTCTCACTCCATATAAAAAAACCTAATTCAAAGTGGATTATGGACCTAGGACTAAAAACAAGGACTATAAACGTCATTAGTGAAAATTTTGGAAGAACTCTAGAATTCCTAATCTACAACCTAAACAGTCTTCCAAGCCTCCTGGAAAATCTACAACCAGGAGAGGATAAAATAGGTGAATGGGATTTTCCAAGAATCAAATCCCTACTCACATCCAAAACTTCTCCAACAGAGTAAAAAGGAAAGGTACAGACTGGGGAAAAATATTTGGTAATGACATGTCAGACAAGGAATTTATAACTAGAATTTATAAAATACTTGAGCACCCAAACAAGATAAAGGTAAATAATCCAGCAGAAAAATGGGCACAGGATATGAACAGACTTCACCCAAGAAGACATTCAGATAGCCAAGAAGCAAGTGAAGAAATGTTTAAAATCCCTAACTCTAAGAGAGATGCAAATCAAAACAATTATGAGATACCACCTCACTCCAGTAAGAACAGCAAAATTTAACAGAGCAGCAAACATCAACTGTTGGCAAGGTTGTGGAGAAACTGGAACACTAATTCACTGTTGGTGGAAATGTAAAATGGTGCAACCACTATGGAAGACTGTATGGTGCTTTCTCAAAAAAGTTGCAAATAGAAATACCATTTGCCCCAGCAATTCCACTACTGGAAATTTACCCTAAAGAAACCATAACCACTACCCAAGCAGATATATGCACATCCATGTTTATTTCTGCTTTGTTCACAATAGTAAAGAGTTGTAAACAACCCAAGTGTCCATCAACAAACGAATGGATAGAGAAACTCTGGTATAGTCACACAATGGAATTCAATGCAACATTGAAAAACATGGAACTCAGGAAAAACAGGACATATTATACAAAATGAGTGACCTTAGAGGATATTATGCTGAATGAAATATCTCAGTCACAAAAGTACAAATATTGCATAGGGCCACTGTTGAAAAATGTGACTGACATCAGGGTTGAGGGAAGACAGAGAAGGAGGGGATGAATTATGTATACTGCATTGAAACAGATGAGGGAGAGAAACTGTTTAAAAGGGCTATATGATTGGGAATTATTGTCATGATAGGAGTCCAGAATGAAGGTTAGACAGTGCAGTGAAGTAGACTTGGGGGTAGAGATTGTATAACAATGAAAGAGTTTTACTTCTCAAGAAGAGTGAATTGGGGGAGGGGGTTGGCAAGGAGAAAAGTGCAACAGTGAATGAATGGAAACCCTAAGTCTCTGTAAATTTTCATGAAAAATAATATTTTTTAAAAAAATAGATTCTTGTTTATTCCCATTCATAAATAAAATGTTCTAACAGAATGTGAAAATTCTTGAACAGTATCACTAATAATATCACAAGCTAACATGATCCTGCTGAATATTATAAAAAAGAACTGAAACAGTACATAAACAGAGAATTACCTGATGTATATTATCTGAGTTTAGAAGAGGCTGTGGCACTAGGGTCATTATGTTGTTGTTGTTATGTGCCGTTGAGTCGTTTGCAACTCATAGCGACCCTATGCACAACAGCTCTAAACCCTGCTCTGTCCTGTGCCAACCTCACTGCCTCTGACCCACCCATCCCGATTACCCCAGTCACTGAATCAATCCATCTCATAGAGGGTCTTCCCCTCCTGCGCCGTCCCTCCACCCTCCCAAGCATGATGTCCCTCTCCAAGGACCCGTCCCTCCTGGCAACATGTCCAAAGTATGTCAGATAAAGCCCCAGAATCCTTGCCTCCAAGGAGTAGCTTGGTTTCATCCTCCCCAAGATGAATCTGTTTGTTTTCCTGGCAGTCCATGGTACATTCAGTACTCTTCTATAGCCAATGTTAAAACAGTCTTGGCTGAAAGCAATAAGTACCAGAGGAATGTCTATCTGTGTTTAATTTACTATACAAAGGCATTTGCTTGTGCATGGATCACAATATAGTGTGAATGGAAATCTCAGAACATTTAATTGTTCTCATCCAAAACCTATACTTGAACCAAGAAGCAGTCTCTAGAACAGAGTAATGGAACACTGCATGGTTCAAATTCAGGAAATGAGATGCATCAGTGATTCATCCTATCTCCATACCTTTTCTATCTAAATGACAAACCAATCATTCAGGAAGCTGGACTTTATGAGGAACAATGTGGCATCAAGATTGGAGGAAAACTAATCAATAACTGGAATTATGCAGATGAAACAACCTTGCTTGCTGAAACTGAGGAGGACCAGAAGAATTTGCTACAGAAGGTCAAAGACTGTAGTCAAAGATTCTCACTACTGAGTCAATTGGAAGCATTGTGATATATGTAAAAGATTTTTAGATTGCTAACAATTACAACTTGTTTGGTTCCACACTGAATACTCTTGATGCCAGCAGTCAAGAAATAAAAAGATGAATAGGATTGAGAACGTCAGCTGTCAGGGACCTCTTCAGACTACTGAAGAACAACGTCAGCCTAGAGACTACGTAACATCTGATACAAGCCAAAGTCTTCACAATTCTTGCTATGCATCGGAGAGTGGAACAATGATTAAATATGATAAAGGAATCTATGTCTTCGTATTGTGAAGCTATAGAAGAGTATTGAAAACACCAAGAGAGTAAAGAGGTCTGTCCTTGAGAGACTGAAACCAATCTGCTCCTTGGAGGCCAGGATTTTGAAAGTTCACTTCACATGCTTTGGACATGTTGTCAGGAGGGACCAGTCCTTGGAGAAAGGCAACATGTTTGGAATGATGGAATAATGACATGGGAGAGCAGGACCATGATTAAGATGGATTGACTCAGTGACTGGTGTGGTAAGGGTAGGTATGTCAGAGACAGGGAGATTGGTTCAAGATCAGGTAAGGTCCAGAGCTATTGTATGTAGGGTTGCTGTGTATTACAGGTGACTAGACGGCATATAAGAACAACAGTTAAGTATACCTGACAACAAAAAAAGATACATTAATTCTAAATATGCTAATTACTTAAAAAAATATCAAAATTTATCATTAAGATAGATTTAGAAAGTACATTTAGGAGTGGATTTGCATATGACATGATAGTATATGCAGAAAACTCCAAAAAGAACAACTAAAACCAGTTAGGGCTAATAAGCTAGCTAATAAGTCAGGATCAAAGGGAAAAGTGAATTATGGATTCATTCTCTCTCTCTACTCTCTCCAGAGAGCTCTTGTGCAGACAATTTCATTTCATCAGTTGATCCAAGAGAGAAAGAAAGGCTATCTTGCTCTGTAAAGATTTACAGCCTTGGAGATTGGTTCGATGGCAGAGAGGTATTTTTTGGGGGGAAACAGCCTAAATATTCAAAATTTGTTGTTGCTGATGTTAGGTGCCACTGAGTAAAGTATGACACATAGCAAAGCTATGGACAACAGATCTTAACCCTGTCTTATCCTGTGCCATCCTCATCATCTTTAACGCACTCGAGCTTCTTGATGCAGTTATTTTGTGGATCCATTTCATGGAGAGTCTCTCTTTTGCTGACCCTAAACGTCTCTAAGCATAATGCTCCTCTCCAATAGATATCTTCTTCTAGCAACATGTCCCGTAGTATGTGAGACAAAGTTTTATCATCTTTGTCTTCAAGAAGCATTTTGGCTGTACTTTTCCCAAGTTATATTTGTTCTTTCGACAGTCTTTGGGCTCTTCTGTACTTTTCCTCAACACCATAGCTCAAAGGCATCAATTCTTCTGTCGTCCTTATTCATTGTCCAGCAAGCATAGCAAGTGAAGCAATCAGGCCTTACTTAGTCTCCAAACTTATATCATTGCTCCTCAGTAATTGTATTTTATTCTTAATTATATTTTATTCTGGGTAAAGCTGTTGTAATGTTTTATTGAGTTGCCTGTGACTCATAGCAAACCTATACACAATAACTCTGAACCTTGCTCTATCCTGAGCCAATCTTACTGTCTGCAAAACGCCTATTCCCGTTACTCCAGTTACTGTGCCAGTCAATCTCATCCAGGTTCTTCCTCTCCTGCACTGTCCCTCCAACCTTCCAAGCATATCCTTTTCCAAGAACTTATCTCTCCAGGAAACATGTCCAAAGTATGAAAAATGGAGCTTCAATATCCTAGCCTCAAAGGAACAATTTAGTTTCATCTTCTCCAGGACAGACCTGTTTGTTTTATTGGCATCACAACATAAAGACATCAATTCTTCTGTCATCAGTCATTTTCCAGCTCCCTGATGCATAGCAAGTAATTGTGAAGACCATGACCATCATTGTTGTTTAGTACTCTGGAGAGATTTCTGACTGTAGATTTTTCTAATGCAATTAATCTTTTTTTATTTCTTGATTGATGGTGCTATGAGTGTTGATTGTGGAAACAAGCTGAAATTGTTAAGAATCTCAATCTTTTTTTTCCCTTTTATTATGGTGCTGTCAATTGTCCCAGTAGTGAGAATCTTTGTTGGTATCACACCCTGGCTGAGCTTGAATCCACTGAAGAATAAGGTCCTTTATTTTCTTTAGCAAATACTTCAGGTCCTTCTCAAACCAAGTTAAGTCATCTGGATAATGCATATTGTTGATGAGTCTTCCTCCAATCCTTATGAGGAAGACGCTTCATCCTCCTCATAAAGTCCAGTCTCCTGAATGACCTGTTTCATATGTTGATTGTAAAGATATGGAGATAGGATGCAACCCTTATGCACTCCTTTCTTGATTTTGAGCCATGTAGAGCTTCCTTTTGAGAATGGCTTCCTAATCCAAGTGTAGGTTAGACATTAGCCCAATCAAGTGTTCTGGGATTCCCATTCTTCTCAAGATAAGCCACAATTTGTTATGATCCACACAGTAAAAAGTCTTTGCATAGTCAGTGAAACACAGATCATACTGAATTAATACTGTTGTTGTTGTTGATTGTCTTCTAGTTGAGCATGACTCATATTGATCCTATGAACAAAAGAGACCTGAAGCCATTCTATAACTATCAACATTTATCAATATTGATAGAGTTTCTGGAGGCATGTTGTTTAGGAAGTCTGTCAGATCACCTTTTATCTTTTTTTTGAAAGAGAATAAAAAGAACTATTAAAACAGGCCGTATTATTTTTAAAAATATTATGTCAGGAAAAAGAGTCCAGTCACAGAGACTATATACGTAATCATTGCTTTCATTTGAAATTTTATGCAAACAAAATACATATTTACAGAAATTTCATTATTTTCTGCTAAGGCACAAGAGTCCAGTTTTCTGGTAGCATAGAGTTGCACTAATAAACCAAAGACTTCATCTCTCTGATGGTTTGAGTTTATCAATAACTTCAGAAAAGAAATAGAGGTTACCTCCCCTCTGATTTACAGCTTTGGAAACTTGCTGGAGGGTCAGCTATGAGTCAGCTCTGACTTCACATCAATGAGTGAGTTAGTGAATGTGTGGAAGTTGGGGTATAATATAGTGTAGAAAAGGTGGCTGAAACCTCTTTGCTGTTTTGAAAATGATGTCACAACTCTGGTCTTTGTTACAGAACTGTACACACATACACACACAAATTTATGCTTAAATATTGTTAACTGTGAATGAAATGTAATTTATACTATGTTATAGCTGATTTTAAAATTAATAATGGCATACTTTACTTTTGGTCTACTGCAGAGACATATATTTTGCCTAGATGTAAATGTACATTGCAATTTTCATTTTTTTTTCAAAAAATATCAGAAATAAAGTCATTCCTAGAATGAAATGCCACTTGATTTTATTGACCTATTAAATAAATTCTCTAACCAGGGCTGCTTTTTGTGATTTCAGGGAAGTTTAAATTAGTTTCAAAATGTTAACCCTTTTATTCATTTAATGTTGGAATTAAAGTGCAACTCTTAGTGTTAAGAGATAATAGCACTTTTATATCCTCTTTGACCTCTCCCTTTCCACTGCCTACCCAAGAAAGAGAGAGAGAGAGAGATCTTCACTTTGGTAATGCATCTGTTCAGCTGGCAGACGTCAGCATATAGACAGGTATCTGGAACCCAACTCAGGCATCCCTTCAACTGCCACCAGTGAATGCCTTCCTTTTGCAGCCAAATCCCTCCACTACTCAATTCGTCTTCCTTTCTTTTCAGTTGTCTTAGTCACTAAGTCTGTTATAATATGCCTATTAATTTATTTTTTTACCTTCCTTATTACTCCTTCACTAGCAGATTCTTTATAACTATAGCTTCTCCATCACTATAGTTCCATACTATAGTTATATGGTTTACACATTTGACCACCTGGGATTCCCTTTTGTAGTAAAATATGATATTCTCACTTGTCTCAGTCTGTACTTTCAAGTAGTACCGAAGAGATGAAGACTAATGTAACTCATGCAAAAGTATTAAACACAATGAAAGTTCATCCTTCTTGATCAGAAATGTAGGTTGACTGTAACTCTTAGCCAAAGGTGCATAGGCTTTGTGCACAGCCTCAAACTTTTTCTCCTTAAAAATACACTATAAACTTCTCCCTTACAGTCATTGTGGTTTGTGGCTGAATTTAGTCTTTCATCAACTTCCATTCTAAAGGAAAAGGTCATTGTTGGTTTTGTGTCCGTTCTAGTCAACTGTGACTAATAGTAACCCTATGAACAATGGATTTGAAACTTGCTCTATCCTGTCATTCTCAGCATTTCCAACCCACTTGAGCCCACTGATACAGACACTGCGTCAATCCATCTTGTTGAGGAGCTTCCTCTATTTCCTTTCCCCTTCATCTTTCCAAGAATGATATCCTTCTCCAAGGACTGGCCCTTCCTAACAAAATGCCCAAATCATGTCAAATGCAGTCTCACCATCTTTGCTTCCAAGAAGCACTCTGGTTTCACTTCATGAAGACAGATCTATTCATTCTCTTGACAGTTCAGTGGATATTCAGTACTCTTCTCCAACACCATGACATAAAGACATCTATTTTCCTGCCATCCTTAGTCGTTGCTCAACTTTTAGAAACATAGCAAGAATTAAGAAGACTACACTTGTAGCAGGCACACCTTAGCCTTTAAGCTGACTAAGCAATAATAAAGTAATGACTTAACCATTGCTCTTTAGTACTCTGGAGAGGTCCCTAATAGTTGAATGTCCCAATACTACACGTCTCCTGATCTTTTGGATGAGCATGAATCAAAATAAGATGAAATCTTTGACAATTTTAATCTTTTCTCCATTAATCATGATGCCACCTATTGGCCCAGTGAAGAAGAATTTGTTTTCTTGATAATGTTATGCAATTTATATTGGTGGCTATCTATAGTCCTTGATCCAGGGATTCAAGTTCTTTTCACTTTTAGAAAGCAAGATTGTACCATCTGCATAATGTAGGTTATTGATGAATCTTCCTCTGATCCTGGTGCAGCATTTCTCCTCATAGCGACTGCTACAACATTGCACCAGAGCTAACAGCTTTTTGCCCAAATTTGTTGAAGGAGTGTGGCAAGGAGAGCCAATATTGAAAGGAGAACATTCTAGCACTGATCTAAAGCTCTGAGGCTCAAGGCCAACATGCCCACAAGTGCATTTCGGAAGCTGATCTGACTGTATTTTGTTACTAAACAACTTTTGACTTCTCCAATATGCTTCTGTGTAGTCTGTGAGCTTTTACATTGAATTTTGGACCCAATAAAAAATAAGATTGATAGAGAGAATTGAGAGAAAGGTAGGGTAAGTAGAAAGGAGTACAAGAATGTAGGAAACATATCTGAACTCATGGAAACTAGTTTTGCTGTTAATGTTGTTGACAACGTCAGGGACAGTTTCCCATTGTAAAGTTCATGAAGGTCAGAAATGACTGTCCCCACATGACCCCCCCTCTTTTTTACATTATTCTGATTTGCCAGAGCTTTCTGCTCTTCCAGAGAAGCTTATATTTATATTAGAATCATCCTCATAACTAAATGGTTGCAAGTGAAATATTCTTTTATCTCTGCAGACCAATAAACAAAACAAGGCATCCATGAACCAAGTTCAATCAATAGGCCACAGGTAAAGATCTCTACTAAGAACTGAACTGAAATACAAAATATCTTTTAGCATCCTAAAGATATTTCAACATCCAGTTGAAATTGATTTTATTGAAGTTGGGTTTTTTATTTTCAGCACAAAGACATAAAAGTGCACAACTACCTTTACATATTTCCTCTAAATACTTTGAGAATGGGTAGGATTCTCTCTGCTTAGACTAGTGTATGACTTCAGTCACCTTCAGATTTATCATTAGTTTTCACTCAAAATCCTTGAAAAGCTCTTTGCAGCATTAACAGTCTTATGAGTTTGAAAAATGACCCATTTCTGGTAGCCAAGTTTTGCCACTAATAATATTGTTTTCCAGAATAACTCACTTTGTGCTTGAATCCTAACCTTCCCCCCCCCTTTTTTTTTGCTAAGCATTTGACGATATGACAGCAGTACAAATGAGATTATTATAATGCATTAAGGCATTCCAAACCTCTGTAATGAGAAAAATGCCCTGGCAAGGAGAACAAATATAAAAGAAGCCATACATATTCACTGGTTTCTCAAATTCAGGGATGGTGCTCAACTCACAAAGGAGAGTTATGACTTCTGAATTCAAATATATTAAAAATTAAACTGTTTCACCTAAGGCATGATGACGACCCCTGACTGATGTAACTCATGAAGAATTCCTTGGGGAAATTCATAAATTGACAGATATAGGAAGTTGTAATGTTATTAAAATAAAATTATCCCATATTATTATATATAAAAAGAAGTACCTGAATGTTACTAAATAAAACTTTGCTGAAAACATTTTTGTCTGAAGATTTCAGCCAGGGTATTATCTCTCACAAAATATAATCCTTGGATTATTACTAATAATAATAAAATAGTCCTACCAGACTTTGTTTATTTTCAGTTATGATATATTTCAAATATGTTGTGAGGATTTGTAAAGCAGAAATAAAGTAGAACTTTATTAGATAAATATTAGATAATTACATCATGGTCATTTTAATAATAATTTAGGAAAGGAGATTATCAAGTAAATGATAACTGAATTCAAATATCTAGATAAAGGTGTGAAATTTGCTATCAATGCTTTTGGGAAGTTTTTATTCTTCTACTTTATGATTGTAATTATTGGAGACTTATAATTCAAAAAGATTTTGTCAACTTCCACCTTTAAGACTAACTAGGAAAACCAACCCTAGTAATTTTTCTCTGAAAGTTTATTACCATTTTCACTTCTGAAACTTCAGAAAGGGTCTGGATTCAGTCCATTTCCAAGCTCCTCATTACTAATAATTCTACTGACTTTGGATGCATGTAAAATACTTTCTTAGGTTAATAATTTGGAGTGTACATAAACAACATTTTTTTAAAAATAAACCCAATTTTTCTACAGGCATCTAAGCTTGCAGAACAACAATAAATCAAAATATCACCTTAATCTTAGATCCTGAATACATAGTTTGGATGACATAAAGTATACTGGTTATAGAAATATATCTCAGGGGAGAAATACACAAATCTCCTGATAAACTAATATGTTTAAAATAAATTGTGGTTCGTTCATAGTCAGCCTGGGCATGACACTATATTTTAGAAAACATATTGACAAATTTATTTCATTAAATGGAGAAGAGTTTAAAAATCATGTGCTTCAGGGAAGAGTTCTATCGAAGAATGACTGAGAGAAAAGAAAGCTTCAGAGGTTATTGGCCTTCTCTTCCTTTCATTGTGGTTGATCGATTCTGACTCAGAGCTGAACCTCTAGCAAATTTCAGAGACTACAAATTACAGGGGAGGAGGTTGCCCCTTTTTCTTCCTCCTACCTGCTGGTGGATTCAAACCACCAGAGAAATGGGGCTTTTGGGTTAGCAGCACAACTCCACATATTGATGCTTTTGAGTTGTTCTAACATGTACAATGATTAGAAACAGAATTCAGAAATATATTTTTACTACTTTGAGATAAAACTTTCTAAGCGGTAGAATGAGAGATCCTTGAAAAGAGGTAGCATTTCAATTACAGAGAAAGAACCTCTTGACTTCGAAAGTGAGATCTTTGATTATGAAATATTCTAATGCTGGGTTTGTAAATAGAATGGAGTGGGAGAATATGGTGAAATTGATCCTACAAATGTTGCAAAACCTAAAGTGGATTTGCTTTTGCTACAGAAAGGATCAGAAGCCGCCAGAATAATATTCATAGGAGCATGAAGTAGATAGAAAGCTCAAAGGAAGCAAACATCAAAACTAAATCCCTTTCTCTTTCTTCATTCTTGTAGTCTTCACCTGTTACACTACAGACAGGGACTAAAAGGAGTATCTAGCAGTTTGGGAAGCTCTGCTGCTTCCTGAAAGTGTAACACCTGCCCATTGTGGCAGAATTCAAATCTAGCAGCTCTCTTTCCATGTGATTTAACACCTTTGAAAATCTGATGGAGTTTCAACTGTGAGTCAGTTCATACTATATGGAACATGTCAACAAAATTCAGTGTTTATACTGTTAACAAATAGGTGATAGTTCAAATCCACCAACAGGCATTACACTGGAGAAAGATATGTGGTCTCTTCCAGTAAATATTTGTAGACTCAGAAACTTGATATTGTTATATGCTCCATCAGTAAAAACTGACTTAGTAGATCCTCTAGTGGATTTCCAATGTGTAAACTGCATAAGAGGAGATTGTCCATCTTTCTTCTGCAGAGCAAATGATAGTTTGGATTTCTTGATAGATTGATAGTGCAACTCTATAACCACGTGTTGTTGTTGTTGCTATGGGCTGTCTAGTCGCTTATTACTCATAGCGACCCTATGTACAACAGCCCTAAACTCCGCTCTGTCCTGTGCCAATCGCACTGTCTCTGACACTCCCATCCCAATTATCCCCGTCACTGAATCAATCCACCTCATGGAGGGCCTTCCTCTCCTGCGCCGTCCCTCCACCGTCCCAAGCATGATGTCCCTCTCCACTTAGTCCACCAAAAGTCCCTTGAAAACTCAATGGAGAGTTGATTGAATTGGAGTAATTTTGATCTTTTGAACTTCAGAATAATACACAGAGTAGAAGGTGGATTAGGAGCTCAGTCAGTAAATAGCTCAACAAAGAATATACTTATTGAATAAGAATGTACATTTTTAATGAGATCCATCCACAAGCACATGCAACATTTCACAAACACATTTAAATTCAAAACTGATTTAGTGGAAGTTCTATGTGAAAGAATAACTTACTTAGAATAGTTAAATTATTTCTCAAAGTTTAGCAATTATTTAGTACACTGCTTCTGGTGCTTAACCAGAATGTCTGGTTACATGACTTTCACAATATTAGTTTTCACTATAAAATAGTCTTAGGTTTTAATTTTTTTAAACAATAAAGCTGACACATTATTTACCCATGACATCTCACAATAAAATAATGGAAATTTAGTTGCTATATCTATACACACTTTAATTCTAGGAATAACTGTTGTCTCCAACTTCTCAAAATGTGAATGCCATCCATAAATACCTCAAGCCTCTTCTGTAAGGCCCTGATATGTTTTGTAGGTAG
>NW_006399944.1:4904769-4907298 GCF_000299155.1 Elephantulus edwardii | reverse complement strand
CAAATTTCACAGACTTAAATTCAAAATGGTCATTCTGGGTATATATAACCTTAAGTGTTTCAAGCTAGACCTGTTAGTGCCATTATACTTATGGAATAAACTTTGATTTTAGTGGTACATTTTCCTGAATATTCTTATAAAGCATATTTCTTCGGCAATGGACTGTCTTAATTATTTCATCTCTCTCTATTTACTTCACTAGGTCTCATTCTAAATTTAAAGTCAACAAATGGAGTTGACATTATTTTTAAGTCAACAAAAGAAGTTGGCATTATTTTTAAGTGAGAAATTAAGTGGATAGACAAAGACTAAGCAATACCACTTTTATTCTTTTGGATAAGGAATGGTTATAAGTTTCCCAAATAGAAACTTAACAAGCAATAATAAGCAAAGAAACAAAGAAAATGGTTACAAAGGAATGTATTGGTCTTGAAAGATAATTTTTGCTATGTTTATTTAAAACAGTCTAACTTTAATAACAAATATTTCCATTATATATTTCTATAATTACTTAGTAACAACTAAAAAATTTATTATGCTGATAGCATCTCTTTCTCTAAATAAAAGTATTTTATAAAGGTCTCAATTATTTAAGAGATAACTCAGATACTTTGAATCCTTTGTAGTTCAGAACTACTATCTAAAGTTCAGTAGCTTTGTGTAAACATTAAGAAAACAAAGATTCTCACCACTGTATCAATTTGCAGCACTATGGTAGATGGAAAAGAGATTAAGTTTGGTTTTTGAGGGGTTTTTGTTGTTGTTGTTTTGGCTTTTTTTTTTTTTTTTGAGATTGAGATTGTTAACAATTACACCTTGCTTGGTTCCACAGTCAACAGTCTTGGCACCAGCAGTCACAAAATCCAAAGACAAACTGCAGTCAGAAAATCAGCTGTTAGGGACCTCTCCAGAGTACTGAAATGCAATGATGTCAATCTAGATACTAAGTTATGTCGACTCCAGGTCACAGTCTTTACAATTACTTACTATGCATCAGAGAGCTGGACACTGACTAGTGATGACAGATGAAGAATTTATGTCTTTGAGTTATGGTGCTGGAGAAGAGTCTTGAACATACCATGGACTGCTAAGAAAACAAACGGGTCTGTCTTGAAGAAGGTAAAACCAAGTTTCTCCTTGGATGCTAGAATTTTGAAGCTCCATCTCATAAACTTTGAGCATGTTGCCAGGAGAGACTGGTCCTTGCAAGACATCATGCTCAGAAGGGGGGAGGGACAGTGCAAGAGAGGAAGACCCCAGAAGAGATGGATTGCTACAATAACTAGGGTAATGGAAGTTGATATGTCCGAATCAGTAAGACTGGCTCAGGGCAGTGTAGGCTTCAGAGCCTACATAGGGTACATAGGGTGGCTATGGGTTGCCGACAACTCAAGTGCACATAACAACATCCTAATTTCATTGCTTAGCCCTCAGCAGCATAGAAAGTGATTGAAAACACCATGACCTGAATCATGTGTACTTTAGTCCTCAAACTGACTTTACTACTACTCCTCAGTAATTTGAAGAAGTCCCTGATACAGATTTTCCCAATGCAATATGTCTACTCATGTCTTGATTGCTGCTATCAAGCATATTGATTGCAGATTCAAGTCATATGAAATCATTCACAGTTTCAATCTTTTTTCCATCTACCATGATGTTGCCTAATATAGTAATATTAGTCCAGTGCTAACAGTTTTTGTTTTCTTAATGTTGAAATGCAATCCATATTAGCACTTCAGGTCCATCCCACTTTAAGCAAGCAAGGTTGTCTGAAATGCATAACAAAAGTTATTGATGAGCCTGCCTTCAATCCTGATCCCATATTCCTCTTCATAGAGTCCAACTTCTTTAGCAAATTACTCAGAATATGTATTTGAACAGATATGGAAAAAAAGAATATAACCCTGATGCATATCCTTCATAATTTCAAACCACTTAGTTTTCCTTTACTCTGTTCATATAGCAGGTTCATGGTCTACACAAGGTTTCAGAGGAATACAGTTTAAGCATTCTGTAATTCTCATTCTTCCCAATATTAGCTATAATTTGTTGTGATTCACACAGTCTAATGATTTTGCATAGTCAACACACAAACAGACAGTCTTCTGTTATTGGTTACTTTCCACCAGAATCTATCTGATCTCAGCAAAGATATCCCTGGTGTCATGGACTCTTCTAAATCCAGCTTAAACTTCTGGAAATTCTGTCCACGTACTGTGTTTCAATAATATTTAATGCTTTTAAGCAGTATTTTGCTTGCCTGTGGTATTATGGATAATTTCCACATTCTGTTGATTTACTTTTCCTGGGATAGGAATAAACAAACATGCATCTCTTCCAGTTAATTAGTCAGGTAGCTGTCTTCCAATTTTCCTGGCATAGTCTGGTTAGTATGTCCAGGGCTCCGTCTGTTATTAAAACATTTCAATTTGGGGGAGCTCTGGTGGCCTAGTGGCAAGGAGCTGCAACTACAATCCCAGAGGCACACGGTTCAAATCCACCAGATGCTCTGCCGGGAAAAGGAGG
>NW_006399944.1:4902146-4903228 GCF_000299155.1 Elephantulus edwardii | reverse complement strand
TTGAAACAGATGAGGGAGAGAACTGTTTAAAGGGAATATAGGACTAGGTATTATTTTTACGACAAGATTACAGAAAAAGAAATGCTTATTAAAGTGGACTATGGACTGAGGGGGGATTGTATAACAATAAAAGAATTTTTTTTCTAAGAGAAAAATTAATTGCGGGGGTGAGCAGAAAGGAAAATGTGCAACAATGAATGAAAGGAAAAAATTAAATGGAAAGAATATGCTGTAAAAATTAAAAATCATTAATAAAACATTTAAAAAACAACAAATCTAGTTTTTTTACATAATTCAAATACTTTGTTTTTCACACCAGGTCATTTTCATTTCCCTCACCCACACCCATCAAATTGTATGACCCCTTGAAAAATCCCCTTGCCATCACATCCTCACCCATCTGCTCCCTCCATCCCTTCAGCTTGATTCCTCATACTCATTCTACAATAATGGTTTTATATAGTATTTGTCCCTTAGGACTGAGTTAACTCAGCATAACATTCTACATTTCCTCTCAAGTTAGATAGTAGTTTACAAAATCTTTACTCCTGTGTGCCGCATAGTATTCCATTCTGTCAATGTACCATAATTTCTCAATCCATTCCACTGTGATTGGACATCTGGGCTGTTTCCATGTTCTTGCTATGGTGAATAGCACTGCTGTGAACATTGGTGTACCAGTCTCTGTTGTGCCTTAGCTCTCAAATTCTCAGGGTATACTCCAAGCAATACAATGTCTGGGTCATATGGAATTTCTATGTCCTACTTCTGGAGGAAACTGCCTTCCAGAATGGTTGTACCATTTTACAATGCCACCAAAAATGTACATCTCATCACATCCCCTTCAACTTTTATTACTTGATGCCCTCCTAAACTTTAATACTGTTACTGGGGTAAGATTGTATCTCATTGTGGTTTTGATTTTCATCGCTCTTATTGCCAGTGATTTTGAGCATTTCTTCATGTGTCTGCTGGCCATCCAAGTGTCCTCCTTTGTGAAAAGTCTTTGCAAGTCTTTGCTCATTTTTAATTGGATTATCAATCTTTTTCTTCTGGAGACTTTGTGTTGTTGTTGTTAAGTG
>NW_006399944.1:4898853-4900391 GCF_000299155.1 Elephantulus edwardii | reverse complement strand
ATCGATTATTTACCTTTATCTTGTTGTGGTGTGATGGATTTGTCAAATGCCTTTTCTGCATCATTTGCTAAGATCATTTGGTTCTTATTATTTATTTTGTCAGTATGATTAATTACTTTGATTCTTTTTCTTATGTTGAAATATCCTTGTAGCCCAGCTTGTCATGGTGAAGGATTATTTTTGTTTCTCTGAAATATTTTGCTTATTTGGAGTCTCTTTACTCTCCAAATAAACTTGACCAATTTCCTTTCACTCTAATTGAAAAATGAATTTAGTATCTGTATTGGGATTGCGTGGAACATATAGATTGCTTTTGGTAGGATTGTTCTTTTCACAATATTAAGTCTTCCTATCCATGAACAGAACACATTTTCCCCCTTTCCTTAAGTCTTTATTGTGTCTTGCAGAATGTCCTGTAGTTTTCTTTGTATTGGTCTTTTGTCTTTCTAGTTAGGTTCGTTCCCAAAAAACGTAATTTGTGGCTTGCAATTGTAAATGGTTTTGCTTTCTTGGTTTTGTTTCTCTGAGTTCTCTTTGTTACTGTAGAGAAATCCCAATGATTTTTGGATATTGATCTTTTGTTTTGGATATTGATCTGCTAGCTCTAAGGTTTTTTTGTTTTTTGGCTTTTTTTATGAGTCTTTGGGGTTTTCTGTGCACACTATTATATAATCTACAAATAGTGATAGTTTAATCATCTCTTTGCTGATCTGGATGCCTTTTATTTACTTCTCTTTTTGTATTGTCTTAGCAAGCACTTTCAATACAATATTGAATAGAAGTGGTGAGAGTGAACATCCTTGACTGGTTCCTGTTTTCAAGGAAAATGCTTTTAGTCTTTCTCCACTGAGAAATATGTTGGCTTTTGGTTTTGCTTTTGTACATTTCACTATGGTAAGGAAATTCCCTTCTATTCAAATTTTTCTGAGTATCTGTCAATGGATTTTGTCAAATCCCTTTTCTGTATCAATTGCGATGGTCATATGTTTATTATTTATTTTGTTAATGTGGTAAATTACATTAATTGTTTTTATTATGTTTCATGATCTTGGCGTAGCTGTCATGAATCCCACTTGCTTGTGGTGAAATATTTCTTAATGTGTTTTTGGATTCTCTTGGTCAGGATTTTGTTAAGAATTTTTGCATGTATATTCATGAGAGATACTGGTCTGTAGTTTTCTTTCTTGGTAATATCTTTGCCTGACTATCATATTAGGGTTATATTTGCTTCATAGACTGAATCTGGGAGTGTTCCTGCTTTTTTATTTTTATGGAAATAGTTTAAGTAGAATTGGGGATAGATCCTCTCTGAATATTTGGTAGAATTCAGCTGAGAAAGTATTTTTTTCTTTTCTTTTTTTAATTAAATTCCATTAATTTTAATGAACAGAGATTTTGGGTTTTCATTCATTCATCGTTGCACTATTTTCTCTAACCCTCCTCCCCAGTTCGTTCTTCTTTTTTACCCCCTTGAAAGTTTGTTTTAATTGTCCATTTGCCACAGTGCTTGTCAAAGCCAGTTCTGATTAATCTCCTTT
>NW_006399944.1:4887689-4896583 GCF_000299155.1 Elephantulus edwardii | reverse complement strand
TCCTGTGCCCATTTTTCTATTGGATTATTTACCTTTATCTTGTTGTGGTGCTCAAGTATTTCATAAATTCTGGATATAAGTCCCTTATCTGATATGTTATTACCGAATACTTTTTCCCAGTCAGTGGCTTTGAGGAAGTCTTTTTATGACATTTTTAAATTTATTCTTTTACAATAATGATCTTATACAGAATATTTTCCTTATGTTCCTGAGTTAGGTCACTCAACATAATGCTCTCTAGCGTCTCCGATTATATACAGTCTTTTTCAAAAGTGTTGATTCTGAATGGTGCATAGCATTCCATTGTACTTTTTTAGCAGGGGTGGGAGTTTAGAATGATACAACCACTCTAGAAGGCAGTTTGGTGTGTCATCACAAAGCTGAACATTGAGATTCCATATGACTCAGTTGTACCACTTCTGGAAATATACCCCAAGGGGAACAGAACTGACATATAAATGGAGATTGTACACCAATGTTCATAGCAGCATTACTCACAATAACAAGATCATAGAAACACCCAAATGCCCATCAGCATATGACTGGATTGAGAAACTGTGGCACATTCACATGATTATCCACTGTCTTTGTATTGGCTTTTTGTTCTTAATTAATATAATTGATATCACCCCCAACTCATCTGGTCTTTGATTATTAGTGCTCAGTATTGTTGTTGTTGTTGTGTATGGTCAAGTCAGAACTAACCTATAGCTGACCCTCCTGTAGTTTTTAAGAGGCAGTTAATTACATAGAAGGAAATTGCCCATCCTTCTCCCGTGGAGCGGCTGGTGACCTCAAAGCACATGCCTTTGGGATTGCAGTGCAGCTTCTTTGTATTAGGCCACCAGAAACCTGTTCTTTGGGTGATTTTTAAATTCAGGTAGAATATACTAAAATCACATTTTGGGTTTTGAGGACTTTATTTGGTTTTCTTCATCCTCAATTTGAAGTTGCACACAATTAATTTATGGTCTGTTCCACAATCAGTACCTGGCCTGTTTTTTGCTTGCTGATATTTAGCTTCTCCAATGATTTCCTACACAGGTGTAGTCAACATGATTTCTATGCTGTCTAGCTCTTGAAGTCCATGTGTAAAGTTGCTATTTTTAAAAGGTATTTGAAATAAATATATCTATAGCAGGTGAGAAATCTATGTAACTATCAGACATTTAGAACAACACAGGATAGGGCAAGGTTTTGATTTTGTACTTATATGTCATTGAGTCAATTGCGACTCATAGCAACCTTATGCACAATAGATCTGAACCTTTCCTACCACGAGCAAATCTCACTGTCCCTGACATACCTATCATCATTACCCTAGTTACTGTGTCAATCCATCTCTTCCAGGGTCTTCCACTCTTTTACTATTCCTGCATCCTCCCAAACACGATGTTGTTCTCTAAGGACTGGTCCCTCCTAGCAACATGTCAAAACATGTTAGGGGAAGCTTCAAAATTTTTGCCTTCAAAAAGCAACTTGGCTTCACCCTCTCCAGAACAAAACTACTTGCTCTTTTGGCAGCCCATGGCATGCTCAATATTCTTCTCTAGTACTACAGATCAAAGGCATTGATTCTTCTGCCATCCTTAGTCCTTGTCTAACTGAGATGCATAGCAAGCAATTGAGAAGGCTGTGATTGGATTAAGCCCACCTTAGTCTTTAGCTGACGTCATTATTCTTTACCACTCTGGAAAAGTCCATGACAGAAGATTTTCCTAATATGTCTTTTTATTTCTTGATTGTTGATCGTGGAACTGAGCAAGCTTAAATTGTTAACAATCTTGATCTCTATTCCATGTATCATGGTGGTGCCAATTGGTCCAATGGTAAGAATCTTTGTCTTCTTGATGTTGAGCATAAATCCATATTGAAGGTTTTTGACCTTCTGTAGCAAGGACTTCAGGTTCCTCAGTTTCAACAAGCAAGGTTGTGTCAACGGCATAGTGTAGGTTGTTGATGAGTCTTCTCCAATCTTGATGCCACATTCCTTCTCTTAAGTTCCAGACTCCCAAACAATCTGTTCCACATACAAATTAGAACAATTATAAAGACAGGACGTATCCCTGACACACTCCTTTTTTGATTTTGAACAGTGCAGTATTTCCATACTCTATTCTGATGACTGCCTCTTGATCCATGTATAAATTCCACATGAGCACAATCAGGTGTTCTTGAATTCCCATTCTTCTCAATGTTAGCCACAATTTGCCGTGATCCACATAGTCAAATACCTTTGCATAATCAATGAAACTCCAATAGACATTCTTCTGGTACTCTTTGTTTTCAGTCAAGATCCATATAACATTGGTGATAATTTACTTAGTCTCATGACCTCTTCTAAACTCAGTTTATATTTCTAGTAGTTCTCTGTTGATGTACTATTCCAATCATTTTTTTTTATAATCTTCAGTAGAATTTTGATTGTTTGTGATGTTAGTGATATGGTTTAGTATTTTCCATGCACTGTCAGATCACCTCACCTTTCTTTTTTACTTTTTTTTAATTTTGAATAGGAGAAATGTTGATCTCTTCCAGGCAGTAATTGGAATTACATCAGCTCCTGGAATCTTATTCTTTTGCTAATTCTTTCAGAGCAGTTTGAACTTCCTCCTTAATCACCATTTCCTCTTGATTAGATGTCATTGTTTTTTAAAAAAACTTTATTATTTTTTTGTGTTTGTACCATCAAATCGAATCTGACTGATACAGAAGGAGACTGCCCCTCCTTCTCCAGCACAACATCTGGTGGATTCAAACTACATACCTCTGGCACTGCAGTGCAGTTTCTTGTCACTAGGCCACCAGAGTTCCCTGTTTAAATATTGTTTTGTGAAATTCTTGTGTAGGTTAAATCATTTTCGTAGAGTACCTCCGTGTACTTCTTCCATCTTCTTTTGAATATTCATCCAATATTCTACACATGGAATCCTTAAATATGGCAACTCAAGTCTTAAATTTGTTCTTCATTTCCTTCATGTAAGAAATGCTGAATGAGTCTGTTCTTTTTTATTTTCTAACTCTACTTCTACCTCTTTTCAACTTCCATTTAATATTTTGCTTTGTCTTCTCAAGCTGACCTCTGAAATCTTTTATTCATGTCCTTATATTTGATATTTTCCCTTTGCTTTGACTTCTTGGCATTCTAGTGCAATATTCAGTCTCTTTTGACATCCATGTTCATCTCTTTTCCCTCCTTTGTCTTTTTAATGACGTTTTGCATTCTTCATAACTGATTTTTTTTATATCCTTTCACAGCTTGTCTGTTCTTAATTTTTAGTGTTAAAGGCCACAGGCTTGTTCCTGAGATGGTTTAAATTTAAACTATTTCATTTAAACCATTTAAATTTAACTGAGATAGACTCGAGGTCAAATTTTGGTTCTTGTGGATTTGTTTTAAACCATTTAAATTTAACTGAGATAGACTCGAGGTCAAATTTTGGTTCTTGTGGATTTGTTTTAATTTTCTTTAATTTCAACTTGATGGTGTGAGTGCAAGAGAAATATAGGCCATCTCCTTTCTTGAGTATTATTGCTTCTGAAACCTCCTGTAGGGTTGATCTGAGGGCACAAAATAACAACAAATTACACTTGTAGAGATTGCCAATTTTTTCTTCTGTTGAGCAACTAGTGAAACCGAGACCTGTGGCAATGAAAGGGCTATTCTTTGTAAAGGGGAGTCATGCTAGGAAAGGTAGGAGGTCAGCAAAAGAGAAGATCCTCAAAGAGATGGACAGACACGGTGACTGCAGCAATGGGCTCGAACGTGTCAGAGACACAGAGGAAGCTGTAAGAAAGGACAAGGTTCAGATCTGTTGTTAATACAATTGCTGAGAGTTGATATACCTCTATGGCACATAATAACAACAAGCCATCAGAGCTTCTTTCACCTACAACCCTATCAGAGCTACCACAGAGAATCACAAACCACAGCGAGTCACAAACCGCAGTGACTCACAAACCACAGTGAATCACCTTGGTTCATAATAATGCTTTGTACTTTTTTTGTAGCATGTATAACTCAAATTATGTAACTATAAACATGTAAATTATAAAACTCAAAGGTTACACTTCTCTGTGAATTTGGATCCACCAGCAACATGAAGGGAGAAAAATGGGCAATCTCCTCTCATGAGACTTACAGCTTCTCAACCACCCACTTGAGGGCTGTTGGGGAAGATTGGGAAGGGAGAGGAGGCCTCTGGCTGGAACAAATCTTCTAGCTCCAAATAAGTACAAGCCTGAGATGGCTGCTTCATCTGTTGAACTAGGAATAGTCTGCACTGAGCTGAGGTTCTCCTGTCCAATCAGCATGTCCCACGTCTACAATCCCACCCCATTCTGTCTTCTTGTTTACTCATCTGTATGTAAGTGCACTGCAGCCCCCAATAAAGCTGAGTTTGGCTCTCTGCAGCGCTGCTGTAGTGGTGTGTTTGTGTCACACTTACCATTGACAGAATGTCTCTGCTCCATGCCGGCATAAGGACAGCAACAGAGGGCAGTGATATTTTTTTTATTGGTTATATTAAAGAACTCGTGGTTGCTGTGATGCTGAAGACTGTGACAGTGATGTGCCAATCGTGGTAATGGGTACCCATGGTGGACAGTGTTGGCTGGAGCTTCCCCACTAAATCAAGCCTGGAAGCAGGAGCGGCATCCACTTCCGAAATGGCTTGCCTCTGGAAACTCTATGTACGAAAGTGCTCAGGCTGTTCGTTCATAGGGTCGCTATGAGTCGTCTACTATTCGACGGCATTAAACAACAACAACAACAACAGAAATATTTATTAATGCTTTTTTATGTGTAGAAAGTCAACAGTATTTACTATAGCTTGAGACAAACATTTAACTAACTGATATTAGCTACTATAACCACTCTGATTTATAGAAAAATTTGACTTAAAGATAGACTTAAGAACTATAATAATAATAATAATACACTTTTCACCAAACTCAGGATGACTTAATATGCAATGAAATATTTTCCATTTTGTTTTGTGCTGTTGAGTTGCTTGCCTTAAATTCTGCTCTGTCCTGTGCGAAACTCACTGTCTCCGACACACCTACTCCCACCATCTCAATCACTGTATCGATCCATTTCATTGAGGGTCTTCCTCTCCTGTGCTGTCCCTCCACTCTCCCAAACATTATGTCCCTCTCCAGAGACTAGTATCTCCTTGCAACATGCCCAAAGT
Organism: Elephantulus edwardii; assembly: GCF_000299155.1. Lineage (NCBI taxonomy): Eukaryota > Metazoa > Chordata > Mammalia > Macroscelidea > Macroscelididae > Elephantulus > Elephantulus edwardii. The sequence continues at coordinate 4,891,388 of NW_006399944.1, read as the reverse complement.
ATGTAAGATGAAGCTTCAGAATCCTTGCCTCCAAGGAGCAGCCCAGTTTCACTCTCTCCAGGACAAACCTGTTTGTTTTCCTAGCAGTCCATCTCCAGCACCACAGCTCGGAGGCATCAATTCTCTTTCTTTCAACCCTAGTCACTGTGCAGCTCACTGATGCATAGCACACAATTATGAAGACTATAGCCAGTATCAGGCTCACCTTAGTCTACAGCCTGACATCGTTGCTCTTCAGTACGTTGGAGAGGACCCTGACAGCTGACTTTCCCAATGCAGTTTGTCTCTTGATTTCCTAGCTGCTGGTAACAAGAGTGTTGACTGTGGAGGCTAGTAAACTAAAACTATTAACAATCTCAACCTCTTCACCATTCATACGCATGCTGCCAATTGGCCCAGTAGTGAGAATCTTAGTTTTCTTGATGTTGACCTTCAGTCCGTATTGAAGACTGCAGTCCTTGACCTTCTGCAGCAAGCGCTTCAGGTCCTCCTCAGTTTTGGCAAGCAGGGTTGTGTCATCTGCATAATGCTGGTTATTGATGAGTCTTCCAACAATCCTGATGCCACATTCCTCCTTGTACAGCCCAGCATTCCAGATGCTCTGTTCTGCATAGAGATTGAAAAAGTATGGAGAGAGAATACATCCCTGGCAGACCCCTTCCCAATTTTGAACCATGCAGTGTATCCTTGCTTTGTTCAACTGCCTCTTGATCCAAGTATAGGTTCCGCATAAAGGTAATCAAATGTTCTGGGATTCCCATTCTTCTCAGATTCATCCACAGCTTGTTGTGATCCACACAGACAAAGCATTTCATAGTCAATGAAGCACAGATACACATTCCTATGGTACTCTCTACTTTCTGCCATAGAGTGCTGAAAATTTTAAAGAACCGTTGTAATTGCTGTCTAAATTATCATTATCTTTCGTGGTAAAACAAACTATCCTTCTTAAAAGTGGCCAGAAACAAGAATACAAAATTACCTTACATTACTTTCCTGTTTTCTCCTATTCTCAAAGAATAAATTCAATTATCTGCAATTGGGTGAGTAATGATAAAAAGAGCTTTGAGTACATATCATGAGGCAAGCACCCCCCCCTTTAAGTATCTTAAGCCCTCTAATCTTCATCCAGACCTGGGTACATGTATATACTGTTTTATCAGCACTTTACAGGTGAAAAACTGAGGTAGAAAGAGATTAAGCTTTTTCTTTTTTTTATTGAGATTTTAATGAAAGTTTATAAATAACTTGGCCTTCCATTCTTTCATTGTTGCACATTTTCCTCGCTACCTCTCCCCCCACCCCCCCGCCTCCCAGTTCTCTTTTTTTTTTAAAAAGCCTCCTTTTTTATTGTTATACAGTACTGCTGCCCCAGACCACTTTACTATGCAGCTCTTATTCTGGACTTTTGTCATGGCAAAAATACCTAATCATATATTCCTTTTAGACAGTTCTCTCCCTTGTCTGTCTCAGTGCCATGTACATTGTTTATCCCCTCTGAGATTAAGCCTTTTCCAAGGCCTCTGACTAGTCAGTGGCTGCACTAGGCAGTGTGACTGGAAGATACCACAAAATGCCCTTAGGCATATATCTGTTTTTTAAGATATTTATTTCCAACACATCTTCCAGGAAATATCTTAAGAGATTTTGGTCAGAGTAGTAAGGGCTGAGTAACACACCCTGCATTTTACACTTGAAGCAGTGATGTTGAAAGAGCTCAAGCCCTTTTCTTAAGGTCCCTGGCTAGGCAGTAATTGAGAAGAGCCTTCCTGAAGTTCTTGGAGGCATGTTCTGAAGGCAACTAGTCCCATCATAGTAACTCAAGGTTTCACATTAAAGCTAGGAAAGATATTAAAATAGTGAATCTGATGACAGTGTGGACCTGTTTCTTTATATGGTCTGTTAAATTTCCTTTGTGGTCCTTCATTAGTATCCTTGAGCCTGCAAAGATATGTCCTCTTGCTGTATGTAGCATCCCTACCACATCCTTCTTCAGCTTCTATAGAATTTCTTACACATGCCTTTATGTTTTCTTCTCATTTACACTTCAATACTGTATTATGACCTTTTTCCATTAGAGGTGTGTGAATTCTGAATGCTAAGACATGTTCTTCTTAGGATTCCCATACTTAGTACTATGAAGTACTTGCTAGATTCCAGGACTCATAGGAAATGAGGACAATGGTATTTGTCAGCAAATATTTAGCAAAAATATGCTACTGATTTGAGATATCAAATATTGCTTATTCCACAAAAGGTTAAAAAAGGACTATTGAATGTTTTGTGACAGTATAAGTGTAAAAAATGGTATAGACCTGGAGGTGGTATATAACTTTCTCTAAAATCACAATTGTGAAGGGAGTCCACGTCAGCAGTAATAGCAGCAGACTAAAATCATATATTATGACACAAGGAAGCTTCAACAAAATAGAAAAGATGGAAATAATGCAAAATATCTTCTTAGATCACTAAAACTAAAAATTAACAAGTACATAAAGGATAAAAACAAATTAAAATACAAGATACCATAACCTTAGGGACATAGCTAAGGCCGTTCTTAGGGGGAAGTTCATAGCAAAATCCACACATACACACAAAAGAAGAAAGTAGAAAAATTAACAACTTAGTACCTCCATCAAATAGAAGAAAAATAAAAAACAATAATCCTACAGCTTCTAGAAGAAAGGAAATTATAAGAACAAGGGCTAAAATCACACTATACTATAATGTATAGCTCTTCATTTCTTATTCATGAAACTTTAAATTCAGAAATTTCTGGTTCAAAGAACATGCTGCACTCTCTAGCTCTTCTCTCTTTATTTCTCTCTTTTCTGATCCAAATAGATTTAAATAGATGCTGGGTCTATTGTCACTACTTGCAAGTAAACACACTGTCTCTGTAGTAATGTCAGTTGCAAGAAGAACAGGTAAATATTGCTACAGGAATCTGAGACTACATTTTTTATATATATTTAATTGCAAACTTAATTTCACCTCAGGACAGTGGCATGTTATACAACTTCTTTACAATATCTAGTGTATTTCAGACACTAGAAAATACTGAAATTACAACATAAACAGGAAAACAGAGGTTTGCTTTAAAGTGGTTTAATATGAACAGAAGTTGAATTTGACATTGAGAAAAGTGAACAATTTGCTTAAGGGAAAGCCTCAAATCAGGATATAAACACAGGATATATAGCAGAAATAGTACCTCGGACTCTCAGCACTTGCACATAATAAAATAAGTAATCCTTTAAAAAAAAATTAAAATCTGTTAGCAAAAGATACAAATTTAAAAGTGGAATAAAGTGGGAAAAGGAACGGAGCTTCTCTGTACACGCGGCTATCTTCTGGCATAGGCACGAGAACTAAAGAGCAGAGTTGTCTCAGGCATTTTTTACATTTAAATGGGCTCCAAAGTCCATGTTTAAATTCAATCCTAATTCCTCTGTTCATGATCATGTAAGAATCAATTTTATCCCTAAGGCCTTTTACAATCAGCCTTTCATATCCTTGGATTATGCATCCATAATACTGATGGGGTAAAGGAGCAATTAAGTGATCTGAGCCTTTAAAAGTTTAGAGGAAGCAGTAACTGCTATTTACAAATCATTTAATTGTATTATATATTATATAATCTAGAAATGACTTAAAAGTATACAGGAAAATATGCATAGTTTATACGCAAATACTAAG
>NW_006399944.1:4876419-4887589 GCF_000299155.1 Elephantulus edwardii | reverse complement strand
ATAGTGCAACAATGAATGAATGGAAACCCAAAATCTCTGTAAATGTTTATGAAAATTAATAAAATATAATTATAGAAAAAAAATGTGTTTCAGATCCCAAGATTTAGGAAATCCATACTCAGTAGACCACTCCTTAGCTGAACTTCTGGGGAGAATTCTGGGGTTCTGCAGGAAATAAATGCAGATAGTTCAATAACTTTGTGATCAAGCTGGAAGAGCTTATGCCGCTGAGCTCCACTCAATGGTTCAAAGAGCTTAAGAGAAGTCAGATACTGTGATTTGTTCATGTGCTTCTGCCCCATGACAGCACTAAATGAGAGGAGATTCACTAAAAGGGAGGAGGACAGGAGGGAGTAGTGATGCCCTTCTCTGCCGCTCAGAGGTACCTTGAAAGTTATTTACTCTCACCCTAGAGAGAGTTACTTAGCAATGGTGAGTTATTCTCACTCTTCAAACCACCACATCTACAAGTCTAACCCACAGAGTTCCAAGGGCTCAGGATGAGCTGTGGTTTGCCTGTTGGTGAGCAAAAATTGGTAACTCAAAATCACTGACAAAAAGAGAGATGCAAATCAAAACCACAGTGAGATACCATCTCACTCCAATAGCAGTGGCAAAGTTTAGTAGGGCAGCAAGCAATAAATATTGGAGAGGATATGGAGGGGTGGGAACTCTCATACACTGATGGTGGGATTGTAAAATGGTACAACCGTTCTGGAAGACAGCTTGGTGTTTCCTCAAAAAGCTGAACATAGTGCAACAATGAATGAATGGAAATCCAAAATCTCTGTAAATGTTCATTAAAATTAATAGTAAAAAAAGTTGAACATAGAAACTCCTTATGACTGAGCTATTCCACGACTAGTAACATACCACAAGGATTTAGATAGAAGAGGCTCTTTTTAACTGGCAACAATAATTTCATCATTGAAATTTAGAAAAACAAAATGAAGAAAACGAGATAGCCAATGCTAACAGTTTGAAAAAAAAAAAGAAAACGGGGGAGCTGCTCTGGAGAAACCAAGTAAAGCTTTTCAGTCTGTACCATCATCTCAAAGAGGAAGAGATACATGCAAGTAGGAAAAACAGGCTTGGATTTGTTTGGTCTCTTCCCCCCTTAGTGTTCTTGGTTAAACCTAAATAAATGATTAATCCTTTGGACTTGCAAAATCAGTATATATCCAATGCCTCACCATAAAACTCTCCTACCTCCATTACTGATGCTAGCCTTCTGGGATGTGTAAATGCCTAAGAAATTGCTTTCTAGTTAGATCCTCTTCACCCCACCATAACACAGACTCCAAACAAAGCTTGTGTCCCACCTTCCCCACAGAAGAGAATGCTATCAGTGTCCTCATGGTGTAGTCACATACCAGGGAACACAGTGCTAGATCATCTACCAAGCCAGGAGGCATGAAGCCAACTTTAGATGACAGAGAAAGGCTTAGTGTATAACCAAATGCCACTTCAGCAGGAAGGCAGATCAGTGATGAGGGGGTTCTCACTGGCACACCTTCCCAGGGCCGTAATTCCTGTCAATGGCCTCCTCCTGCAGGAACTGGCGTAGGCAGCGTTCAAGCTGAGCTGGTGGATGCCCAGCAATTTTGTTTATAAACTGTTCTAGTCTCTGCCTCTTTTATTCAATGAAGAACTCCTTGAAGATTTCATTCTCTCCTCAAAAAGGAAGTTGTCGCTTCAATGCTGTGGCGGTACTACAGTCTTACTATCTGACTCCAGTTCATTGTTTAGCCATGTAAAATCACTATGGAGTTGCCACAGACAAGATTCCTTCAGCTTAAACATAGTTAGGTTTTACCTCACCAAACCTCCTCAGTGTTGAGGTTCGTGGTCCACACCCACAGCCTATGGATTAAAGGTACCCATCTCTAAGTTACTTGGTCAGTAATCAGCAATCGGTCAGGTAGTGCAGCTTTGAGTTAAGGCTCTGAGTGTCAGCTACTGTCCTATCTGGACATCTTTCCTAAACAGAGAGTGGAACAGGCATGGCTCTTCTTCTCAATGGTGGTGTTAGTGTTATTGTATTTCCCCTTGTGTTTTATGTTTTGGGTTTGTTTTTGTTTTTTGGTTTTTTTTAATGAACAGTACATCTGAACCTTGTTCTATCTTGCACCATCTTCACAATCTTTTATTTTTGAGTCCTTTGTTACAGTCATTGTGTCAATCCATCTCCTTGAGGGTCTTATTCTCTTCTGTTGACCTTCCACCTTTCCCAGCATGACACGCCTAAAGTAAGTGAGAGAACGTTTTACCATCCTTGACTCTAAGAAGCATCCTGGTCACACTTCCTCCAAAACAAATTTGTTCATTCTTTGGGCAGGCCATAGGTAATTCAATACCTTTTTACCAGTGCCACAATATAAAAGCATGAATTCTTATGTCATCCTTATTTGATGTCTAATGTTCAGATAGATATAAAGCAATAAAAGATACCATGGGCTGAATTAGGGCACACTTCGGTCTTGAAGGTGATATCATTGACCACACATTAAAGAGGTTTGTTGTTGTGTACCATCAAGGGGTACCCAATCCATAACTGAACCTCTAATCACAGGGAGGAGATTGTCCATCCTTTTCCCACAGAGCAGTTAATGGATTTGAACCATATGCTTTCAGGATTGTAGTGCAGCTTCTTGCCACTAAGCCACCAGAGGTTTACAATACCCAATATAACATGTTTGGGTTGGGTTTTTATTTTATTTTATTTTATTTTTATTTATTTCATCATTGCTGCTACAATGGGTGCTGATTTGTGGATCAAAGTTAAATAAATTCATTGAAAACTTCATCCTTTTCTTCAACTATTATGATATGGTCTAGTGGTGTAGTGGTAAATGTTCGTGTTTTTTTTGATGCTGAGATATGATTCATATCCGCAGTCTTTGATCTTCTACAGTAACTGCTTCAAGCTTTCTTTATTCAAGTAAAGTTGTGGCATCTGTACAATATAGGTTTTTGATGAAATCTTTCTCCAATACTGACACCACATTCTTCTTAATATATTTCAGATATTACTTCCTCAGCAGGTAGATTGAATAAGTAGAGAGAAAGGATACATCCCTGACACATATATTTTCTGATTTTAAATAATAGTAAGTAAGAATGAGATACATAATTTCTAGCCCTGCTATGATTAAATTCAAGTCTGTTATGTTTATAGTAGGAGTATGCAATGAGTGTTGCAGAGTGAATTATATTTGGGGTTGGGGGTGTGGTTGGGGGAGGTGCAGGGGAGATTGTGTACCAATGGGGGAGTTTTTCTTTTGCTTTTCAAGGAGAGGAGCAAATGGGGGGGGGACGGGTGAAGGCGGGGTGGGCGAGGAGAAGGGTGCAACAATGAATGAATGGAATTCCAAAATCTCTGTAGATGTTCATTGAAATGCAAAATAAATAAAATAAAATTCAAGTCTTGCAGAATGGCAAAATTGACCAATCTCTACATCACCATCCTATATATCTTATTTGTTTCGTCCCCATGCAAAGGTGTAATTTTTTTTTATTCATTATTAGCAAGCTTTCCAGTAACACTAGTGACCAGCAAATGCCTCACATTTACATAGGTCTACTCATATTGCTTGAATCCACAATTAACACATTTGGTTTGAGCAGTCAGGAAATAAGGGGACACAATGCACTGGGGAAAAAAATACATAGTTAGGGATTTTTCCAAACTATTGATGAGTAGTGATGTCATTTTGAGGAATAAGATGTGTCTTTTTCAGGCCATAGTCTTTCCAATTACTAGCTATTCATCTGCGAGCTGGACAATGAATAGGGTTGACAGAAAAAGAATTGACATCTTTTTGGAGAAGAACACTGAACATCCTATGGACGGCCAAGAAAATAAACAGCAGGAGTGCTCTTTGGAGGCAAGAATGATGAGGCTTCACCTCACATACTTTGGACATGTTGCTAGAAGGTGCTATTCCTTGGAGAAGGACATGATGCTGGCAAAGGTGGAGTGTTGACAAAGGAGAGGAAGACTCTCAACCAGGTGGATTGACTGCTGCAATGGACTCTTGTGTGTCAGGAAGTGTGAGGATGGAGCAGGACAGAACAGGGTTCAGATCTTTAGTTCATAGGGTTGCTATGAGTCTTGGTAGACTTGATGCCATCTAATAGCAATAACATAGCCACATGATGAAGGTTACAAAGACCAAAACACAAGTAGTTTATTGCACCATAATAGATCACTAAACATTTCAGTGGAAGTATAAAATAAGATATCAAATAGTTATTTTTTTAATTTCTCCTTTCAGTTCTGACACTGTCTAGACACAGCATGCTTTCCTCTGACCCAAAGTACACAGGCTTAGTTTAGGCATCAGCTATTAAAGAACACAATTTTCCACACAGTGTTAGGCTGAATACAAATACTATCTAATAGATGTAAAATTCAAGGTTAGGAGTTAACACAACACCCTCACTTTTGTCTTGCTGGCTACAAATGCATGGGTTTTTTACTACCCCATTAGAATATCAGCAACAAGTATGGGAACTTCCTTTGGCTGTCCTCACTTGTGACTTATTGGCAACAAATTCAGAAGTTTCTCTCTAACCCTTCAGGATATAAGCTGCAAGCTCTGAGGTTCTCAGTGGCCACCATACTTGTGGTCTGCTAGTGTCTTGGGATTGATAATTGGATCAAAAGACTCACAGAGTTCACAGAAAGTGTTGCAAGTTATTCTAACTTTATTATAGTTTAAAAATGAAAGACACATACAGATAAAGAGATTGATAGAGTTGACCAAAAAGACATATGTGGATCAATGTCCTTTACCAATCAGAAAAAAAATGTGAGCTTCTCTCTCCTGATCCTATCCTAAGATCCCATTTCATAGGTTTTATTAGTGGTTTAGTGATACCTTACTTGCTATCTGTTAACTGGCTCAAAGTGGACTTCTTATCTTGGCCATTCCCCATTCATTTGCACATGCCCTCAGATGATGTCCAGAGGCCATCAGTAATAATCCACTGCCACTGATCAATCTTGATTCATATTCACTCCCTATCACTAGGACTCCTCAGATAATAAATAGACTTCTATTTCCTAGGTAATTCCTAAGGTTGCCTCTTAGGTACAAGGACAAAAACACAATTACTTAAATTGCTTTATGAAAAATAATTCCATAGATGCTGACTTCATGAAAACATATTTAAGACTGGTGATAAATTGTTTCTGAAAAAAGAGGAAGTGAAAAAAAATTCTAATAATGTGAGGCTTTATATCTTCCTGAGGCCTGAATCTTGGCTGGCTGAATGGCTAAGAGTCCTTTGAAAGCTATAATTTCTAACTTTACTATTATCTTTATGTGGCACGTTATTTACAAAGCCGTTCAAATAGCAGACGGAAAATTGAATGTTAGAACTTTATGTATTTTTCTTACTAAAATTATATAAAGCCTGTTATAAAATGTGACGTCAGTCTTTTCTACCTTGTTGTTGTTGTTAAATGTCGTCCTTTTCTATCTAAAGGGAAAAAGAAATTATCTCAAGTGAGACAATTCTGAGTCATTGAAATTTTGTAGGAGAGAGAGTAAAGCTGCCCCATTTTGTTTCCCAAACTGTACATCTTTAAGGATGCAAACTATCTAGAAGACAGTTTATTCTGCAGAGCAGAAGGTGAGTTCGAACTGCCATCTTTGGTTAGCAGTCAAATGCTTCAATCACTACACTTACAAGTGGCATTTCTGGTCTAAAGTACCACTTGGGCCTTATGTTGCTTAATTTAGGTCATGATTTTGGTTGTTGCTCCTTTGCCATATATAGTATATTTCTTTTCTCAGACACTTAAAGAGCATGGTCTGATGATAGGAAGCTTTGTTGCAATCCTAAAGGCATGTGATTAAAATCCATCAGATGCTGTTGGCTCTACTCCCCGTCCCAGTGAGTCCATGTGCAAAAGATCTAAAGTTTGCCCAGTCTTACGGGATCTTTCTTCATCTTCTAGGTCAGGCATCTAATAACAACAACATCCTAAAAAAAGAAAATAATCTGTAAAGTAGGTAATATCATTGCCGTTTTACAGATAGGAAAATGGAGAAATATTGACTTGCTTAGAGTCGCTCATGTGTTTGTGTCAGTATTGATTTCTGGGTACTCTGAAGCCAGTACATCTTGGTTATAAATTGACCAGGACAACCAGAAAGATAAATCTGATATTTATTAAATGTAGATATTGTTGTTGTTACGTACCATCAAGCTGGAACAGACTCATAGCTGCCCCTCTAGAAGGTTTCCAGAGGCTGTGAATTACGTCGAAGGAGATGGCCCATCTTTCTTTCAGAGAGTAGCTAGTAGATTCCAATGGTCTAGCTTTGAGTTGGCAGCACAATTCCTTACCCACTGGACCACCACAGTGATGATCTTTGTGTATATATATTTACTTTACTTGTGGAATTTCATCTATTTCAGTGTCTTCTGTCAAACTCAGGTGCATCCAGTAGAGTATTTGTGAATAACAGTCACAAAACTCAAGTCTTCAAGTCAGAGCTCTGTTCAAAACAATGTTCAAGCCAAGTGCATTGTTGTACATAGCTCTGAGAGCCACAAATGCTAGTGATTGCTTTGGTAAGCCTAAGATAGTGTACACACACAACACTATCTTGTCCTTGTGTACGGTAAGAAAGCCAGCTTGGTGTTTGGCCAGAGAGGTACACACAAAGAGGACTTATAAATACTACTTTTTAAAAGCATACTCAGTATGTATATCATGCATATCTCTTATATTTTAAAAGTATTAAGTTTAAGAAGTGATAAATTATGCTGTTCAGTGTCTTCAAGCTTTTTAACCTCCCAGTAATTCTGTCTGTGGATTTATATCATAACTGAAGGTCAAAGAACATATCAGACTACTTTGAAAAAGAATGTTATATTTGGAATCCTGATTCTACCTCCCATCAATACATTTCATATTATTTGACTTTTGTTTATTTTGCCTTTAGGATATGACAAGCGTGGCATGACAAACAAGCTGTATGCTTGTTTTTCGTTCTGGATACAAGTGCTCAACCAATAATAATACCTGGCTGCATTACTCTCTCTGAGTGTGAGCTATGAAGTTTGAATTGGAACAGGAAAGAACAGTAGAGAATTGGCTTTTGAAATAAAAAAAGAATAGTAATAAAATCAGCCAAAAATACATACTACAAAACCATAGAGGATATAGAAAAGGAGGTCATATTTCATAGCATTCAATTCTAAAGTGCTCTCTGAAATTTCTCTACAAATGTGTTATGGTTATGTTCATATGCACCTTTTCTATAATTTATTTTGGAAGAGAATTTTAATTGACAAGGCACTTTATAATCCACCAATCTACCAATGAAAGCAGCTCATAAATTTAATTGTGTTTTGCTGCAGGCATTAAAAGCCATCTTGATCGTTTTCTCTAAACCACAGGCTGCACTTGCCTCCTACCCACCTGCACAGTAAAATTGGTAAACAGTGGCTGATGTGGTGCCAGATATAGACCATGGACACCAGCTTTGTAGTCCAAGGAAATCTGTGAGAAGTAACTCTGTGGACAGATACAAAAGCCAGCTGGATTTAAAAGTATCATCAGCAAGAATTATTTTCAGCTGTAAACTAGCTCAAGCAGTAAAGATATTTATTATGTGGTTCTGAATGGGAGTCAGTCGACTTCTGAATTGGCTGTTTCTTCTTAGCAATAATAGCCAGTTCTCAGATTTTTCCCTATCGTCTGCTCTGCCAAAAACAATATTGGCCTCATTCTCAGACTCATGGGGAGGTGGATGGAGAAGTTTTTTTGGTGTTAGAACTAGGGAGGAAGTATATCCAAAGATTGATTTCCAAGTGTTTCTAACTCTTTTACAGAAGGAAAATGTCCTCTAAACCTACAATCAAGCTGATTTCCATTCATAGTGATGCTTTATTGGATTTCCTAGGCTATTAATCTTTGCCACCTAGGAAAGACTTAGGCAAAATTGAGAGAGTACTAGTGGCCTAGTGGCAAGAAGCTGTGCTGCAATCCCAAATGTATGGAGTTCAAATCTACCAGATACTGCATGAGAGAAGGATGGACAATTCCCTCTCAGGCTGTTAATTGCCTTTGAAAAATCACTAGAGGGTCAGGTATGGATTGGTTCCTACTCAAAGGCAAATAGTATCAACAAGAAAAATCTTTACAAAAGGAGACTACATTATTCTTCCATAAAAGTGGATTTGAATTTCCTAATTTTCAGCACTGATCTGTCAATTTGCTGTACAGAGTAATTCATGGTTGCTGTGATGCTGTACACTATGACACTAATGCATCAAATGAAATAATGGTTACCCATGGTGGACAGCGTTTGGTCGAGCTCCAAGATTGGAAGCAGGAGTGGCATCCACTTGAGTTCCTTTTGCTTAAGAAATGCCCAGCAAGTTCAGTCCTTTTGATTTTTCCGACTCCAGCTCCTTGTTCATTTAGTTATGATAGTTCGGGGGTTTTTTGTTGTTTTTTTTGTTTGTTTGTTTTTGTTTTTTCCCAAGCTGCAAGTTAACATTTTCTATTCAGCTCCTTAACTTCCTCATGTCTTCCCTTTGCTTTGGCTTCGTGACACTGTAGTGCATATTTAGATTCTCTTCTAAAATCCATTTTTATTTTTTCTTCCTCCTCCATCTTTGTAATGATCTTTTTCATTCTTCATGAATGATTTTCTTAATATCCTCCCACAGCTCATCTGGTCTTTATTCATTAGTGTTAAAGGCCTCAAACCTGTTCCTGAGTTGGTTTTTAAGTTCAGGTGGAGTTCACTCAAGATGAAATTTGGATTCCTTTGGATTTGATTTGGCTTTTTTGCCTTTTATTAAAATTTACATATGAACAGTTGATGGTAGCAGTAGTCAAGATGTCAAAATGAGTGTTCACTGGAAAAGACTGTCCTCAAGGACCTTTCTAAACACTAAAGAACAATGATGCCAGTTTAAGGACTAATGTGCACCTGATCCATGCCATGGCATTTTCATCTGCTTCCTATATCTCTGAAAGTTGGACAATGTGCAAGGATGACAGGAGAAGTTACTAACAAATTTAAATTAAAAAAAATAATTAAGTTAGAGTAAGGATGGCAATGGAAGCACCTTACCTCTGTAACTTGATTTGTGATTAGAACCTCTACTCAGAATATTATTGCTTTTCAATTTTTAACTCATGCACTTTTAACTTGTTAAATTTGTATCTTCTAGGCTGCAACACTTCCGTGATACATCTTCAAGGATATGAACATGTACGGCTAAGCACAATTGATAACAGTGCATCTAAATTCCAAAATCAATTTCCATAATAGTCTATGTGTTTCCTACTGCCAAAGGGCCCCTTTAGAGTAGTGAGAGAAGATCTTCACCCTGAAACCCACAGCGTCCCTTTTCAGCAGGAAGTAGCTAAGAGAATATGCCATCCTCTTTTCCTTATGAATCAGGGTGAAGTCTCTCTCAAGGAGGAGTGATAGGGAATGGAAAAGGACACACTGACAAAGGAGATTAATCAGAACTGGCTTTGACAAGCACTGTGGCAAATAGACAATTAAAACAGACTTTCAAGGGAGGGGAAAGAAAGAAGAACAAACTGGGGAGGAGGGTAGAGAAAATAGTGCAACAATGAATGAATAAAATCCCAAAATCTCTGTAAAATGTTCATTAAAACTAATAAAATTTAATAATTAAAAAAATGTTTTGGAATGAGTTATTAATGATTTCATAGGACTAGTGTTCCACAATTTAAATGTCATATCAATGCAAATAGTTATTCTTTTAGTTGAACTAATTGAAGCTCTGCAAACCACACATTGTTTTCATTTGGTTTTGACATAGCAACAGCTTCAGAAATTTTTCACACTGGAAATATTTTCCACACATGACTTCACTAATCATTACTGAGCTGGGAAGGAAGCCAAAATACTTGATGCCCAGACTAATTTTTGTTGAAAATCTGCATGTATTGTGTGTGCCCTTTTATTTTCCTTGGTATGTGTTATTTAATGATTTTAATTACATTGCTGGAGAGGGTTATAGATTGAGTCAGAAAATAAGATTAAGGAGATCCCTTAGGTTCAGCTCTCTCGACAGCTCATTAATCTTTACTTAGGAATCTCACATTACAATGATGATTCCAATACTTCAAGAGGTCAAAACCTAACTGAAAGTTCAGAGTAGTAACAAAACCTTTCATATGTCTATGGACTAACAGTTGTATTCATTTTTGGCATTGAGAAAACAATTTATCCTTTAATTTTAAGTTAGTGACTTCCCAGAAGATTCAACATATTAATCCTTTGAGTATCCATTGGCAATAGGAGTTAGTGCAATACATAAGAAACAATTTCAATTCTGATTATTCCCAACATAGAACTATAGCTAGTCACATCTCTGTCACTGTCATTGCAGCTATATTTATCCATGGCATTTTTGTATTAATACATCTTCCAGTTTTCAAACTATTCTCCGTTCCAAAGCTGGAATCATGGAGACTCACTTTATCTTTAATTAAGACATAACAATTGAACTTTCTTAGTGTCCAATTGAACTTTAAGTATCTTTCTCTATTCTATCTCCTATCTTAGTGTTTTTTTTCCATTTTAATCAAGTCGCTGCATATAAACAATAAATGATACTGCATCACTTTCTCAATACATTCTGTTGGATTCATTGAATCCAAATCTTTGCCATGGTCAAAACTACATCGAAATCACTGATACATTTCTTCTTATATCTCTGTTTACCTCACTTCATTTCAACCACTTGATTTTGTTGCTTCTTATTCTTGTGATATTTGTTTCTGTATCAGATTGGAGCTAACAATCCACCAGATCTGGGCATGCCACAATTTAAAAAAGATGTAGGGCCTGTCCATGTCTGCAGACTGATGGCTATTGAGATGGAGTTTTATGATGGCTAATGGATTCTTGCTCCTTGCTGAGGGTTACATAAAGAATGTTCAAGGTTCTTTTGGCTTTATTTTCACCCCAAGGGGGGGTCAGCAGTTTGGACTTTAGCGATAGCTTGGGGTCTCTGGCTAATAGTTCACCAGCATTTGGGTGAGCTGGAATTTAAAAAGGCTGTAGGGTCCTCAGGCCTGTGCCCTCAGGCCAAATGGCACTTGATTTTTGTTGTGATGATGAACAACTGTACTATATAGGTTGTGTCGAACACC
>NW_006399944.1:4874578-4875804 GCF_000299155.1 Elephantulus edwardii | reverse complement strand
CCACTTTCCAACCTATTTTCCTAATAAATCCCACAACTGTGAGTAAAGTTAGTAAGTCAACAATGAATATCAGATGTCAACGATTAGGAGAAAGAAGTGCAGGAGTCTGGGGGATGGCATGTCTAACTGAATAGCCACTGTTTGCTGTTATTGATAGTATTGATGAGTATGGTTCCTCTTTATGAAGTGGTTAGAAGCCAGACATGGCATCCCACACGTTGTAGCTGCTTCCTTCACACAAGTGCTTTACATAGTCACTTGTTTTATCTTGTGTGACAGTTCTCTAGATTTTTACAAGTTGATTTAAAAATTGAAATTGTTATTCGGATTCAATGCTTCATGGAAGTCATTTAAACTTTGGAAAATTTCTGAGGAGGGCCAGTCTCTGGAGGAAGGAATTATGATTGGTGAAGGAGATGTTGCTATTGTTGGTGTTAGTGCTAATTGAGCCAAACAGAAATAATTACGACTCTATGAACAACAGATCTCGTGTCCTACCCTGTACCATCGTCATTATCTTTATATGCTCAAGCTCGTTGTAACAGTTACTGTGTTAATCCATATTGTTGAAAGTTTTAAAAAATTAGGAAGACCCTTAAGGAAAAACAACAGCAATTTTTAGTATGGTGCAGAACTGGGCAGTGCTTTATGCTATTTACACAGAAGTCACTATAAGTCGAAACCCACCCAACAGCACCCAGCCAACAGCAGCAGCACAGTAAACCACTCTTTTTTATCACCTCCTCACTTTCTCAATTTGTAAAAAATTTTTCTCTGGGTTTTTTTTTTTAATGTTTTTTTTTCAGTCTTTCCTTTCCTAATAAATTTAAGTCAAGTTATCTTATTTGGGGCACTGTATTTCCCTCATCCTATTCCTTGTACAAAATTACCAAACCCTGGTTGGCTACAATTTAGTTGATTCTTTAGGTTGGAAAATAAAACACTATCATTCTCAGAATAACCAGTCTGGATATGTTGTTGTTGTTGTTATTGTTATATGATGTCACTCATAGTGATCCTATGTAGAACAGCTCTGAACCCTGTTCTATCCTGAGCTAACCTCACTGTCTCTGACACACTTACCTATTACCTATTACCTCAGTCACTGAGTCAATCACATCCTGAGTCCTACATTCCTGTGCTGTCCCTCTACCCTTCCAAGAATGATGTCCTTCTCCAAGTTCTTTTCTCCCCTTACAACATGCACAAAGTATGTCAGATGAAGC
>NW_006399944.1:4872982-4873753 GCF_000299155.1 Elephantulus edwardii | reverse complement strand
ATTGTGTTTGAGGGGTTTTTTGTTTATTTTGTGCTTTTTCTTTTAACTGATGTCCTTGCTCTTAATTTTTTTTTAATATTAGTTTTTGGTTTTTGAGGTTTTTTAAATTTAATTTTTTAAATACTACTCTGATCTACTTACAAAGTTTAAATACATTGTTTTTCACAAAACATCCTTCTTATTTTCTTCACCCTACCAACCCATTGAACTGTGCCACCCTATGATTAACACTCTACTCTGCCATCCTCACCTCTCTATTTCCAACCCACCACCTTGGATCTTCATACTCATTCTACAATAATGATTTTATACAGTATTTATACTTGTAGGATTGAGTTAGTTCACCCAGCATAATGCTCTCCAGTCCCTCAGGCAGTAATTTACAAAGTTATTGCTCCTCCATGTCGCATAGTATTTCATTGTATGTAAGTACCACAATTTCTCAATCCATTCTTTTGTGGCTGGACATCTGGGCTGTTTCCATGTTCTTGTGATGGTGATTAATGCTGCTTTGAGCATTGGTGTACATGTTTCCCTTTGAACCTCATTTCTCATTTCCTTGGGTTATGTTCCAAGCAACAAAATAGTTGAGTCATATGGAATTTCTATGTTCAGCTTTTTGAAGAATTGTCAAACTGCCTTCCAGAGTAGTTGTACCATTTTATAATCCCACCAATAATGTAAAAGAGTTCCTATCTCATCGCATCCTCTCCAACATTTATTACTTGCTGTCCTGTTAAACTTTGTCACTGCTACTGGAGTGAGATGGTA
>NW_006399944.1:4871536-4872542 GCF_000299155.1 Elephantulus edwardii | reverse complement strand
CACTGAGGTGATTTTTGTGTATAGTGTGAGATGTGGAAACTGTTTAGGCTCTCTGCAGGTAGTAGTCCAGTTTTGCCAATACCATTTGCTGAAAAGGTTGTCATTTCTCCACAAGATAGGTTTTATTTCCTTGTTGAATATCAGTTGACCATAGATAACTGGGTCTATTTCTGGGTCTCAGTTCTTTTCCACTGATCTATGTGCCTGTCACTGTACAAATAACATGCTGTTTTGGTTACTACTGTTGTGTAGGTTTTGATGTCAAGGAGTGCTATACCACTCACTTCATTTTTGTTTCTCAGACGTGTTTTGATTATTCAGGGTCTCTTTCCTCTCCAAATAAACCTGACCATTTCCCTTTCTATCTCCTTGAAAAATGAATTTGGTATTTGTATTGGTATTACATTGAATATGTAGATTACTTTTGGTAGGATTGTCCTTTTCGTAACATTGAGTCTTCCTACCCATGAACAGGGCTCATTTTTCTTCATTTCTTTAGGTCTTTTGTTGTGTCTTGCAAAAATATTCTTTAGTTTTATTTGTATATAAATCTATTGTATTTCTAATTAGGTTCACTTCCAAGTATCTCAATTTGTGGTTGGCTATTGTAAATGGTATTGCTTTCCTGGATTCATTCTCTGAGTTCTCTTTGTTACTATAGAGGAATTCTTCTTTTACTATAGTGATCTTATATCCTGTTAATCTACTAAATAGGCATACTAGCTCTACCAGTTTTATGGTTGAGTCTTTGGGGTTTTTTATGTACACCATCATATCATCTGCATATAGTGACATTTTAACCATCTCTACCAATCTGGATGTCTTTTATGTCCTTCTCTTGTTGTATTGCCTTAGCAAACACTTTTAGTACAATAGTGAGTAGAAGTGGTGACAGTGGACAACCTTGTCTAGTCCCTGTTTCATTTGATTTGACCTGTGTTGAAGTATCCTACAACTACTACGGTGTTGTCTATTTCTTTCTTCATTTCAATTAACCATTGTTTTA
>NW_006399944.1:4867754-4870841 GCF_000299155.1 Elephantulus edwardii | reverse complement strand
CAGTGTGATTGGCACAGGACAGAGAAGAGTTTAGGGCTGTTGTACATAGGGTCGCTTTGAGTCACAGCAACATCATCTGATGTACAATGTCGACCAAATTTATGTCTTCTTGATCTATTGTGCTCTTAATTGATATGTAATTCCCTTCTTTATCTTTTATGGTGGTTTTCATTCTGAAATTTATTCATCAGAAAATAATATTTCCACTCCTGTTTTTTTTGAGGTTACTATTAGCTTGGTATATTTTTTTTTCCATCCTTTGATTTTGAGTACATCTTTTTCTTCTTTTTTTAAGTATATCTCTTGTAGGCAACATATTGATGGGCTTTGTTTTTTTATCCATTCATTTACTCTTTTTTCTCTTAATTCGTGCATTGAGTCCATTCAAATTAAGAGTGATTATTGTCAAGCCAGATTTACTTTTTGCCATGTTTGTTTTCTGTTGTTTCTGTTTACTATTACTCATGTACTTTCCTTTGACATCTCTGTGTGAGGCCTTCACTTAAAATTTCTTGTAGTTTTGGTCTTGTTTTCACAACTTCCTTCAGTTCCATCTTTTCTACAAAGGACCTAATTTCTACTTCATATTTGATTGAGTGGTTTGCTGCATATAGTAATCATGGCTGACAACTGTTTTCTTTCAACTTTGTTTATATGACATACCATTGACTTCTAGCTCACATGGTTTCTGCTGAGAAATCAGAATTTAATTGTTTCCTCTTTTTTGGTCACTCTTTGTTGTTCTTCTGCTTTTAGAATTCTATCCTTATCTTTTAATTTGGAGAATTTTACTATGATACGTCTTGATGCTTTTCTTTTTGGGTCTAGTCTATTTGGTATTCTCTGTGCTTTTTGAACATGGATTTCCTCATTCTCCAAAATCCCTGGGAAGTTTTCTTCTAATACTTCTTCCCCTATTTTCTCAGTGACTTTTCTGCGACTCCCCTGTTCTGGAATTCCAATCATACATAGGTTTTTCCTTTTGATGTTATCCCACATGTTCCTAGTGTTTTCTTAATTTTCTTTATGTCTTATCTCTGATTTTTCTTCAAGTATGTTTTCAGTGAGGCTCTTGTCTTTCTACTTACTGACTCTCTGTTCCATCTCTTCAGTTCTACTTTTTTGTGCTACCAGCATGTTGGACACTTCTGCCATATCGGTATTAACATTCTGGATTACATTTTTATGTTTTTCTGTTATTTCTAGTACTGTGTTGGCTGTACCCTCTTTGTTTTGTGATGAGTTTTTAAGTTCTTGTACCTCCTTATCTATACTATCAAGTCTTTCTTTTATCTTTTGCATTTTCTCCTTTAGCTGTTCAAGTTCTTCCTCATTAATATATTTCTTCTGGACTGTTGTTGCCGGGGTATTTGCCTTTTTAATTGTTTCTTCCATTTTTTACATTTTCTTCCATACCTATTCAAATTGCTCCTCAACAATATATTTCTTCTGGACTGTTGTTTCTGGGGTATTTACTTTCTTATTTGCTTCTTCAATCATTTGCTTTTTCTTTTGTTGCTGTTTAAATAAGTCCACATCAATATATTTCTTCTGGTTCTCTCTATCTGGGGAATTCACTGAGTCTGTTATTTTAAGAGATGGGTTATTTTAATTTTTCAGGGTAACTGAAGCAGACTTCTTTTTTCACCTTATGTGAGTCTTTTCTTAACAGATTTTAAGTCATTGTAACTATACAGTGACCAAGAGTATGGCAGTGTTTTATTTGTGTGTTTTTTTCTTGTTCCGGGGCTCATAGAGCTGAAAGTCAAATAGCAGTGATCCCCACAAAGTACCTAAATGGAAAACCAGGAAGCCTTGGTTTTCTCTTTGAGAACCAGCTCTGCCACCTTACTCAAGCTCCAGCTGTCCCATTTCCTTCTGCTTGACCTCAAGGGGTCCCACGTGGTCCACCCCAACAGCAGTGATCCCCACAAAGTACACTGTACCTGCTTTAACAGTTCCTTATTGTTTCTCTGGTGAGTAGGAGTTCAAGATTTCATTGCTTTTCTTCTCCATAATATCTTTCAGTGCTCTTCTCAGAGTCTCTGATTCAGCAAAACCTTAGTTGACTTTTAGGATCTATGCAAAGATGTGATATGATTCCCATTGTTTTCAGAGTTGGCCACAGTTTGTCGAGGACCACACAGTCAAATATCTTTGCATAGTTAATGAAATATATATAGACATTCTTCTGGTACTATTTGCTTTATTATAAGATCCATCTAACACTGGCTATAATATTCCAAGTGCCACGGTCTCTTCTAAACCCACCCTGTACATCTGACAGTTCTCTGTTGATGTGTTATTCCAATTATATTTTTGGATAATTTTCAGCAAGATCTTGTTTGCATATGATATTAAGGATACTATTCAATAGTTTCCAAACTCTTTCGGGTCTCTTTTTTTGGAATGAGTATAAATATTGATCTCTTCCAGCCTGTTGGCCAGGTTTTTATCCTCCAGATTTCTTGGCATAACTTGGTGAGTGCATCCAGGGCAACATATGTTTGTTGAAATGTCAGTTGGATGCCATCAATTCCTGGGCCTTGTTTTTTGCTAATTCCTTTAGAGCAGTGTGAACTTCTTTCTTCATCACCATAGTCTCTTTATCATATGTTTTTGCGTGAAATTCTTCTGTGTCAGCTTTTTGGTATAATGAGTCTGTGTGCTCTCTCCATCTTCTTTTGTTGTTTTCTGGGTCATTCATGATTCTGCCCACAGCATCCTTAAGTATTGCAATGCGGTGCTTTAATGTTAAATAGTTAAAACCAGAACCTGACTACCTGAAATTTAGTCAGCTTTCTGGGAATGGAGTACACTATGGTTAATAAAACACATGTAATCCGTAATGTCCTGAGCTTGCATACTGGTGCTATTTGTTCAAAGTATGAATGTAAAATATTTTTTTATTTCTTAGGGAAATGTATGTTAATTTTTGCATTCTATATAAAAAAAAACTTCCCAAAGCAAACAAACATAAAAAACAAAGAAACAAACCAAAAAACCTCAACAAAAATGCTTGAGTGTGGACTGACAAATTACTACAGGATCTGAAAGAGGGATAAAATTAAGAATGTAACAGCATGC
>NW_006399944.1:4864608-4867654 GCF_000299155.1 Elephantulus edwardii | reverse complement strand
TATGTTTTCAGTGAGGCTCTTGTCTTTCTACTTACTGACTCTCTGTTCCATCTCTTCAGTTCTACTTTTTTGTGCTACCAGCATGTTGGACACTTCTGCCATATCGGTATTAACATTCTGGATTACATTTTTATGTTTTTCTGTTATTTCTAGTACTGTGTTGGCTGTACCCTCTTTGTTTTGTGATGAGTTTTTAAGTTCTTGTACCTCCTTATCTATACTATCAAGTCTTTCTTTTATCTTTTGCATTTTCTCCTTTAGCTGTTCAAGTTCTTCCTCATTAATATATTTCTTCTGGACTGTTGTTGCCGGGGTATTTGCCTTTTTAATTGTTTCTTCCATTTTTTACATTTTCTTCCATACCTATTCAAATTGCTCCTCAACAATATATTTCTTCTGGACTGTTGTTTCTGGGGTATTTACTTTCTTATTTGCTTCTTCAATCATTTGCTTTTTCTTTTGTTGCTGTTTAAATAAGTCCACATCAATATATTTCTTCTGGTTCTCTCTATCTGGGGAATTCACTGAGTCTGTTATTTTAAGAGATGGGTTATTTTAATTTTTCAGGGTAACTGAAGCAGACTTCTTTTTTCACCTTATGTGAGTCTTTTCTTAACAGATTTTAAGTCATTGTAACTATACAGTGACCAAGAGTATGGCAGTGTTTTATTTGTGTGTTTTTTTCTTGTTCCGGGGCTCATAGAGCTGAAAGTCAAATAGCAGTGATCCCCACAAAGTACCTAAATGGAAAACCAGGAAGCCTTGGTTTTCTCTTTGAGAACCAGCTCTGCCACCTTACTCAAGCTCCAGCTGTCCCATTTCCTTCTGCTTGACCTCAAGGGGTCCCACGTGGTCCACCCCAACAGCAGTGATCCCCACAAAGTACACTGTACCTGCTTTAACAGTTCCTTATTGTTTCTCTGGTGAGTAGGAGTTCAAGATTTCATTGCTTTTCTTCTCCATAATATCTTTCAGTGCTCTTCTCAGAGTCTCTGATTCAGCAAAACCTTAGTTGACTTTTAGGATCTATGCAAAGATGTGATATGATTCCCATTGTTTTCAGAGTTGGCCACAGTTTGTCGAGGACCACACAGTCAAATATCTTTGCATAGTTAATGAAATATATATAGACATTCTTCTGGTACTATTTGCTTTATTATAAGATCCATCTAACACTGGCTATAATATTCCAAGTGCCACGGTCTCTTCTAAACCCACCCTGTACATCTGACAGTTCTCTGTTGATGTGTTATTCCAATTATATTTTTGGATAATTTTCAGCAAGATCTTGTTTGCATATGATATTAAGGATACTATTCAATAGTTTCCAAACTCTTTCGGGTCTCTTTTTTTGGAATGAGTATAAATATTGATCTCTTCCAGCCTGTTGGCCAGGTTTTTATCCTCCAGATTTCTTGGCATAACTTGGTGAGTGCATCCAGGGCAACATATGTTTGTTGAAATGTCAGTTGGATGCCATCAATTCCTGGGCCTTGTTTTTTGCTAATTCCTTTAGAGCAGTGTGAACTTCTTTCTTCATCACCATAGTCTCTTTATCATATGTTTTTGCGTGAAATTCTTCTGTGTCAGCTTTTTGGTATAATGAGTCTGTGTGCTCTCTCCATCTTCTTTTGTTGTTTTCTGGGTCATTCATGATTCTGCCCACAGCATCCTTAAGTATTGCAATGCGGTGCTTTAATGTTAAATAGTTAAAACCAGAACCTGACTACCTGAAATTTAGTCAGCTTTCTGGGAATGGAGTACACTATGGTTAATAAAACACATGTAATCCGTAATGTCCTGAGCTTGCATACTGGTGCTATTTGTTCAAAGTATGAATGTAAAATATTTTTTTATTTCTTAGGGAAATGTATGTTAATTTTTGCATTCTATATAAAAAAAAACTTCCCAAAGCAAACAAACATAAAAAACAAAGAAACAAACCAAAAAACCTCAACAAAAATGCTTGAGTGTGGACTGACAAATTACTACAGGATCTGAAAGAGGGATAAAATTAAGAATGTAACAGCATGCTAGCGAGTTTCAGAATCCAATAAACAGTAATCAAAGTTAATCTTGGAAAAATAAAAGATCTGTACTAGATATCAGCATGAATTCAGAAGGGAACAAAAAAACTTTTAGAACGACTGTTGACAGTTAAAATACTCAAACTTCATAAATTATAGATGGTTAGACTAATACTATTCCATAAAAAGTGCCGAAGAACAGGACTTTAAAAAGGGGACAAGGATTCTAAATCAGTTGCTGAATACTTTCCTTAACTTGTTTTTTAAACTTCCAAATCAAGCTCTTATGTCAGTATGAGAAACAAGAATTGGTAAGTTAAGTTTATATTGCCTTGAAATTCTGTTGGAGATTCAGCTATGTGTTGGTTCCAACTTGATGGCAAACAATAACTCTATGTCGACTCCTACTCATATGACCTTATAGACAAAATCTCTGAACTCTCCTCTATTCTGAGCCAATCTCACTGTCTCTGACACACTTACTCTCATTATCCCGTCACAGAGTCAATCCATCTCATTCAGGGTCTTCCTCTCTTGTGCCGTCCCTCCACCTTTGCAAGCATGATGTCCGTCTCAACCAACTGGTCCCTCCTTACAACATGCCCAAATATGTCAAGCAGACCTTCAAAATCCTTGCCTCCATGGAGCAGTCTGGTTTCACCCTTTCCATGATGGACCTGTTTGTTCTTTTAGTGATCCAGGGTATATTCAATACTCTTCTCTGTCACCTCAATTCAAAGGCATCAATTTTTCTTCTGTAATCCAGCCATATTTCAGCTCCCTGATACATGTTAAATAATTGTGAAGACAAGCCTGTATCAGGTGCGCCTTCGTTTCTAGATTGACATAATTGCTCTGGAGAGGTCCCTGACAATAGATTTTTCTAATGTAAATAATATAAAATTTCAGAATACATACATATATGTGTGTGTGCATGTATATATGTGTTTGTATGTATATGTATATATGTGTGTATAGACATATACTTTGTGTGTATATATGTATATATGTGTATATAT
>NW_006399944.1:4861168-4863878 GCF_000299155.1 Elephantulus edwardii | reverse complement strand
TGTGTGTGTGTGTTTGTATCATTTGTGATTCCCCGTGTTATGAGGTTCAGTGTTCTTGACAATAACAGTATGATAAATCTAACTTTTTTGCTCAGAGAGTAGTTACTTTTATAATAGTTTGAGTCAGATCTCTATTTTAATTGAAATCTACAGTTATCATATGAAGGAATTTGTCACAATCCTACTCCATAATGTTTTTAAAGGCTCAATAAAAGTTTTTCCTAATGTCCTGTTATTTAATTAACTCCTCAAATATGTCCTTTAAGTACTCTGCTAAATCCTATATGTCTTTTATTCATAGATATTTATACATATGTTTGACTTTTCAGTAAGTTTTGAGATATCAAAGCATGTCTAATTCTTACATAATTTACACGTTGCTGCTAGATGCCATGAAGCTGATTACAATTCATTGCGACTCTATGAACAACTGATCAAAACCTTGTTCTCTTCTACACTATCCTCATTATCTTTGATATGGTCAAGCACTTTGTTGCAATTAATATCTCATTTGATCTCATTGAAAATCTTCCTCTCTTTCAAGAAAACTCTTTGTCTCTGTTTTTCCCAGAATGATATCTTTTTTCAGGAATTAGCCCTTCCTGACGATACCCAAAGTTTGTGAGATGGCATTTAACCATCCTTACCTTTGAGGAGTACCATGTTTGTACTTTCTCCAAGACAAATTTGTTTATTCTTTGACAGTTCATGGTGTAATGACTACTCTACACCAGCAACATAATTTTAAGGCATTACTTACTCTTTGGCCTTCCGTATACATTATCTAAATTTTACTTGTATAAGAAGCAACTGAAAATATCATGATTGGCTCAAAAGGACTTTTGTTTCTTTGATGTTGTGTTGTAATCCATATTGAAGGTTGTGGTTTTTATCTTCTTTTATAAGTGCTTTAAATACTTGAGTACGGTTTACCTAATCTTTAAACCCGTATCCTTGTTTTTTGGTATTTATTTTTTAAATTATATATTTAATTATTTACAAAGTTTGAATACATTTTTTTTACACGCAAAAATAATCCTTCCCATTTCCTTTACCCTACCCATCCATCAAATTGTGCAACCCTGTGATTAACATCCTACACCCTCACCCATGGAATGACATCACTGTTGTTAAGCACTTTAGAAAGGTCCTTGAAAGTGGAGTCTCCTAATGCAATATTCATTTTGATTTGTTGTTTGTTGCTTTATAGTTGTTGATTGTGGATGCAATTAAAACGACACTGTTGGTAACTTTAATATTTCCTCATGTATTGTAATGTTGCTTTGTCATCTAGTGGTAAGGATTTTTCTTTTATTGATGGTGAGTTGTAATCTATAGTGAAGGTTGTAAATCTTTAGTCTTCTTCAGTAAGTGATTTGAGTCTTCCTCACCTTCTGTAGGTAGGATACTGTTATCTTTATAATACATGCTACTGATAAGTCTGCAAAGTATGACGTTATGTTTTTACCTGTGTAGTCCAGTTTTGCAAATTATTTGCTCTGTATACTGATTGAATAGTTGTTGTTGTGTGTTGTCTGGTAGAAACTGACTCATAACTGACCCTCCAGACAGTTTTCAAATGCAGTAAATTGCTAGAGGAGATTGCCCTTTCTTCTTCTGAAGAGCAGCTTTTTTAGAATACAGTGCAGTTTCTCACAAAAAGACCATCAGAGCTTCTTTACAGACTGAATAGGTATAGAGAAAGGATATAATTCTGGCACCTACCTTTTCTGATTTTAAACCATGCAGTATTCCTTTGTTCTATTTAGACCACTACTTCTTTTTCTATGTTCAGAGTTTGCCTGACCACAATTAAGTGTTCTCAAATGCCTCTTTGTCAGTATTATCCATAATTCGTTAAGCTCCACAGAGCTGAATTCCTCTGCATAGTTAATAACACAGAAAATATTTTTTCATGATATTCTCTGCTTTCAGTCAAGATTCATTTGACATTAGCAATTACATCCATCATTCCATGGTCTGTTTGAATCCAGCTTGAATTTCTGGAAGTTATTTGACAATGCATTTGCATAATCTTCAATAAGATTTACCTGAATGTGATACTGGTCATGTTGTTTTATAATATCTGAACTCTGTTAGGATTCCTTTTTTGGAATGGAAATAAATAGGGATCTCATTCAGTCAGTTGGTCCACTATCTTTCTTCTGGATTTCTTGGTAGGGACTAGTGAATATGCTGAAAGCCTCATCTCTTTGTTGAAGCATATTAATTTATATTTCATAGATTCCTGGGGCCTCATATTTTGTCATCACCTTCAGAATGGCTTAGACTTTTTCTTTCAGTTCCAATAGTTCTTGTTTACTTGTTATTATTTGGACTTGTTCGGTGTTGACAAATTATTTTTGATACAATTATTGTGTTCCTTCCATAGTTCCATATGTATTGCTTTCATAATATACACACAGACAGAATGAGAGAGAGTGACAATTGCATGATGGAAGAAGCCAAACTCTCATTAAAAGATCAAAATTAGTGCTTGAAGTAAAAAGGGAAATGCCATTAAAAACATTATAGTAGTTTCAGAGAAGAAAACATTTCAAATTATTTTCTTAATTTACTTAAATGTATTCAGTTTGTTATGTTCTGCCTTTTTGTGTACATACCTCCCAAAATGATGGTGTTGTTGTTGATTGCCATCGAGTTGAACACGACTCATAATGACCCTATGAACAAAAGGCCTGAAGCATTT
>NW_006399944.1:4858026-4858763 GCF_000299155.1 Elephantulus edwardii | reverse complement strand
TTCTTGGAGTCAAGGATTCTGAAGTTCTGTCTGACATACTTCGAGCATGTTGCAAGGAGGGACCAGTCCTTGGAGAGGGACATCATGTTTGGCAGAGTGGAGGGACAGCATAAGAGAGGAAGACCCTTGATGAGATGAATCGATTCAGTAATTGGAGTAATGGGAGTAGGTATGTCAGAGATAATCAGATTTGCACAAGATAGAGCAGGGTTTAGGGCTCTTGTACATATGAGTTGCAAGCTACTGGATGGCACATTACAACAATAACATTGTTGCTATGAGTCACTTAACAACAATAACAATGGCAATAAGAGAGAGCTCTGATTGCCTAGTGGACAGAATGTTATGCTACCAAGTGCAAGTTGAGTGATTTTAATCTGCGGCCCTCAGGCCTAGTTTAAATTGTTTTTCTGTCAAACATTCTTCTAGGTGGTAAAGCACTGGTCTGTGCCTTGCTGTACTGAGGTAACTCATGGTTGCTGTGGTGCTAAACACTGTGACACTGATGTGCCAAATGTGATAATGGTTACCCATCATGGACAGTGTTTGATGGAGCCTCCTGATTAAAACAAGCTTGGAAGCAGGAGTGACATCTTTTTCTGAAACAGCTTGCCTCCTAAACCTCAGTGAACATGGAGAAATGACCAAAGTTATACAAGTGCTCAGGTCTTTCATTCACAGGGTCAGTATGAGTCATCTAAAACTCAATGGCATTTAACTACAAGAACACACACACA
>NW_006399944.1:4848491-4857372 GCF_000299155.1 Elephantulus edwardii | reverse complement strand
CATGTTGAGTAAGCGGAGGCTACTCATGCTTCCAAGACTTAATCAAGTCTTAATCTGTGAGCTATACCAAACATTGTCAATGTATAGCCCTACGGCATTTGAAGCACCACTGGAAAGCCATTTAGTATCACAGCAATTCAAATTTACCTCAATAGAGTGACATAACAGAACAACGCCATACCACGTAGGAAATGTTCCTTCCAAAGACAATTAAAAGTAGGCCTGACAGATGCAGGCCCTTGTGCACGAATGAATTTTAAGAAAACCCAGTCAGCCTAGCAGTCTCTGATTGGTTCCAACAAGAGACTTCCAGTGCTCTTTCAGAACCAACTAGCCAGGCCAGAGCTAACCTCCATCCACTTTAATAAGGTTTTAATAAATTCTTGTCTGCTATTTTGGCTGATTCTATTTATGTAAGGTTACTAAAAATAATCCCTTACCAGTCAAGACTCTGAAAAAATATTAACAGTTTTGCTATTGGAGAGAATCAAATCTTTAAAAAGTAATGAACAAGAACTCTACCTTTACTTCTGAGTAAATAATAATAAAAATAATTAAACAATAAATGATCAAATTTGAAGACTATATTCAGCACTTGTGTCATATTTTAATTTTGGCATAAGAAAGTACTTCTAAATATTTTTAGTGAATTCTTTGGAGCCTACAATTTAAAAATGTCTAGCAATACATGACTGATGGAAATAGCTAAATATAATAGGTTGGATGAATGTCCTTCATTTTGAGCAAGTTTATTTGCCTCTCATATCAACTCAGGGTTGTTCCTGCACTCAACAATTTGGCCTAAAAAGAAAGGATCTAGAAGACAAAGTTGCTAAATTATGTATTTTGTTTCTTGAAGACAACAAATTCTAATGGAGATATAAGTGGAGATTTGTCAATCTAAAACATAAACTGGCAATATAGTTTTCAAATTTTTAATTCTAAGGTTTTTACTTTTGTTGTTGTTGTCTACTGTCAAGTTGGAACTGAAATGATAGCTGACCCTGGAGAAGACTGACCATTCTCCTGTCATTGTTATTAGGTGTCATTAAGTCTGCTGCAACTCAGTGACTAGATGAACAATGGATATCTGAGTCTTGTCCTGCACCATCCTCACAATCTCTGATGTGCTCAACCACCTTGTTATAGTCACTGTTAATCCATCCTGCTGAGGGGCTTTTATTTTTATGACCCTTGTTCTTTACGAGTACGATATCATCTTCCAAAGATCCTGTCAATACACCCAAATTATTTGACACACAGTTTCACCATCCTTGCCTCTAAGAAGCACCATAGTTGTGTACTTCTTCCAACACAGAATTGTTCTTTTGACAGTCCATAGGATGTTCAATATTCTTTTCTAACACCACAAGTCAAAAGGCATTGATTCTTCTTCTGTCATCCTTTATGCATTGCCCAAGTTTAAGATAAATCCAAAATAATAAAACACACACACACACAAAACACAAAAAAACCACCACAGAAAACCCCAAAAACATGACTTGGATTAAGTGCACCTTAAGCTTTTTCTTTCTTTCTTTTTTTAAAAATAATTTTAATGAGCATTTACAGAGATTTTGGATTTCCATTCAGGACCTTAATCTTTAAAACAACATTGTTTTAACACTCTGGGGATATCTTTGACAGCAGATTTTTCTTTTTTTTTTTTTTCCCAGCAGATTTTTCTTAATGAAGCGTATATTTTGGTTAGCTGGCTGCTTTTATCTTGAGTGTAGATTTTGGATCCAAGTAAAATGAAATAATCTATAATTATTAACTTTTCTCCATCTATCGTGATATTACCTACACTCGTAGGTGCAATAGCGAGAGGTTTATTGTTTTCTTGATGTTGAGATACAATCCATATTTAAGGCCATAGTTTTTATCTTCTTCAGGACGTCTTTCAAATCATCCTCACTTTCAGCAAGTCACGTTTGGTCATCTGCAAAACTCAGGCTGTTAAAGTCTTCTAATCCTGATGCCACATTTCGCTTCATATAGTCCAACTTCCAGAATGATTAAATATGTATGGAGAAAAGATTCAACATTGATATACATATTTCTGAGTTTTAAATCATCCAGAATTCTATTATTCTGTTTGGAAAACAACGTTTTGGTCTAGGTATAGATTTCCCATTAGCATGATTAGGTGTTCTGGGATTCTCATTCTTCTCAATGTTAGGCATAATTGTTTTATGATCAACACATTCAAATACATTTGCATAGTCAATAGACAACAGGAAAACATCCTTTTAGCAGTCTTTGCTTTCAGCCAAGATTCATAAGACATTTACAATAATATCCGTAATAGCCACAGTGTCATCTAAGTCCAGGTTGAATTTCTGTTTTGTTTTTGTTTTTGTTTTTGTTTTTGTTTTTTTACTAATTCAACCATTATGAATAATTTTCAGCAATACTTTACTTGCATATGGTCTTAATGATATTGTTCATTAATTTCCACATTCTGTTGAATCACCTTTGTTGGGAATGGAAACAAATATGAATCTCTTCCTGTAAGTTGTCCAGGAAAATGCCTTTCAAATTTTTTGGCATAGAATATGAAGCACATTTGGACTGTATCTGTTTGATTAGACATGTCAATTGGTATATTCCATATATTCCTGGGACATTACTTTTTGCCAGTGCCTTAAGTGCAACTTGAACTTCTTCTTTCATTACCTTTGACTCTTCATCATATGCTACTTCTTCTAATGATTCTTCTATGTCAACCAATGATTTGGTATAGTGATTCTGTGCAAACAGTACCTATACACATGGACCTTACTTGATAGAGTATATAGGAAAAAGATTGACTTCATCTGTGAAGAGAATCAAAGGGAAAAGCTCAATATTAGAAGTCAAAACAAGGCCAGGGGCTGATGATGGAACATTCATAAATTACTCACATGCAACTTCAAATTGAAATTCAAGAAAAAAGGAGCATGTACACAAGAGAACCAAAATACCTCCTTGAATATATCTCATTAATTTAAAATCCATCTCAATGTTGATACATTTGCTTACATTTTAACATCTCTTTTTTGGAATGTTTCTAGTAATTAAACTTCTCCCTCCTTCCTTCTCCTCCAAGTTCTGTCTCTGTCCCATTCTTCTTCCTCTTCTTTCTTCTCTTCCCCTCCTTTACCCCCTTTCCTTTTCCCTCTCTTCCTATTCTCCCCATACCTAACTTGGAAGGGTCTGAAGAGCATTATGCTAAGTGAACTAACTCAGTCCCATAAGGACAAAACGGTGTTAAGATCATTGTTGTAGAAATAAAAAGATAACTAGTAATACGTGTATAAGGATTAAAGGCAGACGGATAGGAGCAGAGGGGTAAGGATAGGCAGGGGGTAATCGTATGATCACACAATTTAATGTATAAAAGTAAGGGTACATAAAAGAAATGGGAAAGATTTGGTGTGGAAAATGATGTAATGATGTAATTAAACCAATGTAAAATAAAAATATTAAAAGAAAAATAATTGGTTCTATCTCTTTATGTATAATTATACATAAATATAGCTGGACAATGACTAGGGATAATAGAAGGAGAATTAATGCCTTTGAGCTGTGGTGCTGGCAAATAGCATTAAATATACCATGGACTGCTAGGAGAACAAATGAGTTTGTCCTAGAGAAGGTGAAACTAGGCTGCTCCTTGGAGGCAAGAATTCTGATCTCCATATAACGTATTTTGGACATGTTGCAAGCAGTGGATCAGCCCTAGGAGAGGGACATCATGGTTCGGAGGGTGGAGGGACAGTACCAAAGAGGAAGACCCTCAATGAGGTGGTTTAATTTAGTGAGTGAGGTAATAGGGCATGTGTGTCAAAGACAGTAAGATTGGCACAGAATAGAGCAGGGTTTAGAGCTGTTATACATAGGGTTGCTATGAGTTTCAGGCAACTCCATAGCACCTAACAACAACAACAACAATTATAGAAGCAACATCACAAAAAAATATTCTCCAGTAATCAGAAAAACTGGATGCAGAAAATAGCTGACCTGGATGGTCATAATTTAAAAAGTATTAATGTATTTCACAACAGAATACTGTAGAGATGAGAGTGTCAGACATGTATTCATCAGTTAATGAAATAAATTAAGTAGATTATACCTCTGATACAAAATTACCAATAACCAATGAAACCCAAAGAGCCCAACCAGAAGAGAGAAACACAAAATAGAACAGAAAGATTAACATGCAGAAAAAAAGAACTCCTAATTGGAAAGTTAAGGCACATTCACAGAGCTCCCTCCTTATATATCTATCTAGTACCTTATATATTTAGCTGTTGTTGTTATGTATTATAGAGTCAGAAATGACCCATAGCAGGCAGGCTGTATCTTAGATTATCCTCTGGTGATTTTCAGAGGCAGTGAATCACACCGGAGGAGATTGTCCATCTTTTCCTGTGGAGCAGCTGTTGTGCCTTTGGAATTGCAGCATAGCTCCTTGCCGCTAGACCACCGGAGCTATATCTCTAGTAGGGACCTCTAATAGTCCAGTGTAAGAAGCTGCAAGTGTAAGAATCCCAAAAGTACTAAGTTCAAATCCACTAGCTGCTTCACAAGAGAAAGAAGGACCATTCCTCCTCCTGGAGGCTCAGCTATGGGTCAATTCTGACTTGGTGGTCTTCAACAATAACAAGGAGATCTGATTACCTAATGGAAAGAAGATACACTGCAGTCCCAAAAGCACATATTTCAAATCCACCAGCTACTCCAAGAAAGATGGATGGACAATCTCTTCCATGTGATTTACAACCTTTGAAAACCCACGGAAGGGTCAGTCATGAGTAGATTCTGACTCAATGGCACATAATAATAAAAACAACAAATAGATGTATGTTGTTATAGATTTAAAACAACAGATGCATTTTTTATAGATTTATAACAATAGATTTATAACAACATACATCTAGTTGTTGCTATTTTGTGCCATTGAGTCACCTGTAACTCAGAAACCCTATGTACTATATAGCTCTGAACTCTGCCCTATCCTGAGACAATCTGCCTCCAACACACCTTTCTCCATGAGCCCTGTTAATATTTCTATCCATCTCATCCAGGGTTTTATTCTTCTGCACTGTTCCTCCATTCTTCCAAGTATGATGTCCTTTTTCAAAGACATGTTTAAAGTATGTAAAACACAGTTTCAAAATCCTTACCTCCAAGTTCAATAGGACAGCAAGTAATAAATGTTGGAGAAGATGTGATAAAATAGGAACTCTTTTACATTGTTGATGGGATTGTACAATGGTACAACCACTCTCGAAGGCAGTTTGTCACTTTCTCAAGTAGCTGAACATAGAAAAGACCCAACTATTCCGTTGCTTGAAATATATTTCAAGAAAATGGGAACTAAGGCTCAAACGGAAACTTGTACATCAATGTTCATAGCAGCATTATTGACCATTGCAAGAACATGGACACAGTCCAGATGTCCAACCACAAACGAATGGATATTAATACAATGGAATACTACACAGCACACAGGAGCAATGATTTTGCAAATTACTATCTAACTTGGGAGGGACAGGAGAGCATTATTCTCAGTGAACTAACTCAGTCCCACAGGGACAAATAATGTATAAAGTCATCATTGTAGAATGAGTATGAGGATCCAAGGGGAGGAGGGTGGAAAGAGAGGGATGAGGATGGGAGATTAGGGTGTTAATCATAAGGTTGAACAATTTGATGGGTTGGGAGGGTGTGAAGGAAATGGGAAGGATCCTTTGTGAAAACAAAGTGTTCAAACTTTGTTAATAAATCAGAGTAATATAAAAAAATTTAAAAAAATCCTTGTCTCCAAGAAGCAGCTTGGTTTCACCCTCTCCAAAACAGACTTGATTGTTCTCTTTATGATCTATGGTAGGTTCAATACTCTTCTCCAGAACCACAGTTCAGAATCTTTGTTTTTTTGATGTTGAGCTTCAATCACTATTGAAGACTATAGTCCTTGACCTTCAACACCAAATACCTTTGGTCTTTTTCCGTTTTAGCAAGCAAGGTTGAGTCATCTGTGTAACACAGGATATTGATCAGTTTTTCTCCAATTTTGATGTCATATTCCTCCTCATAGAGCCTAGCTTTTTAATTTATTAAGCAGCAAAGAAGAGATGCTCAGATCAAGGTGGCTGTAGGATGGACTGTAGCTAGAAAATCATCTGATAGCAAAGAGAAAACTAGAAGGCTGATATCATTCCCATCTAAAGTAATGATCCTTCTCTTCAGGCATACTACTTTATCAGAAAGCACTTGGTTGAACTTTCTCAAAAGCAAGACATAAAAATTTTTGAAACTAAGAGTAAAAGAAAGCTGACACAAAACCATTTTAGGAAGTAGCATATGATCAAGAACCAGTAGTAAAAAAGGAATAAGCTCAAGCTGCTGTGAAGGAATTGACAAAAAAATAAGGTCACAGGAAATGATAGAATACCAATTGACATATTTCAACAAATAGATTCAGCTTTGAATGTGCATATTAGGTTGTGCCAAGAAATCTAGAGGACAACTAACTGGCCAACTGACTGGAAGAGATACATATTTATTCCCATTCCACCCATAAAGGTAATACAATAGAATGTCAAAACTCTCAAACAATAGCACTAATATCACACTGAAGCAAAATCTTGCTGAAGATTATACAAAAACAACTAGAATATTAAGTACGTTAACAGAAGAGTACCAGAAATACAAGCTATGTTCAGTAAATGCAGTAGCACCAGGAATGTTATTGCTGATGTCAGATAGATCTTGGTTGAACGCAGATAGTACCTTAAAGGTATATATTTATGTTGTATTAATTATACAAATATATTTGACTGTGTGTATCACAACGATAGTGGCTAAGATTGAGAAAAATGAGAACCCGAGAACACTCGTTTGTGCTTATGGGAAACCTATTCCTAGACCAGGAAGCTCTTATTTAAACAGAATGAGAGAACATTACATGGTTCAAAATCTAGAAAGAGTACATCAGAAATGTATCCTTTCTCCATCCTTTTTTAAAATCTATATACTAAACAGATAATTATGGAGACTGGACTTTATGAGGATTGGAGGAAGAGTTATTGACAACCATTGTTATGATGTAGATACAACCTTATATGCAGAAACTGTAGATGACCTGAATCACGTGCTGTAGAAGACTACAAACTACAGCCTTCAATATAGATTACATCTCAACATCAAGAAAACAAAAATCCTCACCATTCACTACACCAATGGACAGCATCATGATAGATGGAGAAAAGACTGAGGTTGTTAATGAATTTATTTTACCTGGGTCTACAATCAACATCCTTGGTACCAGCAGTCAGAACATCAAAAGTTGAATTCCATAGGAAAGATCTGATGTCAAAGACCTCTCCATTGTACAAAAAAAAATCCAATTAATTCAGTCTAGAGTAAGATGTGCCTTTCTAGGACAGGCATGGTCTTCTCAGCTGCTTGCTTTGTATCTAGGAATTGCACAATGATTAAGGATGATAAAAGTAGCTTTGATCCCTCTGACTTGTGGTTCTGGGGGAGAGTATTTCTACAAACTATATATTTCCAAGAGAAAAAAGTATCTTTCATAGAAAAACTAAAGCCTAAATACTTATTTAAGGCAAGGAGTTTGAAGCTCTATTTCACATGCTTTGGCCATGTTGCCAGAGGGATCGGTTCGTAGAAGAGGACATCATTCTTGTAAAGGTAGAGGGTAAGAACAAGAGAGGAAGATTCTGGATAGTATAGATTGACACAGTGACTGTGGCAATGGGCCAGGTATGATTGATTTAGGATAGGGCAAGATTCCAAACCATTTTTCATAGGATTCTATTGAGTCGTAGTCAACTTAAAGCACATAATAACAACAATAATGCAATGCTGCCCATGGGGGAAAGAAAGTTGGAAATATGAGAAATAGCAAAATTTCTTCCCACAACTTAAAATTAGATGTATGATAAAAAGAATTTGGAGCAATGGTTAAATAAAATAATCTGTGAAAAAAATCATAAATGTAGGCCTGTCTGATAGAATGTGCTGTATTGAGAAAAGGAGCCTAGATTCTGGACAGAACTATCCATTATAAGGTAAGAATATACTTGATCATTCCACAAATCCAATCTGACCACATTATTTTGCCCAATATCTTAATTATCTTCAAAATGGACCATTTATGTAACAAAAAAAATGAGTGAGCTTTGCTATAGAGAATATGGACGGTCTTGCAATACTCTCTGAGTCCATTGGAATTGACAGAAGAATTTTATTTTTTTAACCAATGACACAGGAAGAAAAAACATATACTCAACTGATCATAGAAACAGAAACAGGGCAGGTGGAGAATGAGGACAGTCTAAAAGTCAATAGTATATTCAGGACATAAGCAGCAGTTTGACAATAGCAGGTGGAGCATCTCTGACATCTTTCAAAGAATCTATCCCTTTACATAATTACTTAATGGAAATAATTTTAAAATCCATAAACTTCTGGGAAGGCATAAAAATATCACAATGAAACAGCTGTTTAGAGTTTTTATAAGCATGTACTTTAATGGCAGAAATGTGAGCTTCTAAACGCTCAGCAAATA
This sequence comes from Elephantulus edwardii, assembly GCF_000299155.1. Classification (NCBI taxonomy): domain Eukaryota; kingdom Metazoa; phylum Chordata; class Mammalia; order Macroscelidea; family Macroscelididae; genus Elephantulus; species Elephantulus edwardii. The sequence goes on along the minus strand of NW_006399944.1, from coordinate 4,848,791 downwards.
TTGGATATTAACAAACCTTTATTAAGCACATGGGTCGAGAACATCAGTTATTGCAGAAACTGATCTGACCCTGAACAGAGGCGGATCTTGGGTTTATATAGAGCAGATGATTAGAGGGGGACCCAGAGAGTCACACAGAGTTCATTTGTCGCGGTTAGTCATCTTGCACGTGTTTCAGTTCTTTGTTGTTGTGACTTCTGGACTTGATCAAGGGGAATCTAGGCTTCAAGTCAGGTGCAAGATGTGGTCAAGGAATAGTAACTAAGCTGGGTTAGCATGAACTAGAACATAAATGTATAG
>NW_006399944.1:4842587-4845997 GCF_000299155.1 Elephantulus edwardii | reverse complement strand
TACAAAATTCAATCATTCTTTCTCTAGCTTCATTTTTGTCACCAAGCCCATGATTTCCAACTACTGATTCTTCTTCTCTGTTCCCAACTCTTGTGTTCCAGTCACCCATTACTTTCAATGCATCTTGATTGCACGTTTGATCTATCTCCGGCTGTAAAAGTTGATAGAAATCATCTATTTCTTCTTCTTTGGCTCTGGTTGTTGATGCATATTTCTGAATGATAGTGGTATTCACTGGACTTCATTGTAAGCATATGGATATAATCCTGTCACTCACAATGTTGTACTTCAAGATGGATCTAGAAATTACATTTTTAACTATGAAAGCAACCCCATTTTTTCTCACCTTTTCATCTCCGGAGTAATATACGATCATCCGACTCAAAATGTGCCATGCCAGTCCATCTCATCTCTCCAATGCCTAGTATGTCAAGGCATACGTTCCTGAAAATGCCTGTTAAAACAAAATAGATTCCTTAATGCTAACATGAACTGCTGCTACAAAATGGCTTCTCTATTAATAATGTAAGCTCACTACGACAGTACTACTGTCTGTCCTGTCAAAGATTTATAATTTAAAATCTCGTTCTGAGCCAATACTTAACTTTTCTTTTGTGCTGTATTTATTGTATTAAGGAGAGAGAATTAAGGTGGGATACAAACCTAACCCTACTCGAGGCTTACATAAGCTCTTAGAATGGCAGTGCTAATTTTTCTTTTTATGATTGTTTTTGTTTGTCTATTCTTAGATGCCTGTCTTTCCAGCTACACTGAAACTGATAGTCTACAAAGCTTACCAGTCTCTGCAAAACTGGCTTGCATATCAACAGTCACATGAGTCATTCTCTTGGGAGATCTTCCAGTGAACCACTGAACCCAAGGAACATAGAGAAGTGGAGGGAAATGAACAGAAGAGGAGCTGTTGATGTCAGAAAACATGGAATCGTACAGCAAGTTGAACATTCAGGAAAACGTTGACTCAGCAGTCCCTGTAACTGGTTTGCTACTAATCTTAAAACACAAATTATGAATTCACACTGAATGGTTTCCTATCAGTGTTGGCTGATTCATGGCAAAGCTATTTGTTTCAGAACAAAATGGTACTCAAAAAGGTTTTTAGCTGCTAGTTTTGGGGAACTATATCAGCAGTTGTTTCTTATGAGGCACCTCCAGTTGGACTCTATCATCTAATCTTTATTTCAGTTTGTAACCAAATCCTTTCTACTTTAGGAAGAAACTCTTAGTATTTTTGTGGCACTTCTATACTCATAGGGTTCAAGATCTGCTCATTTGTATCTATGTCATTAAATGAAATTAGGAACCAAGGAATAATGAGAAAGGACAAAAGGGGGGGAAGCAACCTTTACAAATCCTTTTTGCATAGGAAAATAATGTAATAAAATTAATTTACTTATTTGTGACTAGGGAGATGTTGGAGAACATTTTGCTGAGTGAACTAATGTAGTCTCATGAGGAAAATTGCTTAAAATCATTATTGTAAAAATAGAAGGATAACTAATTAAACATCTACAGGAACTCAAGAAAGAGAGAGAGGAGTGAAGAAGTGAGGATAGGCAGTGGTGAAACCACAGGGCTACATAATTTGGTGGGTGGAGGGAGGCAGGGAAGCAAAAAGGAGACTGGTGGAAAGACAGGGTAATCATGAGCAAGGTCCAATGGTGATTATTTTATAAAACAATGCATGACAATGATTGTGTGAAACACAATGTGAATAAAGAAGAGTGTGAAACACAACATATATAAACTTTGTAATCAAACCAACTTAAAAAAAAAACCACAACAAAAATGCAATGTAAAAGATCATTAACTCTTCAGTCCAGCTCAAAAAAGACATTTCTGTATTTCTGTTCTGGTAAATTTTCTATATCAAATTGTTTGCATACATTTTTCCTCACCTCTGAAACTAATCAAGGAGGAACTTGTTGATGGTACTTCTTAATCTCTCTTTTTTAAGGGTGTAAGAATCAAATATCAAAATCTCAGTTTCTGACAAAGTGCAACTACCTCCATCCCACTCACTTGCTTAATTTGCAGCAAGCAACCTCCCCCACCTGTGATAACCCACACTCTGTTGGGCAACTACCATAAAGTGAAGCTCTTCTTCAAGGACATAAGGGATTTTTTCTGCAGCTCTGTGTCTGAAGTAACCAATCAGACTCAAATAGGTCTCCAAGCTGCTTCCCCACCAATCAGGCTCAAACAAGTCTCCAAACTGCCTCCCTGAGCTATGGCTTACCAATAGAGAGCAAACTAGTACTAGAACTACTACTATAAGTAGCCAGTCATAAACTGTGTAGCTAGACAAAGAAGCAAGAAAGTATAAAAGGGAGGGCTCCCTTGGTCTCAGGGCTCTTGGGTGGATTCTGCTGTGTCAGCACGCGGGATCCCGGGTTCAAACTCGAAATAAACTTTGTTAATTCGGTTAATTGGCTTGGTGGTCTTTTATGGGGACTCACTCCGTTACAAAGGGGATATGCAGGGCATTTGGAAGTGTACTAATAGCCATATATCAATCATCTAAGATATTCTTTCCAAATGATAATATCAGCAATGGAAGCAATGGAGGTAAAATAAGACAAATTGGAAAAAATCTATGAGATTCTAGTTATATTTTATTACTCTAATTACACTTCTAAAACTCTATACATCTATCTAAAATTTTCCCACAAAGTAAGAGGATTTGGCATGAACATCACATATGAATTTGGGCTGTGCAAGGTGGAAAGTCTCAAATTACTTCTAGAGGATTACTTCTAAAGATTACTCTAGAAGGTTGCATTTGGAGATGATGTGCTTCCTTCGCCTAACTAAAAAAAAATCTTAAATTTAGCATTAGCTAAGTTTATATTTCTATATTAATGTTTATATTTTTAGTGAGGAACTCCACAAGAATGATAATGATAATCAAGAAAAGATCTTATGGAATTTCTTTGTTCACCTTTTTGAGGTTTTGCCAACTTGTTTTCCATTAAGAATTATACCATTTTACAATCCTACCACAGTGTACAAGAATTTCAATCTTCATTTTCTCCAACATGTATTGTTCACTGTGTTGTTAAAGTTTGCTATTGTTCTTAGTTTAAGATGGTATGTCATTGTTATTTTAGTTGGTATCTCTCTAATTACTAATGACTTTAAACATTTTCCCCTGTTTTAGTCACCCTCATGTCTCCCTTTCATTTTGTGTTCATTTTGTGATTGGGTCATCAGTCTTTTTCTTATAGAGGCTCTGTAGTATTCTGTAAACTTTAGTTAAGGGACCCTTTCCTGAAATATTATTACCAAATGATTCCCCCTTCCCGCTCCCCCACCCCCTTCCCTAATCTGTGGATTTCTTTTCTCTGTTGCAAAAGGTCTTTGATGCACACGTATTGTTAGGAAATGTTGGG
>NW_006399944.1:4840216-4842022 GCF_000299155.1 Elephantulus edwardii | reverse complement strand
CTTGATTTGGTTTTTGTGTATGGTGTGAGATGTGGATCCCGTTTCATCTATTTCATTACTGGGAATATGTTCCAGGAAGTCAGAGCTGAGATATGAATGGAGATAATGTACAGTTATGTTCACTGTAATATTATTCATAATAGTAATAAAATTGAAACAAGCCAGATGTCCATCAATAAACTAATGGATAGAGAAACTGATATATAACATACACTAAATAACAATGAAGTATTAGTAAAATTGACACTACGTAGGATAGTCTTAAGGACATTACATTGAGCAAAATAATTCAGTCACAGAAGGACAATTACCACATAATTCTATTACTGTGAAAATAGAAGTCTCACTGAGGTGTTTGGGGATGTGAATGAGAATAGAAAATAGAAACAGGGTGAGCAGACTAGGAACACTACAGAGCCAAGACAGGGGATGATGGACTTGAGAAGCATAGAGATATCGACAATACGGCTATTGCAATTAGAAAGTAAGGGGGAAAAAAACCCAAATAATTGTTCAAAAGGAAAAGAGTAACGGTAAAACAATAAGCAAATTACAATGTGTTTCTGATGACACTAGATTATAGAAGCTCTAGATTAGTAATGATTAATGACATTATTATATTACAAAGTATAAAAATGATCATAAAACAAAGTGTACATGAATGAAACAATGCATATGGATGACTGCATAAAAGTGATTGTGTAAAATGCAATGTAGATGAAGAAACATAATGTTTATGAACTGTTGTATGCAAACCAATAAAAAAAAACAGGCTCTTAGTTTCAAATAATATCAAATATCAAAACCAACTGCATTTCCCCCTTTATTGCAACATTTTTCTTTATGAAATAGCCACCAAATTAGGAGTATATTACCAAGTCAGAAAACAGTATAGTGTAGTCTGCAGACGAGATTTATTTTGCTGCCTATTTTTGTAAATGAAGTTTTATTGGAACTCAGCTATACACATTGTTTACTTATTGTCTCTGGCTGTTTCTGCATTATGACAGCAGGGTTAAATTCACATGGTTGAATAAATATGGAAAGCAAAGCAAAATACATTTACTATCTGACATTTTATGCATTAAGTTTGTGAGCTCATCTGCAAGCTACATGATGCCTTGTTTTTTAATCACCATACAGGATCTAAATGTTAGGATAGTTAAAGTTAGAAATTACTGACTGAATTTCACACACCGTCCACACCTATTGTCACCATGACTTTAAAGGCTTAAGTATTACTTTTTTTTCTGAAAGTGTAAAATATGAAGTCTGAGCAGTGTTGAGTCTCTGAGCTGCCTTGCTATATTGAGGACAAACACATGGGTTAGTGCTCACAGTTTAAGCTTAGACTCTGCAGGGAGCTGCCAGGCCATTAGGAACCACCAACTGGACAGCCTGTACTGACCGTCTTGTATAAAATAGGGAATGAGAGCATGAGGACTAGGTCTAATGGCCACATGTACTCAGCTTTCTGGGGGACTAATCCCATTAGTTCGTGCTGGGAAAAACACTTGTCCAGGTGATGTTAGATGGTCCTAAAAAAGAGACAAACATCATGCTCAGTAGAGAAAAATCTTAAGGAAGGCAAAGGCTATTTGAAAATTTAGTAGATAATTCCTTACCACAAAAATGTAAACTTTTTTTACCTTTTATATTTTTTGAAATATCTAATTTATATATATATGGCATAACTTTGGAGGTCAAAACAGAGGCTTGGCTCTGACTAGCTGAAGTTGGGCACCTCACAGGACAGCCAGCAGACTCCGCAGACCCACCCTATTTTCTCAGGTAATCGGAGACGCC
>NW_006399944.1:4828411-4829134 GCF_000299155.1 Elephantulus edwardii | reverse complement strand
GAAAGGACTCGAGGGCACATAACAACAACAACAATTCAAGTCATTAATTAATAAATTACCCTTGACAAAAATTCAAAGTAGAAAAACATTTATAAGCTATTTTTTTCCAAAGGAGAAGATTACAGTGGATATTCTGTATTTATTTTCTACAGGCAAAATCTAAGTATCAGTAAGCAAAATGTTAGTCAAATTTCTAAATTGCTGACACAAAAAAAATCTTTCATTGATAAATTGCAGGTTACCAAAGGACATTACATGGCACACTGCATTGGGTTATTAATGTGCATAATTATCAACTTTCCTATTCTTCCTTACGCAAAATATTAAAATTTTGTCTACTAAATTATTTCTTTCTGGTGTTTAAAGTACAGGTCACTGCAATTGACTTTGGCATGTAGTGATTTTTGTATTACCTTTTGTTCAAGGCCACTAACTAGTCATGATAGCATACAATACCTCATGGCTCATTTTCTGGAGCAAAATGTATCTATATCAGTGTAAATAAATTAGGGTCTCATATCTAGTCCAATTTTGAGAAAATAGGGGTAGAGTTACTTTGCCTTGAGCTGGCTAGTTATGCCTATCATAATTAATTTATATATTCTTGTATCCTAGTGTTAGGATAATGTCCACTGCTTATTATTGAATAAACTCCATTATGATACTAAATTAAAGAGCTCTGGTGGCATAGCCCATACATGTTTCTCTGTTAACCTAAAGGCA
>NW_006399944.1:4802464-4827985 GCF_000299155.1 Elephantulus edwardii | reverse complement strand
CACATAGGTAACTATTATTGCTTTTGGCACATCAGTGTCACAGTGTTTAGCATCACAGCAACCAAGAGTTACCTCTGTACAACAATGTACAGACCAGTGCTATGCTACTTAGAAGAATGTTTGAAAAACAGACAAACAACAACAACAAAAACCAACAAAAAGCAAACAAACAAAACAACAAAAAACAATTTAAGCCAGTAAACCAGGCCTTAAGGCCGCAGATTAAAATTATCCACCTTTGGCTTGGTAACATAACTTTCTGTCCACTAGGCCAATGTAGCTCTCTCTATGTTGTTGTCCAAAGCAGTTACAAACCAAATTAGATAGGAAATGTTGAATTCATTCTTAGCCACTATATCAGTCACTATTTTAACCACATTGTCATGCTTCTGTATTCTTCCTTACCTTCTTTCCAACACTAAATATTTAGTATGACTTTAAAATTCTCTTCCAATGGTCGCTAATAAGTTTGATCACAATACATTGCAGTATTCAGAATTCCTTCCAAGGAAGTTGTAAAATATATATGCTCATCAACTTTGTGAGACTGTGCTCTCCAGTAAATGCCCATGTAGCTTCAGAGTCACTTGAGTTCTTGGAAATTAAGGTTTAGGACCCACAATTACAGATTCTAGTCTCATATCGTTGATGCATCATGCTTTTGTCCTGCATTCAGGTTCAATTCCCCCATCTAGACACATGATGCTGTCCATCTTGAAGCCCAGGCAAGACATTTCAACCCATTACCTCTCTTGTTATTTCTCAAGTTGTCTTAACATTTCAAAGATCTCTTCAAAATGTTCAGTTGCTATCAAAGATTATTAAAATATTAAAGGAAATAAGATTAGTGAGAGAACTAAAGATTACCATCAAAGAGCTGATTTTTCCATCTTCCATCCAAAGGAATGTGAACTTCCCAAGTGCATGATTAGAGATATCCTAGGAGAGGAAGAACACTGAAATTCCCACCTACTTTTGCTTTGCTATAAGCTTATTTCCAGCAGTGGTTACATCTGGAATCATCACCAAATCTCACTGTTAGATAAACCAATCTCATTCATTCTGAATGATCTTTGCACTGGCTGTTTTTTCAGTTTGCTTTTTACTAAGCCCAAAATATTGAGTTTTCCTATTTTATTTTCTCCTTACCTCAATGTCCACTTTTGCAAAGATGCTTTCTCTATTAACTTTAGAATACCTTTTATGTCTTTCCAATCTCTGTTCCAATGTTTTTTGGCACATAGTAGAAATGGAATTATTTATTTCACTTGCATGTTTTTGTTAGGTTTTTTTCCTGTCAGAATGGAAGCTCTATTAGGACAAAGATGATTCCTGCCTTGTTAAGTTCTCTACTTAATTTCTTGATGTTCAATGCACAGTTCTTGAATCAAATAAGATAAAATTGTAATGAAACTATGAAGCCACAAAAACTCATCTTCTGTAAATGAAAGATATTACAATGAAACAGAGATATTTGATCTACTTTCTGTGTTCCCACACTATATCATTGATCCAACTTTAAAGGAATGTTTGAATTACATTCAATCACTCATGAATCTTTCATTTCTAGAATGAGAGCAGTGTCATGGCTTTGCCACAGTTCCTGAAAACAAAAGGAGTTTAGTCTATTTTTTTGAATATTAAATAAGTTCATTGCCTTGGAGTTAGAACCACTTCATGGTTTACCCTCAAGTGAGTTACCTGAAGCCATACACAGCAGGAAAGGAGATTGCCTGTCTTTCTCCAGAGAAATTCAGGTGGAAGCACTGCTTTTAAGTTAGCAGCACAATTGACTGAGGACTATGCTACCAGAGGTAAATGAACTCATTTAGTAATCACTAAAGGTGTGGTAATTTAGTAACTAGGACTGTCAAAACAACTTTGTCTTATTCATGTTGTTGTTGTTATGTGCCATGGAGTCATTTGCGACTCATAGCGACCCTATGCACAACAGCCCTAAACCCTGCTCTATCCCGCGCCAACCACACTGCCTCTGACACACCCATCCCGATTACCCCAGTCACCGAATCAATCCATCTCATAGAGGGTCTTCCCCTCCTGCTCCATCCCTCCACCCTCCCAAGCATGATGTCCCTCTCCAAGGACCTATCCCTTCTGGCAACATGTCCAAAGTATGTCAGACGAAGCCCCAGAATCCTTGCCTCCAAGGAGTAGCTTGGTTTAATCCTCTCCAAGATGAATCTGTCTGTTTTCCTGGCAGTCCATGGTACATTCAGTACTCTTCTCTAGCACCACAGCTCAAAATCATCCACTCTCCTTCCGTCCTCCCTAGTTATTGTCCAACTCTCTGATGCATAACAAGTGATTGCAAAGACCATGGCCTGTATCAGGCGCACCTTAGTCTCCAGAGAGACACCGTTGCTCCTGAGTACTTTAGAGAGGTCTCTAACAGCAGACTTTCCCATCGCGATACACTTTTTGATTTCCTGACTGCTAGTGCCAAGAGTGTTGACTGTGGAGCCGAGCAAACTGAAGCTGTGAACAATCTCAATCTCTTCACCATCCATCCTGACGCTCCCAATTGGTCCAGTGGTGAGAATCTTTGTCTTCTTGACATTGAGCCTCAGTCCATACTGAAGGCTGCAGTCCTTGACCCTTCGCAGCAAGTGCATGAGGTTCTCCTCAGTTTCAGGTAGCAGGGTTGTGTCATCTGCATAACGCAGATTGTTAATAGATTTTCCACCAATCCTGATGCCACAATTCTCCTCATAGAGCCCAGCCTCTCTCATACTTACTAAAATATTATTAATAGAGTTCAGAATGAGTCCAGAGAACTTCCAAGTAGAAGTTTACACTGTCTCAGATCTTTGTTAATTAAGTCTCCGGGATAAAATTTACATCTGTATGCCTCCCATTACTTCAGGATGCAAGCATAAAGTAAATGCAAATATTATTTAATGTAATTGTATATTCCCATTAGCCATTAAATGTCTGTCGCCCAACATAGGAAGTAGTACCAGTCTAAGGTATCCTTATCAGCTTCTAAAATTGCCCCTATCAGGCCACCATTCTTTTTCTTCATAGGTCATTTCAAGTCTTTTTTTTTTTTTTAATAGAGTCAATGTAAATCTGCTCGAAATATAATTAAACAGTCATACTCCTGGGTCCTTTTAACTCTGTTCAATATCCTTTCCACATAATTGTTGTTTTCGTTTACTACCATGTGTGATTGATCAATAGCTTTCTGTTATAAGCATCACCCAGTGCACAGTGTATGCTTAGAGAAATTGAATAAGGCTGAATCATGAGACATTTATTCAGATGAAAAGCATTGTCAGTATATTCAGAATATCAACTAAGAGAACAGGTTTTATATTTTTTACTATACCATATTTTTATGAGACCTTTTTCCTTGTTTTTTCCTTCACAATGCTTTTATAGTTTCATAAATAGACTGTATTTTCATCTTACTTTGGAAGTTAAATATTATGTATTACTAGGTTTTATTTTCTTGATTGAGACTGTTGTAAATAAGTCATGTTTGGCACATAAGTACATTAAATTCTCTTAGATCTATTAGATAAAGATTGTATTCTCATACATTACATTTGCAGTAGAAAATTCAAAGACCTGCTGTCTTATAAGTGGATGGTCCTGCTTCTTAGTCTGGAAATTCCACTGAAGTGTCTCTACCATGGGTGACTCTGCTGGTATTTGAAATCAGTGTCACAGTAACACAAAAGCCACCACAGTATGACAAACTGAGAGATGAGTGAAAAATTAAGGTATGCATGATCTAAGCTATGGTATTATTTGTTTCCTATGCACATGTCAGTTGGAGAATGAGTAAGGATGAGAGAAGAATGAATGCCTAAGTATTATGATGCTGATGATCGAGGGTATTGACTATAAAATGAACTACCAAAAGAGCAAATAAATGTATCTTGAGGGAAGCGAGACCAGAATGATCAGTAAAGGCAAGGGTCAAGAAACTTCATCTCATTTATTTGGGTTTTGTTTTCAGGAGGAATAGTCCTTAGATATCATGCTGAGAAAAGTAGAGGATCAGCAAAAGAGAGGAAGACCTTCAAAGCAATGGTTTGACAGAGTATCTACCACAATGTGCTTGAGCATGTTCGAGCTCCGGGAACAGCACAGGATAGGCTCAGAGCTATGGTTCACAGGGTTGCTAAGAGGCCTAATTAAGTTAATGCCCCTACCAATGGCATAGCTGCAGTGCTAAGGACATTAGAACAGTTGTCCTTTCTGAAAGCATTTTGAATATATTGAGCACAGAGTAGATCTTTATTCTTCAAACTGTCTTCAGATATGACAGAAAGCGAGTCTTAAGAGTAAATGTAAATGACGTCAGATGGTGAATCATGTCACCTCCACAGACGTGTGCACTTTCTGAATCCTCTGCATGTTATAGGGGTGAACTAAAAAATCTGGAAGCTGCAAAGGAACAGATTGGGCAAAAATTGCTAGGTTTGAAAGGATAATAAGTAGCTGTTAAAAAGAAATACATTTTCATGAATGAGCTAAAAAGGGTGACTATGGAAACAAATAATTTGAAAAGCAACCCTAATAAATTTCTTCTAGCAGGTCATTAAAATAATTACATTGCTAAATTATAATTGCCAAAAAAAATCACAGGCTATAGATGAAAATTCAAGTTTAGTGATCAAAAAATTCTAAACATTCACTTCTTGCTGTTTAATTTTTATTTGCTTTGTTTCTTTTTTCACTTTCTTTCCTTTCCACCTTCTCTGTTTCACCTTCTTCCACTTCATTTCTTCCTTTGTTATTTCTAAATTGTGGACAAAATGTGGCTGTGCCGAAATAACACATTCAAAGCAGGAAAAACAACAGGATGCGTGATTACATCCCTGTTTAAAATATAGTTAACCTGTGACGTCTCGAGGACATGTTATAACTAATGAATGCTTACTAGTAATTATTTCTTATGTTTCCTGTGGAAATGCAATTCATAAAGCAAGCATGTTATGTTCCTGTGATAGCAATCCCCAATTTCTCTGTGCTCACAAAGAGGTATGTGTTTTCTAATTGTAGCTTTTCAAAGAATTCTGTCAGAAATTCTTTCTTGACAGAAAATGGAAGGTTGACATTTCCTATTTTTGTGCTTTAATAATTACTTTTTCGTAAATGAAATATGAAAGTTTCATAACAAAAAATCAACTTTGAATAGTAGTTTTGTGGTTTTTTTAAATTATCCACATAAAAAAATTTTAAATGAAATTTTTATTTAATACTGGTTTACTTTCAAAGTTCCTATCCTTTTTTTTTTTTAAATGGGATCTTTCCTGTTATCATTACCCATCCCTTCCTCTACCCATATAACCCTGTGATTAACCATGTCACTGCCCCATCCTCTTCCCCTTGGATACTCAATTCTGCTTTTTTGTACTGGCCATTTCCTTGGAATATTGATTTCCAGCCTTTGATTTTCAATCTGTCTTTCTCTTCATTTTCTTTGAAAGTGTCACTTGTAAGCAACATATTGATGTGCTTTGAGGTGTTTTTGTTTGTTTGTTTGTTTTTTACCCATTGTGCTAATCTTTTTCTCTTGATTGGTACATTTAGTCCATTCACATTGTTATTGTTTATTGTTATGTGTCCTTAAGTTGCTTGCAATTCATAGTGACTCTATGTACAAAAGCCCTAAACCCTGCTGTATTCTGTGTCAACCCCACCATTTCTGAGATATCTACCCTCATTTCTCCAGTCACTGGATCAGTCCATTTCATTGAGGATCTTCCTTTCTTGCGCTGTCCCTCCACTCTTCCAAACATAATGTACCTCTCCAAGGACCAGATCCTCCTTGCAACATGCTGAAAGTATGTCAGATGAAGCTTCAGAATCCTTGCTTCCAAGAAGCAGGCCAGTTTTACCCTCTCCAGGACAAACCTGTTTGTTCTCCTAGCAGTCCATAGTATATTCAACACTCTTCTCCAGAACCACAGCTCAAAGGCATCAATTATTTTTCTATCATCCTTAGTCATTGTTCAGTTCTATGACACATAGCACACAATTGTAAAGACTATGGCCTGGATTAGGCACACCTTAGTCTACAGCCTGACGCCATTGCTCTTTAGTACTCTGGAGAGGTCTCTGACACCTGACTTCCCCAATGAAATTTGTCTCTTGATTTCCTGGATGCTGATACCAAGAGTACTGATTGTGGAGCCAAGCAAACTAAAACTGTTAACAATCTCAATCTATTCATTATCCATTATGATGCTGTCATTGGCCCAGTGGTGAGAATCTTTGTTTTCTTGATGTTGAGCTTCAATCCATATTGAAGGCTGAAGTCCTTGCCTTTCTGTATCAAGCTCTTCAAGTCCTTCTCTGTTTCAGCAAGCAGGGTGGTGTCATCTGCATAATGCAGGTTGTTGATGAGTCTTCCTCCACTCCTTGATGCCACATTCCTCTTAACAAAGCCCAGCCTCCCGGATGATCTGTTCTGCATACATATTGAAAAGGTATGGAGACAGAATACTTCCCTGGCAGACACCCTTCCTGATTTTGGACCATGCAGTATCTCCTTGTTTTATTCTGATGACTGCCTACTTCTTCAAGTATTGGTTTCGCATAAGCACAATCAAATATTCTGGGATTCCCACTGCACTTAGAGTCAGCCATAGTTTGTTGTGGTCCACCCAGTAAAAAGACTTTACATAGTCAATTAAACACAGATAGACATTCCTCTGATACTTTCTGCCAAGATCCATCTACCATTAGCTATAATATCCCTAGGTCCACAGCCTCTTTTAAACCCAACCAGCACATTTGGAAGTTCTCTGTTGACATGTTACTCCATCCATTTTTGGATTCTTTTCAGCAGAATCTTGCTTGCATGTGATAGTAATTATATTGTTCAATAATTTCTGCACTCTGTCAGGCCACCTTTATTTGGAATGGAACTTATATAGATCTCTTCCAGTCAGTTAGCCAGGTGGTTGTCCTCCAGATTTCTTGGCACAACTCAGTGAACACATCTAGGGCAGTGTCTGTTGAAATATGTCAATTGGTATATCATCAACTCCTAGACCCTTGTTTTTGCCAATTCTTTCAGAGCAGTTTGAACTTCTTCTTTCATCACCACAGGCTCTTGCTCATACTTTGTGTGATGAAATTCCATTCACGTTAAGTGTGATTTTTGTCAGGCCAGGTTTTACATTTTCCATTTTTCCCTGTTTCCTTTTCTGTTGTTAGTGGTTACTTTGGCATCTCAATTTGAAAAACTTACCTTAAATGTTTGTGTAGGTTTGGTCTAGTTTTCACAAATTCCTTCAGTTACTTCTTTTCTGCAAAGGATCTAATTTTTCCTTCATATTTGATGGAGAACTTTCCTGGGTATAGAATCCTTGGCTGACAATTGTTTTCTTTCTGAGAAATCAGAAATTAATGTAATTTCTTTCCTTTTGTAGGTAACTCTGTTTGTGTCACACTGTTTTTAGTATTTTACCCTTATCTTTTTACTTGGAGAATGTGATCCAAGTGATATATATTAATATTTTTCTTTTGTGTTCTAGTCTATTTGGTGTTCACTGTGTTTCTTGAATGTGGATTTTTCTCATTCTTAAAAATAACAGGGATGTTTTCTTCTAGTACTTCATCCACAGTTTTCTCCACGACTTCCCTGTCACCCCAATGTTATGAAATTCCAATCATACATGTGTTGTTTCTTTTGATGTCATTCCACATGATTCTAACATTTTTTTACATTTCATCTCTAATTTTTATTCCTGTATGTTTCCCATGAGGCTTTTGTCTTCCAGTTCACTTACTTTCTGTTCCATCTCTTCAGTTCTACTTTTTTTTTTGTTGTTGTTCCACTAGTATGTTGGACACTTCTGCCATGTCTGTCTTAGTATTCTGCATCACATTTTCATGCTTATCTGCTATTTCCAGTACTATGCTGACTGTACTGTCTCTGACTTATAATAATTTTTTTAAGTTTTTGTACATCTTTATCTATACCATCAAATGTTTCTTCCATTTTTTGCATTTTCTTTCATAGCTGTTCAAATTGTTCCTCATCAATATTTTGTGTTTTGGGTTGGTTTGTGTGTGTTTTGCTTGATTTTTTTTTCTATTGTTGTCCCTGAGGTATTTGCTTTCTTAATGACTTCCATTATTTCTTCCATCATTTGCATCTTATTTTGCAGCTTTTCAAATAACTCCACATCATCATATTTCTTCAGGTTATGTCTATCTGGGGTACTCATTGGTATGCCTTTTTAGGCAGAGGTTTATTTTGTTTTTTCTTGATGACTGAGGCTGACTGCTGCTTTCTTGGCATTATATTAATCATTTCTTTGTAGATACTAGGTTGTTGTAACTATATAATGTTTTCTGAAGGCCCTGTATATTGGTGCTCCCCTCTTGGAAAGATGTGTCAACTAGGTGTGGAATGGCTGTTGGCCTCCTGTAACCTCACCTCGACTTGAACTCTTTTTCTTTAGCTTAAGAAATCCCAAGATGGATAGCTGGATAGCAGTGTTTCACACAGAGCACCTGCTATATTGGTGCTTCTGGTGCTGGACAGCAGGGACAGCAGCTGGGCTGTCACCAGGCAGCAAAACAGAGAGGTCTCCAGGCTGCAGGGGAGTAATCTAGTGCTCTGGGTCGGATTGAGACTAAAACTGAAGCTTCTCAAACTGGCAGGCAGAGATTCTGTCTCTGGCCAGGGTGTGAGTATGCCTAGGTTGGGCTACAGTCTTTAGCAGATGCTGGGGAAGAGGTAGCAGGAAGACACACCTGGTGTCTTGCAGTCCTTGATGTCTTGCAGCCAAGTGAGGATAAGGCCCTCAAGAGTGGGTATCGTGAGAGGGAAGAGTAGTTTTACTTTTAAATTTATCATTAAGTAGACTAAAGAAGAATTTCTGTATTACATCTTTTATTCACTCATTAATTCATTCATCCATTTATCTATCCATTCACCATACACTGTATAATGTGTTTCAGGTGGTAATATCAGGGAGCATAAATATTATAAAAAAGCTAAAATATTAGTTGTTGTTGTTCTTGTTATGTGCCATTGAGTCGCTTGCAACTCATAGAGGCCTTATGTACAACAGCCCTAAACTCTGCTCTGTCCTGTGCCAATCACACTGTCTCTGACACTCCCATCCCAATTACCCCAGCCACTGAATCAATCCACCTCATAGAGGACAATCCCCTCCTACACTGTCCCTCCACCCTCCCAAACATGATGTCCTTCTCCAAAGACCGGTCTCTCCTCACAACATGTCCAAAGTATGTTAGACTGAGCCTCAGAATCCTTGCCTCGAAGGAGCCACCCGATTTAACTCTTTCAAGGATGAATCTGTTTGTTTTCCTAGCAGTCAATAGTATTCTCAATACTCTTCTCCAGCACCACAGCTCAAAGGCATCAATTCTCCTTCTGTCCTCCCTGGTCATTGTCCAATGCTTTGATGCATAACAAGTGATTGTGAAGACCATGGCCTGTATCAGATGCATCTTAGTCTCCAGAGAGATACCATTGCTCTTCAGTACTTTGGAGAGGTCCCTAACAGCAGACTTTCCCATGGCAATGCGGCTTTTTTTTTTCCTGGCTGCTGGTGCCAAGAGTGTTGACTGTGGAGCCAAGCAAACTAAAGCTGTGAATAATCTCAATCTCTTCACCATCCATCCTGATGCTGCCAATTGGTCCAGTGGTGAGATTCTTGTATTCTTGACATTGAGCATCAATCCATATTGGAGGCTGCAGTCCTTGACACTCTGCAGCAGGTGCTTCAGGTCTTCCTCAGATTCAGTAAGCAGGGTTGTGTCATCTGCATAGTGCAGATTGTTGATAAATCATCCAACAATCTTGACCCGACATTTTTCCTCATGGAGCCCAGTCTCCCGGATAATCTGTTCTGCATACAGGTTGAAAAGGTATGGAGACAGGACACATCCCTGGTGTACGCCCTTCCCAATTTTGAACCATGCAGCGTTCCCTTGCTCTGTTCTGATGACTGTCTCCTGGTCCAAGTATAGGTTTCGCATTAGTACGATCAAGTGTTCTGGGATTCCCATTCTTCTCATAGTCCGCCACAGTTTGTTATGATCCACACAGTCAAATGCCTTTGCATAATCAATGAAACACAGATAGACATTCCTCTGGTATTCCCTGCTTTCAGCTAAGATACATCTAACATGAGCTACAATATCCCTAGTACTATGACCCCTTCTAAACTCAGCCTGGACTTCTGGCAGTTCTCTGCTGATGTGCTGTTCCAGTCGTTTTTGGATAATCTTCAGTAGAATCTTCTTGCATGTGAAATCAATGATATTGTTCTATAGTTTCCACATTCTGTTGAGTCACCCTTCTTTGGGATGGGAACAAATAGAGATCTCTTCCAATCAATTGGCCAAGTGATTGTTCTCCAGATTTCTTGGCACAACTTGGTGAGCACGTCCAGGGCAGCATCTGTTAGCTGAAATATGTCAATTGGTATACCATCTATTCCTGGAGCCTTGTTTTTTGCCATTTCCTTCAAAGTAGCCTGAACTTCTTTAATAACCATAGGCTCTTGCTTATATGTTGCTTCATGAAATTCTTCTGTGTCTACCAATTCCTTTTGATACAGTGATTCAATATTCTTTCCATCTTCTTTTAATGCTTCCTGGATCATTTTACAATCTGCTGAAAGCATTCTTGGTTATAGCAACTTGAGGTTTGAATTTGTTCTTCAGTTCCTTGAGCTTAAGAAATGCTAAGCGATTTCAGCCCTTTTGATTTTCTGACTCCAACTCCTTGCACATTTCATTGTAATATTTTGCTTTGTCATCCCGTGCTGCCTTTTGAAATCTTCTATTCAACTCTTCAGTATCTTGAATTCTTCCCTCTGCTTTGGCTTCTCTGAGCTCCAGTGCAATTTTCAGAGTCTCTTCTGACATCGATTTTGGTCTTCGCTTCATCTTCTCTCTTTGCAATGACAGTTTGCACTCTTCCTGAATGATACCCTTGATATCCTCCCACACCTCATCTGTCTTCGCTCATTAGTTTTCAAGGCCTCAAACCTGTTCCTGAGATGGTTCTGAAATTCAGGTGGGATAAACTCAAAGTTATATTTTGGTTCCATTGGATTTGGTTTAATATTTCTCAAGTTCAGCTTGAACTTGCCTATGAGTACTGTTCCACAATCAGCTCCTGGCCTAGTTTTCACAGCTGATATTGAGCTTCTCCAGTGGTTCTTTCCACAGATGTAATCGATCTGATTCCTATGCATACCATCAAGTGAAATCCAAGTATATAAGATGCCATGACATTTCTTTACAAAGTTATTTTCTTATAATATTTTATAATCATTGTATTTTCTTTATAATATTGAATCAGAATTGACTCATACCTGGCCCTGTGGTGTGTATTCAGATTATTCACCCCAGAGGATATTATCCATCTTTCTCCTGAAGAGCAAGTCATAGACTTCAATCGTCTGCTTTTGAGTATGTGGTGCAATTAGTATTATTTAAATATGATGTTTTAAAGTAAGACGTTTTGACAAGTGAAAAGGTCCTGTCTTTCCATGAGGCAGAGCTCCTTAAGATAAATTGATTAAAGACATTTTAAGGACCAAAAAAGTATTATTCTGAAAAATTTAAAACATGTTATGACTATTTAGGGAAAATAATTTTATATTTAATCAGGACTTTAAGTTAATACTTTTAAAATCTTAAGTGTATGCATCCTGAGATAAGAATATGGAAAATATTTGAGGGAGAAAGTTTCTGTTTCTTCATTTGATAAATGACTATGAGATTTTTATAGCACATGTTGTTGTCATTTGCCTTCAGGTCAACTCTGACTCATAGCGACTCTACATACAACAGCTCTGAACCCTTTTCTATCCTGAGTCAATTTTATCATTTCTGACACATCTACCCCACCTACCCACATTTCCCCAGTAACTGAGTCAATCCATCTCATCCAAGGTCTTCCTTTTCTTTCACTGTTCTTCCACCCTGCCAAGCATGATGCCCCTCTTGAAGGACTGGTCCCTCAGCAAATGTCCAAATTATGTCAGATGGAACTTTAAAGAAAAATACACTCATTTATTTACAAAGTTCGAACACATTGTTTTCACACTGGATCTTTTCCATTTCCTTCACCACCCCCCATCAAATTGTATGACTTCGTAATTAATTCCCCTCCCCAACCTCCCTCACATCTACCCTCCCCCCATTTGGATCCTCATACTCATTCTACAACAATGGTTTTTTTATAGTATTTGTCCTTACAAGACTGAATTAATTCACTCAGCATAATGGTCTCCTGTCCCTCCCAAGTTAAGTACTAATTTACAAAATTAGCTCCTGTGTGTTGCAAAGTATTGCATTGTATGAATGTACCATAGTTTCTCAATCCATTCAATTTCAGTTGCACATTTGGGCTGTTTCCATGTTCTTTCAATTGTGAATAATGCTGGTATGAATATTGGTGTACAAGTCTCTGTTTCTGCCTCACTTTTCATTTTCTTAGGGTATGTTCCAAGAATTGGAAACGCTGGGCCATATCGAATTTCTATGGTTAGCTTTTTGCAGAAGTGCCAAACTGCCTTCCAGAGTGATTATACCATTTTACAATCCCACCAACCATGTATAAGAGTTCATATCTCACCACATCTTCTCCAACATTTATTACTTGCTGTCCTGTTAAACTGCCACTGGTACTGGAATGAGAAGGTATCACATTGTGGTTTGATTTGATTCTCTCTTACTGCCAGTGATTTGGAGCATTTCTTCATGAGTCTGTTGGTCATTTCTGTGAAAAACATTTTCCATGTATTTTGCTCATTTTGTAATTGGACTATCAGTCTTTTTCTTGTGTAAGCTCAGGAGTATTCTGTAAACATTTTTTGTGAGACTCTTGTCTGGGATGACATTGCCAAATGTTTGTTCCCTGTCAGTAGATTTTCTTTTCACCCTGCCGGAAAAGTTTCTGATGCACATAGGAATTTAATATTTAGAAGGTCTCATTTATCAATTTTATCCTCTTCAGATTGTATTCCTTGCTTCCAAGGAGAAGCCTGGTTTCACCCTCTCTAGGATGGACCTGTTTGTTCTCTTAGCAGTTCATGATATATTCAATACTCTTCTCCAGCACCACGACTCAAAGGCATTAATTCTTCTTCTAATACCTTTAGTCATTATCCAGCTTTTTGATGCATAGTAAATAACTAAGAAGACCATGTTGTGCACCAGAAGCTCCTGTATCTCCAGACTGACATCATTGCTCTTCAGAACTCTGACAGTTAATTTTCCCTATGCAGTTATTAGCGTTTTGATTTCCTAACTGCTGGTACCAAGAGTGTTGATTTTGGAGCCAAGCAAGCTAAAGCTGTTAACAACCTCAATCTTTTTTCCCCGTCTAACATTCTGTCAGTTGATCCAATGATGACAATTTTTCTTTTCTTGATTTTTTTGCTTCAATTCCTATTATGGCTGTAGTCCTTGACCTTCTGCAGCAAATACTTCAGGTCTTCCTCAGTTTCAGCAAGCAAAATCGTGTCATCTGCATAACGTAGTAGGTTGTTGATGAGTCTTCCTCCAATCTTGATGCCATCCTTTCTTATAGAGCCCAGACTGGATGATCTAAGGCTATACCTATGTTTAAGAAAGTTCTGGTGGCCTAGTGGCAAGAACTACTCTGCAATCCCAAAGGCACATGGTTTGAATCCACCAGTGGCTCCATGGCAGAAGGTTGAGCAATCTCCTCCTGTGTGATTAACTGCCTCTGAAAACCCTTTAGAGATTCAGCTATGAGTCTGTTCCAACTCAAAATTACACAACAAGAATGACAAACCTATGTTTTCCTATGTTTTATATTACAATAAATTGTTTCATCTTTGTGTATGTGTACTGATACAGTTGTGTATTCATGTGCGATGAGTCTTAACAGACAGTTTAAAAATATTCTTGCAAAAAACAAAAAGTATAAACTTAAAAAGAATATTTAACCCCATATAATCTCATGGGAATATACATAAATCCAAAATTAAACAGCATGTGTTTATATAACAGTTAAAACTAAAAAGTGTGACAATATTATGTTCTGGGAGAGCTGTGATGTGATGGAAACTATCATCTATTGTTGGAAAAAGTTAAATCACCTCAGAAAGCTGCATTGCTGTTTTTATTAGGTACCACTGATCCCATCCTACCTATAGTAACCCTATGTAAAATATAATGTGGTAGGAGCTAATCCACTAGGAAGCTCTGGTGGCTTAGTGGAAAGGAGCTACATTGCAATTCTGAAGGCACTCTCAGAAGAAAGTTGGGCAGTATTATCCTGTGTGAACCAATTAGAGGGTCAGCTATGGGTCAATTCTAACTCAATGGTACACAACAACCAAAACAACTAATCCCCTTATCATTTTCAAATTTTCTACTTTCTGTGAGCCCATTTTTTTCAACCATTATGTAAATCTCTTTTATAAAGTATCCCTGTCTTTGTTGACCTCTATTTTACCAAGCAAAACTACATTACCTATTTAAGTTAGATATATACCCACCCTGTATTGTATAGCTTTCATGTCTCATAATATATCTAATAAAATGTGGACTGGTGTGCATTAAACATGAAACTCAAGCAACGTTTATATCAATACTCCACACCATAAACGATCCACAAATAGTATTAAGAAAAATGATCTGTGGTTCATTCGTATACAAACCAATAGAGTGTTGAGAGTATGCAAACTGCTACCACATAAAACACTGGTAAATATTACAAACAGTGATACATGAGGCAAAATAATGTAGGCTCTAGATATTGAATGTGAAGTCATAAAAATGTATCTATGGTGTTGAAAAATCAAAGATAATCATTACCTCTGATGTGCAGGTGATCACTGAGAGGAACACTAATTTTATGAAAAGCTGGTAATTAGTTATTTCACAAGCTTGTGACAACTACTGTTAACATATTTCTTCTTATTATAGTGATGGTATATTACTTTTAAAACTATAGCTACAATATATGACTTTGAACAGAGAGTAAGGAAAATAAAAGTGTTGTATAAAAATTTTTTTCATTCGCCTTCTAAAGAAAATACTCCATGATAAAACATCATTCTGACCACCCTAACTGATAATTTCTAAAAAATAGAATGTGAAAAAAGTTTATAAACCGTTATTTTAGTGAATGCTCCCCCCTTTTGGAGGCAATACTTACTAAGATGAGTGTAAGACATTAGGTAAACAATAAACTTGATGAAAAGAGTATGAATATAAAAATAGCCTAATTTCATTTAATATTTACTTTGTAGATATTTGTATTTTTAGTTCACATAAATAAAAGTTACATATAAGCAAAATATGGACAAAAATTGAAGTTGTCAATGATTTAATTTTACTTGGACCTACAATCAACACTAATGGATTTAGCATTCAGGAAATAAAAAGATTTATTGGGAAAGTTCATTTCCAAGGACTTCTTCAAAAAGTAATGATATCACTTTAAAACAAAGGTGTCCCTGGCATAAGTCATAGTATTTTCAATTGATTCATATACTTATGACGGACAATGAATAAGAAAGACCAAAGAAAAATTGATATATTTGAACTGTAGTGTTGGCAAAGGATTTTGAAAGAATCGTGCACTGCTAAAAGATCAAGCAAAGCTGTCTTAGAAGAACTAAAGACACAATCTTTAGAGGCAAGATGTGGGAATTTAAATCATCGGGAGAAAGACATTGTATATAGAAAGCAGAGTGTCAGTGAAAAAGAAAGAGCTCCTTAAAAAATGAACTTACATAGTGATTGCAACAGTAAGCTAAAATATAACAATACTTGTGCAGATGGTGCAGACATGGACTGTGTTCCATGCATGAGGTTGTACATGAGGTTGCTATGAATTGAAACTGACGCACGGCGTCAAGCAACATTCAGCTCTGGAAAAAGTAAAATTCCAAAAAAATCAAATAAAAATGCACAACTTTTAATACTGATCATATAAAATTAAGTGTTGTGAAACCCTAACCACTAAGGTTCATGTTACCTTGGAGCTTGAAACATAATTTTCCTTTATAATACTCCCTCTTTCTTTGTTATTTTTAGCAATAGTGATATATAATAATGGGTACTGAGAACAGTTATTTGCCTTATGTAGGCTAGATTAACATAGTCATAAGTAGTAGTTGTAACTACTTTTTAACTATAGTTAAATATAGCCTTTTATAAGGAATTGTGCTTTCTGTTGTTACATGCATTTGAGTTGACTGAGACTCTTAGTGATCCTATGCACAATAGCTTTGATTCTTGCTCTATCCTAAGCCAATCTCACACTCTCTGATAAATGTACATTCATTACCCCTATTATTGTGTTAATAGATCTCCTCCAGTGTCTTTCTCTCCTGTGAGTTCCTGGACCCTTTCAAGCAGCATACCCTTCTCCAGAGACTGATCCATTCTGGCAGCATGCCCAAAGTATATGAGAGAGAGTTTTAAATTTTTGCTACCAAGGAGTAGCTTGATTCCACTATTTCCAGAATAAAGTTATTAGTTCTCTTAGCAGTTCGTGCTATGTTCAATACTTTCCTCCAACACTAAAATGCAAAGGCATCAATTCTTCTGTCCTTGGTCCTTGTACAACTCTCTGATGCATAGTAGGTAATTGCAAAGACCGTGGCGTGGATCATATGCATCTTAATCTCTAGACTGCCCTTCTTGTTCTTCAGTGCTCAGAAGAGGTCTCTGACAACAGTTTTTCCCTATGCAATTCATCTTTTGATATTTCCTAAATGCTGGTGCCAAGAATACTGGTTGTGGATCTGAGCTAGAAGAAATTGTTAGCAACTTCAATCTTTTCTCTATTTGTCAAAATGCTGCCTATTGCCCTGGTGGTGAGGATATTTGTTTTCCTGATGTTGAGATGCAAACCAGATCGAAAATTGCCGGCCTTGATCTTCTGAAGCAAATGCTTCAGATTCTCTTAAGTTTTTATAAGCAGGGTTGTGTCATTTGCAAAGGGCAGGTTGTTAATGATTGGGCTTTTTTTTTTTTAATGTGACATTCTCCTTTATAAAGTCCAGTCTTCCAAATGATCTGTTCAGAATATAGATTGAAAATGTATAGATAAAAGATGCATCACTGAAGAACTCCTTTCTTGATTGTGAACCATACAGTGTCCCTTTGCTCTGTTTGTCAACAACACCCTGATCTATCTTTAGATATGTTGTTGTTGTAAGGTGCTGAATCACTGTATCTAAAGGAATGGACAAACACAGAGGAATTTCATGAAATAACATATGAGCAAGGCTCTATGGTGATGACAGAAGAAGTTAAGCTGCTTTGAAGGAAATAGCAAAAAAATAAGGCCACAGGAATAGATGGTATACGAATTGATATATTTAAGCTAAAAATGCTCTCTGGATGTGCTCACCAAGCTGTGCCAAGAAATCTGAAGAACAACCACCTGGCCAACTGACTGGAAGAGATCTAAATTAGTTCCCATTCCCAAGAAGGGTGACCCAACAGAGTGTGGAAACTATAGAGCAATCTTATTGATTTCACACGTGAGCAAGATTTACTGAAGATTATCTAAAATCGACTGGAACAGCACATCAGCAGAGAACTGCAAGAAGTCCAGGCTGGGTTTAGAAGGGGTTGTGGTATTAGGAATGTTGTATCTGATGTTAGATGGATCTTAGCTGAAAGCAGGGAATACCAGAAGAATGTCTATCTGTGCTTCATTGATTATGCAAAGGCGTTTGACTGTGTAGATCATAACAAACTGTAGCTGACTTTGAGAAGAATAGGAATCCCAGATCACCTGATCGTGCTAATGCGAAACCTATACTTGGACCAACAGACAGTCATCAAAATAGAACAAGGAAACACTGCATGGTTCAAAATTTATAAGATTGTACTCCAGGGATGTGTTCTATATCCATACCTTTTCAAACTATACACAGAGCAGATTATCTGGGAGGCTGGGCTCTATGAGTAGAGGTGTGGCATCAGGATTGGTGGAAGATCTATCAACAATCTGCATTATGCAGATGACACAACCTTGCTTGCTGAAACTGAGGAAGACCTCATGCACTTGTTTCAAAGGATCAAGGACTGCAGCCTCCAATATGGATTGAGGCTCAATATCTAGAAGACAAAGATTCTCACCACTAGACCAATTGGCAGCATCAGGATGGATGGTGATGAGATTGAGATTGTTCATAGCTTTAGTCTGCTTGGCTGCACAGTCAATGCTCTTGGCACCACATGCCAGGAAATGAAAAGGCATATTGCAATGGAAAAGTCTGCTTTTAGGGACCTCTCCAAAGTACTGAAGAGCAATGATGTCTCTCTGGAGACTAAGATGAGTCTGATATATAGGCCACGGTCTTTGCCATCAGTTGTTATGCATCAGAGAGTTGGACAATGACTAAGGAGGATAGAAGGAGACTGTGTTCCCTTTCTTTGTTTTGACAACTGCCTCCTCGTCCAGGTATAGGTTTGGCATTAGAACAATCAAGTGTTCCAGGATTCCCATTCTTCTCAGAGTCAGCTACAGTTTATTATGATTCACATAGTCAAACACCTTTGCAATGAGATTGTTCTATAGTTTCCACACTCTGCTGGGTCACCTTTCTTTGGGATGGGAACAAATATAGATCTCTTCCAGTCAGTTGGCCAAGTGATTGGTTCCGTATAGGAGGGCAATATATTGGATGAGATGGATTGACATAATAGCTGTGGCAATGGGCTTGTAAGTGTTAGAGATGGTGAGGATGGTTCCTGGTAAGATAAGATTTAGAGCAAGTTTTCATAGGACCGCTATGAGTTGTAGTCAATTTGACCATACATAATAACAACAGTAACTTCCATAGGTTTGTGGATATATTCTTGAAACATGATTTTTTCATTTAAATTAACGTTTCTTTTTATTTAGTTTTGAAGATTTTTTATTTTTTTAAATTTATGCCAAGGTATAATGCATACTGTACATATTGAATGCTATAGTTTTATTTTATAAAATTTTAATTTTATACTGGTTTTCTTACAGAGTTCATATACATTGTTTTTCATATTGATCATTCTCATTTCCTTAATTCACCTCTCCCTCCACCATCAAATTGTGAAACTCTATGATTACCACCTCCATCTTCACACCTCTGCTCCTTCCTCCCTTAGATTCTCATACACATTTTACTAGTTATCTGTTTCTACTTAGTGGTCTTATACAACATTTGTCCTTATGGGACTGAGTTAGTTCATTTAGCATAATGCTCTACATTCCCTCCCAAATTATGTAGTGATTTATGAAATCATTGATCCTGTGTGCTGTGTAGTACTCCATTGTGTGAATATACCATAATTTCTCAATCCATTAAATTGTGGTTGCACATTTTAGGGCTGTTTCAATACTTTTGCAATGGTGAATAACACTGCTATTAACACTGATGTACAAGTCTCTATTTGTTCCTCAGTTCTTATTTTCTTGGGGTATATTCACAGCAACGAAATGGCTTGGGTCATGTGGAATTTCTATGTTCAGCTTTTTGAGAAAATGTCAAACTGCCTTCCAGAGTGGTTGTACCATTTTACAATCCCACCAACAGTGTTCCTGTCTTGCCACACCTTCTCCAACATTTATTTCTTGCTGTCCTGTTAAGCTTTGCCACTGCTATTTGAGTGAGATGGTATCTCATTGTGGTTTTGATTTGCATCTCTCTTATTGTCAGTGGTTTGGAGCATTTCGTCATGTGTCTGTTGGCCACTTGAATAGCTTCTTCTGTGAAAATTATTTCCATGTCTTTTGCTCATTTTGTAATTGTGTTACCAGTCTTTGTCTTGGAATCCCTGTAGAATTCTGTAAACTCTTGATAAGAGAGGCTTGTCTGAAATGATATTGCCAAATGATTTTTCCAAGTCATTAGGTTTAATTTTCACTCTTCTGGAAAATATTTTTGATGCACAAAGGAATTTAATCTTTAGAAAGCTCAAGTCATCAATTTTACCC
The DNA here is from genome assembly GCF_000299155.1 of Elephantulus edwardii. Lineage (NCBI taxonomy): Eukaryota > Metazoa > Chordata > Mammalia > Macroscelidea > Macroscelididae > Elephantulus > Elephantulus edwardii. The sequence goes on along the minus strand of NW_006399944.1, from coordinate 4,808,031 downwards.
TCTTACAGATTGTGCATTTTTTTCTGTATTTGGTAGTCTCTTTATACCATGGATGAAGCCATTTAAGCTTGAGCTCAGTTGGTCTCTGATGAACTTTGTGATTTTGGGCCTTACTCCTGGATCTCTGATCCACCCTGTGTTGATTTTTGTGTATGGTGTGAGATGCAGATTCTATTTCATCTTGCTATAGATAGCAGTCCCTTTTTGTAATCACCATTTGATGAAGAGGTTATAATTTCCCCACTTAATATGTTTAACTTCCTTGCCCATTATCAGTTGACCATAGATAGTGGGGTCCATTTTTACGTTCTCAATTCTGTTCCATTGGTCTATGTGCCTGCTGTTATACCAGTACCATACTTTATTGGTTACTAACTCTGTGTAGTAGATTTTGCGATCAAGGAATGATATGCTTTCCATTTAATTTTTGTTTTTCAGAAGTGCTTTGCTTGTATGGAGTCTCTTTCCTATCCAAATAAACTTGAAAATTTCCATTTCGATCTCCTCGAAAAATGAATTTGGTATCTGTATTGGGATTGTGTTGCACATGTAGATTGCTTTTGATAGAATTGTCATTTTTTACAATATTGAGTCTTCTTCTCCAAGAACAAGACATATTTCCCCCTGCATTTCTTTATTTCTTTTATTGTGTCTTGAGAAATATTCTATATTTTCTTTGAAGTCTATAATTTTTTAACTTCATCATTAAGTGTTTCAAGTCTTCATTTTTTGAAAACTAGATTGTGTCCTTTGCATGTCATAGCTTTTAGATAAGGTTACTTCAATACTTATTCTACAGTCTTCTTCATACAACTGAACTTCTTGAATTATTTTTCATCATACAGATTAATATAGATTGAAAAGATGTAACTCTGAAAATTTGTATGTGTTTTCTCCTAGACAATACCTTCTTCTCTTACTGAATAGAGAACTCTACAAATAAGTACAAGTATTAAACATTTTTAAACTATTTCTTCTTGAAAGAATTGACTCTCAGGCCCAAATCTCAAGAAAAACTGGATAAATTTTGTATACTGCACTGAAACAGATAAGGGACTGAATAATTTAGAAGCGATGTATGATAGAGTATTATGGTTATCACAAGAGTCCACAATTAAGGTTGCATAGTGGAATGTACTTGGGGCTGTGGGAGGGGTGCGGGGGATTGTGTACCAGGGAGGGAGTCTTTCTTTTGCTTTTGAAGGAGAGGTGCGAACTGGGAATTGGGGGGGGGAGAGGGCTGGGCGGGTAGAGAAATGCAGCAATGAATGATTAGAAATCCAAATTCTCTGTAAATGTTCATTAAAATTGTTAAAAAAATTTTTTTAAAAACTAGTAAATTGAGTAATTATTTGATGTAGATACTCTTAAATTCATTTGCATGCATTAATATTAATTATCTTGAGGATCATTTTATGTTATTAAAGCACACACACACAAACATAAATATAAAACTCAAATTAAAAAAAAAAGCCCAGAAGTTAACATTTTTTAGGTTAAGACTATTATGTTGTGCAATAAATTATGCATATATGTTTTATGTGTCTGTCTTTAGCTGACTCAGGTCCTAAAAAAGAGTTTTGGTAGAAAGCAATATTAAAAGGAATGACACCTTTGTGTTCACTACTTTGACAGCCAAAGGTTAGTAATGACAATATGCCTTATAATATAGGGTTTTTAGAGAAAACATTATTCAAAATGCTTACATTTTTTAAGTTTTGAGATATTAAAGCTAGAATATTAATTTTAATACTAGATTTTCTAGGGTGCTAAATTTAAAAAAGGGGAGTAGTAGAAAATCTTCAATACTTTTTGTTAAAATACACAGAAATGGTATGTCTTTAGTTTTCTTTTCTTATTGTATACTATCAAATTGGATCCAACTGGCACAGTAGAAGATTGTCCCTCCTTCTCCAGCAGAGCCTCTAGTGGATGAAAAGAGCACATCTTCAGGATTTCAGCCCAGCTTCTTAACACTAGACCACCAGAACTCCATAGAAATGACATTTCTGAGAAGCATTAAGAAAGTAAGCATCTTGTAATCCTTCTCTAAACATGGACACCCTGTGTTTAATAAACTTCACATAGGAATTATATTCAAGAAGTCAGATTCTTCTTTATACTCTATGCCTTAAATAATTTCAGTTTGCTTCATTCTGCATAGAATCTCATCACTTCTCATTATGTTTCTACCCATAGCTAAAGGATTTTCAGGAGCTACAGAAAAGCATGTCCTTCTTGAGTTTACCACTCAGCTGTCACTCCAGAATTCTCTGTCAAAACAGGATCCTCACGTATGTACAAGGTCTGAGTGATTCTCTCCCAAAGCAAATTTCTTGAAGATGATCTGCACTGACATGTATATGTGATGGTAAATGGAAAGGGCTTGGACAGTTAAGTTAGACACATGTTTGTAAATGTTATACAACTGACTGGAAGAGATCTATATTTGTTCCCATTCCAAAGAAGGATGACCCAACAGAGTGTGGAAACTATAGAAAAATATCATTGATTTCACATGCAAGCAAGATTCTCTTGAGGATTATCGAAAAAGGACTGAAACAGCACATCAACGGAGAATTGCCAGAAGTCCATGCTGAGTTTAGAAGGGGTCATGGTACTAGGGATATTGTAGCTAATCTTAGATGGATCTTGGCTGAAAATAGGGAATACCAGATGAATGTCTATCTGTGTTTCATTGATTAGGCAAAGAAGTTTGACTGTGTGGATCATAACTAACTGTGGCTGACTCTGAGAAGAAAGGGTATCCCAGAACACTTGATCATGCAAAACTGAGCAAGGAAACACTGTATGGTTCAAATTGGGAACGGTGTATGTCAGGGATGTGTCCTATTTCCATACCTTTTCAAGCTGTATGCAAATAAGATTATCCGGGATGCTGGGCTCTATGAGGAGAAGTGTGACATCAGGATTGGTGGAAGGTCTATCAACAATCTGCGTCATGCAGATGACACAACTCTGCTTGCTGAATCTGAGGAGGACCTGATGTGCTTGCTGCAGAAGGTCAAAGATTGTAGCCTTCCATATGGATTGAGGCTCAATATCAAGAAGACAAAGATTTTCACCATTGGACCAATTGGCAGCATCAGGATGGATGGTGAAGAGATTAAGATTGAAATTGTTCACAACTTTAGTCTGATTGGCTCCACAGACAACACTCTTGGCACCAGCAGCCAGAAAATTAAAAGACATTGTGATGGGCAAGTCTGCTGTTAGGTACCTTTCCAGGGTACTGAAGAGCAATGGTATCACTCTGGAGACTAAGGTGTGCCGGACACAGGCCATGGTCTTTGCAATCACTTGCTATGCACCAGAGAACTGGACAATGACTAGAGATGATAGAAGGAGAATTTATGCCTTTGCACTATGATACTGAAGAAGAGTATTGAATGTACAATGGACTGATAAGAAAACGAATAGATTCATCCTGTAGAGGGTTAAAACAGGCTGCTCCTTGGAGGCAAGGATTCTGAGGCTTCGTCTGACATACTTTGGACATATAGCAAGGAGAGACCAGTCCTTGGAGTGGAATGTCATGCTTGGGAGGTTAGAGGGACAGCACAGTAGGGGAAGACCGTCTATGAGGTGGATTGATTCAGTGACTGGGATAATTAGGGCGAGTGTGTCGGACACAGTGAGATCATCACAGGACAGAGCAAGATTTTGTACATAGGGTCGCTCTGAGTCCCAAGCAACTCGAGGGCACATAACAATAACTACAACATATATATCTTGAAGCTTATGGTAGATTCGATTGTGAGAAGAAAAGATTGATCTATTAGTCAATCAAATATTAGGAACATGAATGAATGGGACTCATGTATTTAACTGGGTAATTAATAATTATAAATTCATAAGTCATGTTGCTTTTAAGTGCCATCAAGTCGTAGGCGGATCATAGTGACCCCGTGAATGAAAGACCTGAATGCTTGTATAACTTTCATCCTTTCTCCAGGATCATAGGGTTTCCGGAGGCAAGCTATTTTGGAAGTGGATGCCACTCTTGCTTCCAAGCTTGTTTTAATTGGGGAGCACCAGCAAACACTGTCCGCCATGGGTAACCATTATCGCATTTGACACATCAGTGTCACAGTGTTCAGCTTCACAGCAACCAGGAGTTACCTTTGTACAGCAAGTAGACAGACCAGGGCTATATGATCTGTAAGAATGTTTGATCAAAAGCAATGAAAAATAGGTCTAAGGGGTGTGGATTAAAGTCGCCCACCTTTGCTCCTAGACAAATATATAGACACACACATATATACATTTATTACTACTTAGTATTATAATTCTCACACACTTCTCTTTACAATATTTCATATTAATTATATCACCCCTAATTTCTTGCGTTCCCTTTCTTTTTTTGGAAAGTAGGTTCTTGAAGAATGTCAGTCAGAAATGTAAACTTTCTTCATACCTATTTAATCTGTGTTTGGGGTAAGTAATTTGTAAAGCTGGTCTCTATGAAGAGGAATGTGGAATTGGGATCATAGAAAGATTCATAAATAGCCTGGATTATGTACATGACAAAACCTTCCTTTCTAAAGTGAGGAGAACTTGAAATCTTTGCTGCAGAACATAAAGTACTACAACCTTTGGTATGGATAACATCTCAAAGTCAAGAAAAACAAATGTACTCACCACTGGGCCAATGGAGAACATCATGATAGACTGGGAAAATATTGACTTTGTCAATGATTTTTTCTTGCCTGGATCAACAATCTGCACTTTTGTACCAGCACTCAGGAGATCAAGAGATGCAGCACTGGGCAAGACTACTGTCAAGTATCTATCCAAAATACTTAGTAACAATGTTATCAGTGTGGGGTTTTTTTAAATCACTTGCTATGTATCTGAGAGCTGAACAACAAATAAGGATGATAGAATAAGAATCGACAAAAAAAAAAAAAGACTTGACCTTTGAGTTGTGGTGTTGGAAAATAGTACTGAATATACCACAGACTGCCAAAAGATCAAACAGATATATCTTTGAAAAGTGCTCCCACAGTGTTCCTTGGAGGCAAAGATGAAGTTTCGGCTCTCATATTTTGGACATGTTCCTAGGAAAAGATGTCCCTTGGAAAAGGACATCATACATGTAATGGTAGAGGGTCAGTGAAAGAGAGAACAACTCCAATGAAGTAGATCAACATCATGAGTACAGTAATGGGCTCGGGTGTGTCAAGAGATGATGACACAGGCTAGGATAGTGTTGAGGTCTGTTGTTTATGAGGTTGCTTTGAGTCATACTCAACACAATGACACCTACAAATAAGAAGAAATACCATAACATTTTATTAGTCAATAACTTCCAATAAAGCTAGAGCAAATATAGTGCAATGGCAGCAGAGAATTCTTTATCATCTATAATGTTCAAATTCAAAATTTATAAGTAACTAAAGAATCTTCACATTTTATTTCTTTTCATTTTTATTAGTCATATGATAGATCTAATTTAATTATATTATAGGGCTTGGTGAGAGAAATGAGGCTGGAGACAGAATGATAGAATTCTGCACATTCAATGATTTATTCATTGCAAATAC
>NW_006399944.1:4794798-4796311 GCF_000299155.1 Elephantulus edwardii | reverse complement strand
ATGACAGAAATACCTAATCACATATCTTTTTTAAACAGTTTTCTCCCTTCTCTGTTTCAGAGCAGCATTGTCTCCGTACCTTTTCAATCTGTATGCAGAACAGATCATCTGAGACGCTGGGATGTATGAGGAGGAATGTGGCATCAGGATTGGTGGAAGAATCGTCAAAAACCTGCGTTATGCAGGTGACTCAACCCTGCTTTCTGAAACTGAGGAGGACCTGAAGTGCTTGCTGCAGAAGGTCAAGAACTGCAGTCTTCAATATGGATTGAAGCTCAGTTATCAAGAAAACAAAGGAAGTGCTGAGGCAGTAGGTCTAACATGAAACATTGCTTTCTCCCTTAATATTTGCTTTCTCACAATAATTTAAAAATCTGAGTAAAAATTTGTTTTTAGTTTAGTGTTAAGGAAACAAAAACAAATATAAATTATGAGTTTATGTTTTGGAACAGTAAGCCCCACATCTTGCAATCCAAACAATATCTTTTTCCTACTTCCCAAGAAGCTTTTCCCAAATATGTATTTATTTTTCTAATACACATACATACCTCTGGATTTTGTCAGTATGATGGTTAAAATAAAAATAATTTGTCTTATTGTCAGAGAGAAATGCAAAACAAACACATGAGAAAGTCCCTTAATTTGATTTTTTTTCACTTTGATGACATAAAACCTAAAACTGAAATGATACATCTAAGTTTAAGTAATAAACAATGGACTGTATCATTACAACTAAAATAAAATAAAAATAAAACAAGCTTCTCCAATTCTCTCTTCTTTTTAAAATGAAATGTTTCACTGACTAAGGGATTAATCATCCGATAAACTTCTACTAAGTATGCCTACTTAAAACAAATGGGCTGTTAAAAAGTACTACAGCAAGAAAATAAAGTTGGGTCATAGAAAAGATATTGTTATTTTTTAGGTGTCACTGAGTTTACCACTACTCATATCAATCCAATGAACAACAGATCAGAAACTTTTCCTCTCTTGTACCATTCATAGCAATCCTATGAACAACAGATCAGAAACTTGCCTTATCCTGTACCTTCTTCTAATTTTCTACCGTATTTGAGTCCATTGTTTCAGTCATTGTGTCAATCCATTTCAGTGAAGATTTTCTTCTTTTTCTTTCACCTTGCATCTTACCTACATTAAGGATTCTGGGTTTTTTTCTGCTTTTTTTTAATTTGTTCAGTACAGTCCTCTGATAACACAGCAAAGGTATGTGAGACAAAGCTTCACCATCTTTGCCTCTAAAAAGCACACTGCTTGCACTTCCTCTAACACAGATTTGTGTTTTTTTCTTTTAGCAGTCCAAGGGATATCCAAAATTCACAATTCAAACAATTCAACATCACAATTCAAAGGTACACTTTCTTTGATATTTCTTACTGTCTAACTTTGAGATTTAGTACTTAAACTGATATTCTTGATTTTTAGCACTTAACTGCTACTGTCATTGATGTCAATTATGGACTGAAGAAATATTAAGTCATTGCAAACTTCAATA
>NW_006399944.1:4785938-4794468 GCF_000299155.1 Elephantulus edwardii | reverse complement strand
GTTGTCTTGGATGTCTGTGGTATGTTAAACACCTTTATCTAACACCACAACTCAAAGGCATTGATTCTTCTTCTCTCCTTGACCTTTTGCAGCAAATGCTTTAGGTCTTCCTCAGTTTTGGCAAGCAAGGTTGTGTCATCTGTATAACACTGGTTGTTGACAAGTCTTCCTCCAATCCTGACGACACATTCCTCTTCATAAAGCCTAACCTCTAGAATAATCTGTTCCATATACAGATTGAGGAGTTTCAGAGATGGGACTCATCCCTGAAGCACTCCTTTCCAGACTTTGAACTATGTAGTGTTTCTTTGTTATGTGTGAGAAATGCTTCATGGTCCAAGTATAGATTTCACATGAGCATATTCAAGTTTTGCTGGATTCCCATTCATCCAAATTGTGATCCACACAGTAAAATGCCTTTGCATAGTCAATGAAAACATATAGACATTCCTCTGGTACTCTTTGCTTTCAGCCAAGATCCACTTGACATTGGCAATAATGTCACTAGTGCCATGACTTCCTCTAAACCCAATTGGCATTTCTAGTAATTCTCTGTCAATTTGCTGTTCCAGTCATTTTAGGTTAATCTTCATCAAGATGTTGATTGCTTGTTATTATTAGTTATATTGTTTAATATTTCCAAACTCTCTTGAATACACTTTGTTTGGAATGGGAATAAATATGGATCTCTTCCAGTCAGTTCACCAGGTAGTTGTCCTCTAGATATTTTGGCACAACCTAGTGAGCACATCCAGGGCAGCATCTGTTTGTTGAAATATGTCAATTGATATTTCATCAATTCCTGGGGCCTTGTTTGTTTTTTTTTTTGGTTTTTTTTTTTACCAATTCCTTCAGAGCACCTGGAACTTTCTCCTTCAACACCATTGGCTCTTGCTCATACATTGTTTCTCATACAAAATTTTTCTGTATCACCCAATTCTTTTTGGTACAGTGACTTTTCTGTAGTTCTTCCATATTCTCTCTTTCTCTTTTTGGAATTCTTCCTGGATAATTAAATATTCTGCCCACAGCATCCTAACATACAATAAAAAGCATCAAAATTAAATTGACATTTTAAAATGCACTTAATTGAGAGAAATACATGATTATTATAATTATTTATGAGAACTAAAAGGACAGGTTAACAGTGACAAAACACTGGATCCTCAAAGTATATTTAAAAAGAGCAAGGTCAATTATTACCGATCTAGTCATGTTTTAGAAGCAAATGAAAAACCTATTAATAAAGAAAATTACAATAGAAATAATTTTAAAATCAAGTCACCAACATCAGCTAATTTGCAACTCTTCATTTTTGTGAATTTGACTGCTTTCTCTACACAGTACAACATGAAGAAAAATTTAAAATGCATTGAGGAGTTGGAATTCTTGCTTATAATCTTGTTGCAATGTGTCTTATTTGAGTTCATTAGATTAGACAAATATTTTTATTTTATGTAAGATATGGCGACACAGAACATGGCAGTGAAATATCATTAATTTCAGGCAAGTTATGAAGAGATCCCTTAGTTTGAGAGCTTAGTTTGAAAGTATATTCTAGAAAAATAATAAAAGTATAGACTGCAAGGATCTTAGAAGGGCCATCTTGGCCATCTTTTGAGAACCAGTGATCCAAAATGATACAGAGGTGCTGGTAAAATTGTGGTCAAGAAGTCCAATCTTGTTTGTAATTGCTGTAGGCAAATTCTAAACCTGTAAGCTTTTTGTCCTTAGATAGTTTCACCTGATCTTGAAAAACTTAGAAAAATTCATTTTGCTTAACTATAAGGATAAGGCTCTTAGTTTTGCATATGACTTTTCAACATGTTGAGGAAATCTTCTATTTCTGTTTTGGTGAGTGCTTTAATCAGGGAGCAGTGTTGAATTTTGTTGAAGATATTTTCTGCATCAATTGATATGATCATGTGATTCTTTTTTTTTTTTGATCATGTGATTCTTGTTCTTTACTTTATTAACATGATGGATTACAGTAATTATTTTTCTTATGTTGAGGGTCTCACTTGGTCAAGATAATTCTTTTGTTTTATATACTGAACAAGATTTTGTTAAAGATTTTGAGAGATCAGCTGGCCCAGTGGACAGAAAGCCAAAGGCGGGCGACTTTTAATCTGCAGCCCTCGGGCCTGTCTTTCATTGTCTTTGTTCAGACATTCCTCTAGGTCATATAGTCCTGGTGTACAATTTGCCATACAGTGGTCACTTGTGGTTGCTGTGAGGCTGAACACTGTGACACTGATGTGTGTCAAATGCATTAATGGTTGGCTACCCAATGCAGACAGGGAGTGTGGTGGAGCTCCCCAATTAAAACAAGCTTGGAAGGAGGAGTGGCATCCACTTCCATAATAGCTTGCCTCCAGAAACCCTATGAACCTGGAGAGAGGATGAAAGGCACCCAAGCGTCAAGGACTCTCCTTCATAGGTTCGCTATGAGTTGGCAGAGATTCGACTGCACTTAACAATAACAACAGCATAAGGATAACGAGCTCAGATACCTTAGCTTTTTACCTAGGTAGTCTTAAAAAGGAGGTGGTATAACTTGGAGAAGGACATGATGCTGGTAAACATAGAAGGTTGGAAAAGGAGAGGAAGACCTTCAACCAGGTGGACTGATATGGTGACTGGTGCAGCGGGCTCTTGTGTGTCAGAAAGTGTGAGGATGATGCAAGATAGAACACGGTTCAGATCTTTTGTTCATAATGTCACTCAGAGTCGTGCTTGACTTGACAGCATCTAACAATACAGGCTTAAAAATTTGATTCTTGAATTCCACTCAAATCATCTTTAATAATATTTTTGAAAGATGATCATGAACTTATTTTTAAATCAAATGCCTAAATAGTTGTTATATGCTGAAATAATAAAGTCTAACTTGCATTATTCTAACTCCAGGACATTTGAAGCTTTAAATTTCGAAGTTAGGACTTTTGAAGATGTAAATATAAAGATATAAAAAAACAGAGATTTCGCCCAGTTAAAATGGAGTGGATGCATTCTATGAAAAGAAGCTCTACAAATAAATTAGAGGATTTGTCTTTCTTAGATACAAATGGGCCACAGAAATATACAAGTAGAGCACATAGATAAGCTGCAAAGGAAGACTCATCTTGAGACTCTAATGGTGATATAAACTAAAAGAACAATTCACAGCCATTACATCAAGTCTGATTCATAGTATCCTTATTGGTTTTATTTTTTTCATGATGTGATTTCTTACAGGAGAAATCTGCCTAGTTTTCTCTTGCAGAGCAGCTGCTGAATTAGAACTGCCCAACTTCCGGCTAACAGTGAATACATTATACCAGCAGGACTTCTAGAAAAGCATACTACAAACTAATCTCAATTCATCTCCTGCAGATTCGTTTTTAGAGTATTAAATTACAAATAAAGACTTAACTGATGATTTTTTAAAAAAATAATGGATAATGAATAACATTTAATTAGGTAAGATAGAGCCCTTCTATACTATAAAGCTACAGAATCTCACTTGTTAATGACGATGAAATTTGAGATACATTTTAATTTCATTGTCTGTGGAACTACCTAAAACAGTCTTGAAGACCACTACAAATGACGAGGGAGGATAAAAGAATACATATGGGAATTTCTTTAGATCAAGTCTGAAGTAGCTCACATAACTTCTGATCATTTACCAAAATTTAGTCATTTATCCCCTTCCCTTATAACCTTAACGAAGCTGAGAAATAAGGTTTATTGTTATGTGGTCAGAAATAAACCCAGAAAAATAACTTAAAGAACATAATATTGTTTCTTCTGCAGGAAGTCATAAATCAATACACCTAAGAGGAAACAGAAATGTGGGTAATTCAAAGATAATACTTCTTTTTTGTTAAAGTGTTTTGCAAAAATTAACTATCACATGTATAAAAGTCTCTCTGTCTAAAGAAGTGTTACTTTTCTTCCCCCCTCCTTAATATTTGTCTGCTTTCTGCCCAGAAAAGAACAAAGTATAGTTATCTTTACTTGAACTACAATATTAATGCATTGTCTGACATAGGAAGCCTTCCCTGATACTAATACTCGCTATTTGGATTTACAGATTTCTAAACTCAAGAGATACTTGCTGCAGCAGAAGAAACTGGCAGCAGCTTGAGGCATTCAGAATCACAAAAGCCCAGAAAGCTTGAGAAATAAATCATCACAAACGGGCTGGATAGGGGGAAATAGGTGTTGAATGGAGTAAGTGGGAGTAGAAGGAAATGCTGGTGGTGCAGAGAAAGGGGTGGATCAAGACACATGCGTCAAGGGCGGGGACAACATCGAATCTATTGGTTATTTCAAGAATTGGGAAAATATATTTCAAAAATGCTTGTCTGTCCGAGAGTGTTTTAAATCTGAACATTCAACTTAAGACAGACTAGAAAGAAGGACTGGCTATCCACCTCTGAGAAAGCAGGCCTTCGAAAACCCTATGTCCAATAGAACACACAAAGGAGCCTGAGTCCTTAAGTATAGAAACACAAAGGATGAGACATACTTGTAAGCAGACACTGGAACAGGGAATATGAAAACCATCAATGTAGGAAAATTAGATATTGTTAAGAAAGGAATATACTACATAAATATTGACATACTAGGTACTGGCGAAATGAGATGCACTGGCACTGGATAATTTTTCGAGTCAGACAATCATATGATCTACTAGTCTAGAGATAAAAGAGTGAGGGGAAAAATGGAGTTGCTTTCATAATTTTTTTTAAAAGTCATTTCTAGATCCATCCTGAAATACAATACTGTGACAGGATAATATCCATATGCACACAAAGAAGTTCAGTGACTACTACCATCATTCAAATATATGCCCTAACAACCAGAGCCAAAGAGGAGAAATAGATTTCTATCAACATTTGCAGTCGAGATGGATCAAACATGCAATCAAGATGTATTAATAATAGTGGGTAACTAGGTACAGAAGTTGGAAACAGAAAAGGAAGATCTGTCTTTGGAAAACATGAACTTGTTGACAGAAATGAAACTGGAGATAGAATGAGAGAATTTAGCAAAATCAATGACTTAGTCATTGCAAGTACGTTTTATAAGAAATATAAACTCAGGCTCTACACATGGATTTCACCTGATGGTATGCACAGGAATCAACTTGATTACATCTGTGGAAAGAGTCACTGGAGAAGCTCAGTATCAGCTGTGAAAACGAGACCAGGGACTGATTGTGGAACAGACTACCAACTACTTATATGCAAGTTCAAGCTGAAGCTAAGAAAAATGAAATAAAATATGTGGGAACTGAAATTTGACCTTGGATCTATCCCACCTGAATTTCAAAACCATCTCAGGAACAGGTTTGAGGCCTTGAACATCAATGAGTGAAGATCAAATGAGTTATGGGAGGATATCGTCCATGAAGAAAGCAAAAGATCATAACAAAGGCAGAAGAGGAAGAAAAGACTAAGGTGGATGTCAGAAGAGACTCTGAACATTGCTCTAGAACACCAAAAAGCCAAAGGGAAACAAAAAATCAAGATACTAAGGAGCTGAACAAAAGATTTCAAAGAGCAGTGGAGGAAGACAAAACAAAGTATTAAAGTGAAATATGCAAAGAGCTGGAGTCAGAAAATGAAAAGGGCTGAACTTGCTCAGAATTTCTTAAGCTGAAGGAACTAAAGGAAAAATTCAAGCCTAAAGTTGCAATACTTAAGGATGCTTTGGGCAGAATATCAAATGATCCAGTAAGTATTAAAAGAAGATGGAGAGAGTCATTGTACCAAAAGGAATTGGTGGACGTGGAAGAATTTAATGAAACAATGTATGAACAAGAGCCTGTGGTGATGAAGGGAGAAGTTGAATTTGCTCTGAAAGAATTGGCAAAAAACAAGGCCCCAGGAATTGATGGCATACCAATTGGCAGAGTTCAATAAATAGATGTTGCCCTGGATTTGCTCATGAAGTTATGCCAAGAAATGTGGAGGACAACAAACTGGCCAGTTGGCAGGAAAAGATCTAAAGTGTTCCCATTCTGAAGAAAGGTAGGGCAGAAAATTTCAAACAGTATCATTGATATCACATGAAAATAAGATTTTGCTGAAAATTATCAAAAAATGACTGTAACACATCAACAGAGAACTGCCTGAAATACAGGCTGGGTATAGAAGAGGCTGTAGTATTAGGGATATTATAGCTAATGTTAGATAGCTCTTGGCTAAAAGCAAGGAGTACCAGAGAAGTGTGCACCTGTGCTTCATTGACTATGCAAAGGCATTGATTGTGTGGATCACAATTAACTGTGGCTGACTCAGAAGAATAGGAATCCCAGAACACTTGGTTGTGCTTACGTGAAACCTATATTTGGACCAGGAGGCAGTTGTCAGAACAGAGCAAGGAGACACTGCATGATTCAAAATTGGGAAGGATATATGCCAGAATATGCCCTATCTTCATCCCCTTTTCAACCTATATGTTGAACATATTATGCAGGAGGCTGGCTCTGTGAGGAGAAATGTGGCATCAGGACTGGAGGAAAACTCATCAACAGTCTGTGTTATGCAGATGACACAACCTTGCTTGCTGAAACTGGGGAGGACCTGAAGCCAAGAACTGCAGCTTTCAATATGGATTGAAGCTCAACATCGAGAAAACAAAGATTCTCACAAATGGGCCAATTGGCAGCAATATTATAAATGCTGAAGAGATTGAGACTGTTAACAGCTTTAGTTTTCTTGGTTCCACAAGCTATACTTTTAGTACTAACAGCCAGAAAATTAAAAGATGAATTGTATTGGGAAAGTCGGCTGTCAGATCTCCCCAAAGTACTGAAGAACAACTGTGTCAGCCTGGAGATTAAGGTGTACCTAATACAGGCCATAATCTTTGCAATTACTTGCTATGCTTTGAAAAGCTGGACAATGACTAGGGATGATAAAGGAGAATTGATGCCTTTGAGCTGTGTTGCTGGAGAAGAGTGCTGAATCTACCATGAACTGCGAGGAGAATAAACAGGTTCATCCTAGGTAGGGTGAGACCAGGCTCAACAACAACGTCTTTGCCTCCAAGGAGCACCTTGGAGGCAAAGACATTGTTGTTGTTGTTGTTGTTGTTGTTGTTGTTATATGCTGTTGAGCTGCTTGTGATTCATAGCGACCCTATATACACCAGCCCTAAACCCTGCTCTATCCTGTGCCAGTCACACTGCCTCTGATACACGCACCCCAATTACCTCAGTCACTGAATCAATCCACCTCATAGAGGGTCTTCCCCTCTTGTGCAGTCCTTTCACACTCCCAAGCATGATGTACCTCTCCACGGACCTGTCCCTCCTTACAACATCTCCAAAGTATGTCAGACAAAGCCCCAGAATCCTTGCCTCCGAAAAGCACCCTGGTTTTACCCTCTGCAGGATGAATCTATTTTCTTGGCAGTTCATGGTACACCTCAGCTCAAAGGCATCAATTCTCCTTCTATCCTTCCTGGTCATTGTCCAACTCTCTGATGTATAACAAGTGATTGCAAAGACCGAAGCCTGTATCAGGTGCACCTCAGACTCAAGAGTGACGCCATTGCCCTTCAGTACCTTGGAGAGGTCCCTAACAGCCAACTTTCCCATCACAATACATTTTGTTATTTCCTGGCTACTGGTGCCAAGAGTGTTGTCCATGGAGCCAAGCAGACTAAAGTTGTTAACAATCTCAATCTCTTCACCATCCATCCTGATGCTGCCAATTGGTCCAGTGTTGAGAATCTTTGTCATCTTGACATTGAGCCTCAAAATTGAGCCTCAATTCATGCTGAAGACTGCAGTCCAGAGAGCCCAGCCTCTCAGACAATCTGTTCTGCATACAGGTTGAAAAGATATGGAGATAGGACACATCTCTGGCATACACCTTTCCCAATTTTGAACCATACTGTGTTTCCCTGCTCTGTTCTGATGACTGCCTCTTGGTCCAATTATAGGTTTCATTTTAGCATGATCAGGTGTTCTGGGATTCCCATTCTTGTCAGAGTCAGCCACAGTTTGTTATGGTCACGTTCTTCTGGTATTCCCTGCTATCAGCTAAGAGTCCTTTAACATCAGGTACAATATCCCTAGTACCATGACCCCTTCGAAACCTAGGGAGTCAAGGACACTGAAGCTTTATTTGACATACTTTGGACATGTTGCAAGGAGGAATCAGTAGTTAGAGAGGGATGTCATGCTTAGAAGGGTGGAGCAATAGGGCAAGAGAGGAAGACCCTCGATGAGATGGATTGATTTAGTGACTGTGGTAATGGGGGTAGGTGGGTCAGGGAGAATAAGATTATGTACCTCAAAGTTTCTGTCTAAATAAATCATATTGATTTTAAATATATTTTAATCTGCGTCCCTCAGGTCTGGTTTTAATTGTTTTTGGTCAAACATTCTTCTAGGTGGTATAGTACTGGTCTGTCCTTTGAGATAACTCATGGTCACTGTGATTCTGAACACAGTGACCCTGATGTGTCAAGTGTAATAATGGTCACCCATGGTGGACAGTGTTTGGTGGAGCTTCCAGATTAAAAC
>NW_006399944.1:4782578-4785694 GCF_000299155.1 Elephantulus edwardii | reverse complement strand
ATCTATCTATCTATCTATCTATCTATCTATCTATCTATCTATCTATCTATCTTTAAATAGGGAGCTGTGTTGGCCTAATGGTAAGGAGTGCACTGGCAAGCCAAAGCTATGAGGTTAAAATTCTCCAGTGGTTCCAATGGTGAAAGATGGACAATTTTCCCCCAGGTGATCAACTGCCTCTGAAAAGCTGCTGAGGGGGCAGTTATGGGTTAGATCCAGTTCAACAGTACACAACAACAGCAATAACAATTGTAAGTTAATTGAGGTTAAGATGTTGTTACCCTATTTTAGGAATCCAGGGAACTCAGCACAGTCCTTAGTTTTGTACCGATAACCCAAACACTATGCTTCTCTTATGGTTCAGATCTACCAGTTGTTTCACGAAAAAAAGAAGAGTAAGTTCTGACTTCATGGCAATAAATGTCGAGAGAGTTTAGAAATCAAGAATCTGGGGCTTTGAGAATAGAAATTACTTCTATTAAGTGTTGTTGTTGTTGTTATGTGCCGTCGAGTCGTTTCCGACTCATAGCGACCCTATGCACAACAGCCCTAAACCCTGCTCTATCCTGCGCCAACCACACTGCCTCTGACACACCCATCCCGATTACCCCAGTCACCGAATCAATCCATCTCATAGAGGGTCTTCCCCTCCTGCGCTGTCCCTCCACTCTCCCAAGCATGATGTCCCTCTCCAAGGACCCGTCCCTCCTGGCAACATGTCCAAAGTATGTCAGACGAAGCCCCAGAATCCTTGCCTCCAAGGAGCAGCTTGGTTTAGTCCTCTCCAAGATGGATCTGTTTGTTTTCCTGGTAGTCCAGGGTACATTCAGTACCCTTCTCCAGCAACACAGCTCAAAAGCATCCACTCTCCTTCTGTCTTCCTAAAATAATGATGATGATGATGATGATGATGATGATGATAAACATGCAGAGGGAAAGATGGAGGGAAATGAAGACTACTGTGCTATTTTCCGGTGTAGCATAACACTTTACCATTGTTGATGTTGTGGAGTCCATTAGGACTCATGCTAACTCTATGAATAACAGATCTGAACTCTGTTCTATCCTGTACCATACTGATCATCTACGACATGTCCACTGCTGCAGACACTGTACTAATCTAATTTGTTGAGGACCTTCCTCCCCTTTGTTGAACTCCTCACCTCTCAAAGTATGATGCTCCTTTCCAAAGAATAATCTATCTTGACTACACGTCCAGAATATGGTAGACGAAGATTCCTGTCTTTAAGGAACAACCTAGATGGTTTCTCCAAGGTTTATCTATTTGTTATTTTGGAAGTCCATGGGCTATTCTGCACTCTTGTTTATAGTTTCAACTCACATGTATTAATTCATATTCTGGCATCCTTAGTAATTGTCCAGCTCTCAGATACATAGCAGGAGTTTGGAAAGACTGTAGTCTAAATAAGGCATACCTTAATCTTTAAATTTACATCATTGTTCTTTAGGTCTTTGGAGAGATACTGACAGCAGACTTTTCCAATGATAAGGTGCACCTTAGTACTCAAATTGACATTATTACTCCTCAATATTTTAGAAAGGTCCCTGACTGCAGTCTTTCCCAGTGCAATATGTCTCCTGATTTCCTGAATGCTGGTACCAAAGTTGTCAATTGTGGGTCCAAGTGAGATGAAGTTGTTAACAGTTTCAATCATCTATTATGATGCTGTCTATTGATCCAACTCTTGTTTTCTTGACATTAAGATGCAATCCATATAGAACGCTTTATTCTTTGATCTTCTGCAACAAGTGTTTCAAGCCCTCCTCACTTTCTGCAAGTAAGGTTGTGTCATCTGCATAACATAGATTGCTAATGAACTTTCCTCTGATCTTGAGGCCACATTCTTCCTAACAGAATCATCTCAAATAATGTGCTTAGCATACAGATTAATAAAGAGAGAATATAACCCTGAGTATTCTCTTATAATTTTAAACCATGTAGTGTTCCCTTGCTGTGTTTGTACAACAACCTCTTGGTCGAGGTATAACTAAGGCCCCAGGAATCGATGGGATACCAAATTGACATACTTATATTAACAGATGCAGCCCTGAGTGTAATCCCCAGTCTATGCTAGGAAATTTCAAGGACAGCTTTCTGGCCAGTGCATTGGAAGAGATTCATATTTGTTTCCAGTCCAAACAAAGATCATCCAACAAAAGGTGGAAACTATTGAATATAATTAATATATCATGTAAGCAAAAACCTGCATAAAATCATACAAAACTGGCTAGAACAATGCATAGATAACTAATATGAGTTCAAGAAGGATTAGAAGAAGCAGTAGTACCAGAATATCATTACTGATGTCAGATGGATCCTGGCTAAAAGTAAAGAATACCAGCAGATGCTTTCTTGGCTATGCAAAGGCATTTGACTGTGTGGATCATAACAAGTTATGGCAAACATTGAGAAGAATGGGGATCGTAGAGCACTGAATAGTCCTCATGTCAAACCTATACCTTGACCAGCAGGCTGTTGAATATGTGTATATGAATGTGTACTTTCTCACTATTACAACTTTAAATCAGACGTAGTTTCCTTATTACAGTTATCCTACAAGAAAGAGTCATCCTAAACTGGCCCAGAGTTTCCAAGGCTTTAATTTTTAGAAAATCAAATATCACATCATCTTTCACAGAGCAGCTGATGAGTCAAAATGTCAACCTTTCAGTTAGCAGCAAATTGATTTATCACTGCACCACTGGCCTTCTTGAGTTTTGCTTTGTTCTTTGTAGGTATAATTTTATGTCCAATAAACATCTTTTCTATGGCTTATAACAATAATACCCTTTTTATAGTCATCTGTCTAAAAAAATCTAACTCCTTGAAAGTAGTATTTCACTAAAGGAAAGAAAAACACAAACCCTCATTGTGTGTTTTTATATATTTTGAGAGAAACCAGAAAACTAAGTAAAATTATTATGAAAAATGTAAATATCATAGGCAAGGAAATCAAACCATTTTGTAGACAAAGTGTATGTTGTTGTTGTTGTTGTTGTTATGTGCCGTTGAGTCCCTTGTGACTCATAGCGACCCTATATATGTACAACAGCCCTAAACTCTGCTCTGTCCTGTGCCAATCACACTGTCTCTG
>NW_006399944.1:4780526-4781053 GCF_000299155.1 Elephantulus edwardii | reverse complement strand
CCCTGTGTGGAAAATTTTTCCCCCAAGTCTTAAAGTTTTGCTCTGAACTGCATCCCAAAACATCAACTGCTATTGTTCATAACCCAAGACGTGGATGTTTTGCACTCGATGTACCTTTGAATATATCACTGTGCCCTTGAAATGTATCAACAACAGAGTGTTGTGATTAAAGACGCCTGTTATCTTTGGCCCAAATAGCCCAGCACCTGGGGCAAGCAAGGGTGTAAAACCTCCTAACTGACATTAGTGGGTGAGTGATCCTGCCGTGTTGCTGGGACACCCACTGTACAGCTAATAAAGGACCTCACCTGTTACCTGCGGTGCATGTCTCTTGATTCATTGAGCATAACAGCAGATTGAGAAGCAAAGTCTAGTTTTAATCTTAACAAAATATCAATAATCTTTTGCTGTATGAGTGTTTTTTATTTTTTTTTAATAATTTTAATGAACATTTACAGAGAAATTGGATTTCCATTCATTCATTGCTGCACTTCTCTCCCCATCCAGCCCTCCCCCCCGCACCCCCC
>NW_006399944.1:4772206-4777576 GCF_000299155.1 Elephantulus edwardii | reverse complement strand
GGGTGGAGGGACAGCGCAGGAGGGGAAGACCCTCTTTGAGATGGATTGATTCGGTGACTGGGGTAATCGGTGGGTGTGTCAGAGGCGGTGCAGTTGGCGCAGGATAGAGCAGGGTTTTGAGCTGTTGTGCATAGGGTCGCTATGAGTCGGAAACGACTCGACGGCACATAACAACAACTACAACCAAAGTTTTGCTAAGAGCTATGGGGAATATTTTCTTTCTGTCATGGTTTAATACTTCATTTTCTATGTTGCAGAGACTATAATTGGTAAAATATGATGTAAGCAGACCTACACTGGAAAAAAAAGGAACAAGCTCAACACAAATTCATTGTTTTGCAGTTGGAACCAGTTCATAGCTGAGTCTCCAGCGAATTTTCAGAGGCTTTAAAATTCCATAGGAGGAGATTACCCATCTTTCTCCTGCAGAGCAGCTGTTAAATTCAAGCAACTATCCACTAGACAACCAGAAACCACATTCATTTTTATAATTTCTCCTTCCCCTCCCTCCCATCCTAGGATGTTTTAGTTAAAATCTCTGAATAAGAAAATGCAACTTTGGTTTCACAGTTTAACCAAGAAAACCATAAACAAATAAGCACTGACCAACCTGGTTGTATGGTAACAGTGTATTTATTTTCACATTATTACATTCCACTGTGACAGTGTAGAAATGTCCCACAAGGGTTTTTAGGCTGAAATCCATAAGGGAGCGTATTGACAGGTCTAGTGCACAGCTACTAGATGAGTTGTAACCATTGACTTTAACAGTTGAGATAGTAACTATTGTGCCTCTTTGTTATAGTTTTACTGTTGTTGGGTGCCCTCTAGTACAGAACAACTCATAGCAACCCTATGAACAAGAGATCTGAACCATGTTTTATTCTACGCTATCCTTATCATCCCGGACACGCTTGAGTTCATTGACATATTCACTATATTGATCCATCTTTTTGAGGGTTCCTTCTCTTTTGCCACCTTTCCGAGCATGATATCTCTTTCCAAAGAATAGTTTTTCCTAATAGCATGCTCAAATTATGTGTGAAAAACTTCACCATCCTTGCCTCCAAGGAGCATGCTAGCTGTGTTTTCTCCAAGACATATCTGCTTGTTCTTTGGAAGCCTATGGGATAAATGGAGATCTGCTGGCCTAGGGGTAAGATGCAGCACTATCCTCCCACAGCATGTCTTTCAAATTCACCAGCTCCTTCATAGAAGGATGGGCAATCTTCTCCTGTGGGATTTACAAACTCTGAAAACACCCTGGAGGGTCAGCTATCAGTCAGTGTGAACATGATGGTACATAACAAACAACAGGATATTCAATACTCTTCTCCACCAGAACTCAAAGAGGCTGATTCTTCTTCTGTCATCCTTAATCAAGGTCTAGATCTCAGGTGCAGAGCATGTGACTGGAAACACCATAAATTGAATCTGGCACACTTTAATTGTTAAATTGACATCCTTGCTCTTAAGGACTTTGGAAAGATCCCTGGACAGCAAATTTTCCCAATACTGTAAGATTACTGAACTCCTTTTTGCTGGTACCAGAGTGTTAATTGTGACACTAAGTAAGATAAAAGTGAGTAGATAATGAGTATTGCATTGGAAAAGATGATGGAAAGAACTATTAAACATTATATTCATGACAACAGCCCAGAATAAGAGGTATATTGCAAAGAGAACTGGGGAGTGGAAGGAGGTAATTGTGCAACAATGAACTAATATTTTTTTTAAAAAGTGAACTGGGAGGGGGAAAGGAAGGAAGAGAGGGCAAAGTGTTAAACAATGAAGGAATGAAAAATCTAAATTTTCTGTAAACTTCCATTAAAATCACAATTAAAATTTTTTTTTAAAAAAGGCCAATAGCAGGTCATTGGAGAAGAGGAAGACCTTCAATAAGATGGACTGACACAGTAACTTCCACAATGAGCTCTAGTGAGTCAGAGAGGATGAGCAGGATTTAAGTAAGCTGTTCGTAACATCACTGAGTCAACCCAACTGCACAGTACTTACTAAAAATAATTCACACAAAGTGTAATTAAAATAAAATTTAACTCTATTATACAAAAGATAAGAATTGTCCCATATTCCAAAAGAAATATCAAAAGTATTTGTGCTAATCTGATTATTTCTTTGACCATATAGTTTATTGGCAGTATGCATATTAAAAGAATTTAAGAGGAAGTGTCAAGGGATTCAAATGTGCACTAAAATGGAAAAAAACTGTTTTAAATTAATTAAAAGAGTCAATATACACAAGAACCTAAGAATTACAAAATTATTCCAGCAATTACTCCTTTTTTTATTCTTATCCTAAATTGGTTTTCCATTTAATGCTTTTCTGAGTAATCTAATATATAAAATAAAAAGGAAAGGGATTCTAAGTTTCTTATCATGAGAGTTACTTTGTCCACATTTGTGTTATTGTTGTTAGGTGCCGTCAAGTTGTAGACGACTCATAGCAACCCTATAAATGGAAGATCTGAACATTGTTCATAGAATTTCCTCAGGCAAGCCATTTCTTAAGTGTATGCCACTCCTGCTTCCAGGCTGGTTTTAATCGGAAAGCTACAACAAACACTGTCTACCATGGTAACCATTATCATATTTGGCACATCAGTGTCACAGTGTTTAGCATCACAGCAACCATGAATTACCTCTGTACAGCAATGCACAGACCAGTGCTATACCACCTAGAAGAATGTTTCATAAAAAAACACAATTTGAATCAGGCCTGAGGGCCACAGATTAAAATCACCCACCTTGGACTTGGTAGCATAACTTTCTATCCACATGTTGTTGTTGTTGTTATGTGTCATCGAGTCGTTTCCGACTCATAGCGACCCTATGCACAACAGCCCTAAACCCTGCTCTACCCTGCGCCAACCGCACCGCCTCTGACACACCCACCCGATTACCCCAGTCACCGAATCAATCCATCTCAAGGAGGGTCTTCCCCTCCTGCGTTGTTCCTCAACCCTCCCAAGCATGATGTCCCTCTCCAAGGACCCGTCTCTCCTGGCAACATGTCCAAAGTATGTCAGACGAAGCCCCAGAATCCTTGCCTCCAAGGAGTAGCTTGGTTTAATCCTCTCCAAGATGAATCTGTCTGTTTTCCTGGCAGTCCAGGGTACATTCAGTACCCTTCTCCAGCACCACAGCTCAAAAGCATCCACTCTCCTTCTGTCCTCCCTAGTCATTGTCCAACTCTCTGATGCATAACAAGTGATTGCAAATACCATGGCCTGTATCAGGCGCACCTTAGTCTCCAGAGAGACACTGTTGCTCCTGAGTACTTTAGAGAGGTTCCTAAACAGCAGACTTTCCCATTGCAATACGCTTTTTGATTTCCTGACTGCTGGTGCCAAGAGTGTTGACTGTGGAGCCGAGCAAACTGAAGCTGTGAACAATCTCAATCTCTTCGTCATCCATCCTGACGCTGCCAATTGGTCCAGTGGTGAGAATCTTTGTCTTCTTGACATTGAACTTCAGTCCATACTGAAGGCTACAGTCCTTGACCCTTCGCAGCAAGTGCATGAGGTCCTCCTCAGTTTCAGCAAGCAGGGTTGTGTCTTCTGCATAACGGAGATTGTTAATAGACCTTCCACCATCTGTCCACATAGGTATTCTGAATAGAAGACTAGTATGCCACATAGAAGACTTTGAAATAATATAGCATCAAATTTCCTTGACTCAGTTACCAAGCAAGTAATTTTTCACCTAAAGTTGTTACTAAGTGTTACCAAGTCAACATCATCTTTGTCATGTTCAAACTCACTGTTACAGTCACTGGGTCACTCAAAGATATTGAGAGTCTGTCTCTTTTGCTTCCCTTCTATTTCCTCTGTATAATGTCTTTTTTTGCCCAAGGACTGGCATCTTCTGATTACATATGAGATGGAATGTCACTGTTCTTTTCTCTAAGGAACACTCTGACTGCACTTCCTCCAAGATAAATTTATTTGTTCTTTGGATCTGAATTCAATACTCTTAACCAACACCACACTTTAAAGATAAAGATTTCTCTTTGACTTTTATTCATAATCTGATTTTCACATGCAGTTTAAAGATTAGTCCATTGTAAAGAAATTTAAGGCTTAATAAATTATAATATGAAATTTTACAAAACAGATGGAAGCAGGAAGAAATACAAATGGAATTATGTATTGGGAAGTTGCTAAGGAGACTGGAGCTAACAAACAAATTTAAAAAAATGTGAAGTACCTATAGTGTAAAATAAGGGCCAGTTTTAGAGAGAATCTTAATTAGTACAGTACAGTAATCCTTGTTAATTGGGTTAAGATACTTAAAACATTATTGTTGTTGTTGCTATTTCCAGGTGAGTTGACTATGGTTCATAACAACCCTATGAATTACAGATCTGAACCTTGCCCTCTTCTTCACTGTCTTCGCAATCTCTGTTATGCTCAAGCCCATTGCGGCAATCACTCTGTTAATTCATCTTGTTGAGAGTTTTCCTCTCTTTCCCAGATCCCCCGTCTTTCCTAACATTATGTCTCTCTCCAAGGATGGTTCCTCCTGAGAATATGCCCACAATAAATGAGAATGAGATGATGTTTCACCATGTTGGCTTTATGGTTACACTTTCTTCAAGACAAATTTGTTTAAAACATCAGCTTGCAGATATTTAAATATGATTTTATCAAGCAATAATACAATGTCACATGTGAAATTAAATAGATCTTAAACACAAAAGAAAATTATAATTTCCAAAATCACCTTGGATATACATGACTGAAAATACAAGATCAGCCATTTCTGTATATTTGATTATCCACATTCATTACTGAGACAACTTCATAAGGTTTTCATCTTTATAGATTTTGTTGTTGTGTATTGTTGTGTTGGAACTGACCCACAATTGACCCTCCAGCAGGTTTTCAGAGGCAATTAATCACATGGAGGGGACAGCCACTTTTCTCTCACGGAGAAGCTGGTGGATTTGAACCTCATGCCTTAGGGACTGCAAAACAGCCGTTTACCACTATGCCACCAGAGATCCCTTTAAAGACATTAGGAAGCTTAATATTTTATGGATTGATTCTATAAATTTTTGTAGTGGGCAGAATTGTGGCCCCTGAAACATGTGTCTACTGAGAGTCGTGGAATGTGACCTGATTTTGAATAAGGGAACTTGCAAGTAAAGAAATACAGGCATCTAGGAAAGAGGTTATTTTTTTATTAAAGTGTGCTTTAATTTTAAATACGAGTGTCCTTGTAAGAAACAAATAAACAAACAAAAAAAACAACCAAAAAACCAGAACACACAGGTAGGAGTTTATGCAAACATGCAGAAAGAGACTGGAGTTAGTAGTCTGTAAGTTAAGGAATACCCAAGATTTCCAG
>NW_006399944.1:4770451-4771636 GCF_000299155.1 Elephantulus edwardii | reverse complement strand
TAAAATAACACTAAACCCTTGGGCTCATCTGACTTTTAAATACAAAGGCTATTTCATAGAGTTTCATGAGGTTTAGGAAGTAGAAGCCACTCCAGCTTTCAAACTTGTATCAATCACGAATCAATCTGGAAGCTCCACCAAACACTGCCCATGACCATTATGGTGTTTGGCATATCTATGGCACAGTTGTTCCATTATGGCATTTGAAACCCAAGTGGCACAAGATTCAGTGTCACAGCAAACCCAGATTACCTCATAACACCAAAATCATTAAATTAATTTCCATTGTTGATATTAAAACACAGAAAATTTCTGAGGCATTTTGTTTGCAAAAGATAGCGTATTAAATACAGACATCTCAAATTGTCTTATATTTCTAAATGATTTTTGAAAAATGGATTTCCTTACAAAATTATTTAAATCTATGTTTAGATAAATGATACTTGTTCCAATTACTACTGATACATAAAACGTTGTTGTTGTTGTTGTTTATTACTATTGAGTCAAGCATGTCTCATAGTGACCCTATGAACAAAAGGCCTAAATCTTTCCTATAATTATTGTTGTGTCTCCAAGTTCATAGAGTTTTCAGAGGCACGTGGATTAGAAAGTGGATGCCACTCCTGCTTCCAAACTTGTCTTAAACTGGGAGCTTCACCAAAAACCATCCCCCAAGGGCAGCCATTATGACATTTGACCCTCAATGGCACAAGGTTCCACGTGACAGCAAACCCAGATTACCTCAATGCAGCAAATTGACAGAGGAGTGCTGTACAACTTAAAAGAATGTTCCTCCAAAATAAAATAACACTAAACCCTTGGGCCCATCTGGATTTTAAATACAAGAGATATTACATAGAGTTTCCTGAGGCATGTGGCTTAGGAAGGGGAAGCCACTCCAGCTTTCAAACTTGAATCAATATTGGATCAATCTGGAAGTGCCATCAAACAGTGCCCATGATGGGTAGCCATTATGCTGCTTGGTGCACTTATGGCACAGTTGTTCCATTATGGCATTTGAAACCCAAGTGGCACAAGATTCAGCGTTACAGCAAATCCAGATTACCTCACCACACCAAATGGGCCAGTGTGCTGTATGACTTAGAAGAATATTCTTCCAAATATAGTAACAGTGATTAAAATATAATCCCTGAGGCCAAAATTTTAAATATAAGGACGCCGGGG
>NW_006399944.1:4760481-4770281 GCF_000299155.1 Elephantulus edwardii | reverse complement strand
GGAGACAAGGGCTTTATCTTTATATGCTGTTGTTAAGTGTCATCTAGTATCAACCCTATAGCAAAAGAACTACTGTCCTTCTAAGTTCATAGAGTTTCCACAGGCATGTTTAGGAAGTGGATGCCACTCCTTCTTCCAAGTCTGTCTTAATCAGGGAGTTCTACCAAATATTGTCAACCACGTGTAACCATTATTACATTATGGCAAACTATTCAGTATCATAGAATCCAAAGTTACCTCAATACAGAGAAAGGACAGAACAGTGCTATACCACTTAGGAGAATGATTATTTCAAAGACAATTAAAACCAGACCTGAAGGCCACAGGCAAGAAGGTCCAAGTAAATTTTCAAAGACCCCGTTGGCCTGCACCCTGGGCTTTCATTGGCCCAAAAAGAGGCTTCCAGTCAACCAAATGCTCCACAGCCATCCTCAAGCCAGCACAGGGCCGGAGGGGAGGGAGGGATAGAGAAAGACCCAGCACACACCCTCTAAGGCCACAAAGGCTTGAAGTACTTTTGGAATGGCAAAGCACCATTTCAAAAATTACTTCTTTATATAAACCCTGGATGAGGAGACTGGCAAAGACTATTAAAATCAATTTTCCTCGAATTCTGAAAATTAATCAAAGGCTTACAAAAATCTGAGAAACATATTATTAAGAAAAATAACATTAAACATTAATAAGAATGATCAGTTTTATGACATTTGAACTTGACCTACTGCCACAGCTTTGGATGGTAACCCTGAAAACCAGCAACTGTGTTATCTGTGAATACCAGATGCATGGCCATTTGAAGGGGAAGATTGGAGCTGACACTCTCTCAAAATGCTAACTCCAGAGAATTTTAGGAACTTGTGCTTTTTAAAACAGCAACATCCCGAAAGCATTTTTTTTTTTTCCGAAAGCATTTATTGAAGCTAATAATTAGTGACAAAAAGCTCTGGTGGCCTTGTGGTAAGATGTTGAACTGCAAACACTAAGTCACATCGTTCAAAACCACCATGGTCAGGAGAACATAGACAATCTCCTCCCTTATAATTTAAAGACTGTGAAAACCTACTGGAGGGTCAGGTTTCAATATTTTCCAACCTGATGGTATACAAAAACAACAATGATAATAATTCATGACAATAATTTAACATCTCAATTAGTAAAATATTGATATCAGTTGGGACTAAGAAAAAACATCCCAAAACCTAGAAGGATAAAGTGGATAATGAGATTCCCATATTGCTAGGTGCTGTGGAGTTAACTCCAATTCATACATAGAAAGATCATATACAGCAGAACAAAGGTTATCAATCACAATCTCTTCTGAGCTTCAGTCCATTGTTAGAATCACAGTATCAGTCTATCTTGTTGAAAATCTTCATTGTTATTGTTGTTAATGTGCTGTCAGTTGGCCTGTGACTCATAATGACACTGTGAACAACAGCTTTGATTTGTAGCCTGCCCTGTCCTGAGCCAGTCTCTTTGATTCTGACACACCAACTTCCATTGCCCCAGTTACTATATCAACCCATCTTACCCAGGTTTTCCTCTTCTGCACTGTTGCTTCATTCTTCTGAGCATGAGGTCCTTTTTGAAAGACCTTCTCCTTCTGACCACATGCCCAAAGTATGTAAGACGAAGCTTCTAAATCCTAGCCTCCAAGGAGAAACTTGGTTTCACCCTCTCCAAGACAGACATATTTGTTTTCTTGGTGACCCATAGTATGTTCAAGTCTCTTCTCCAGCACCACAACTCAAAGGCATCAATTCTTCTGTGATTCTTCATCATTGTCCAGCTCTCCAATGCATAGAACATGGGCTGGATCAGGTGCATCTTAGTCTCTAGTGAGCCATCCTTGCTTCTCAGTCCTCTGGAGAGGTCCTTGATAGCAGATTTATCCAAGGCAATTCATCTTTTGATTTCCTGGCTGCTGGTTCCAAGAGGGTTGACTGTGGGGCAAAGCAATCTGTACTTGTTAACCACCTCAATCTCTCCTCCATCTATCATAGTGCTGCTAATTGACCCAGTGGTGATAATCTTTGTCTTCTTGATGTTGAACTTCAATCCATGTTGAAGACTACAGTCCTTAACTTTCAATGCCAAGCACTTCAGGTTCTCCTCAGTTTCAGCAAGCAAGGTTGTGTTGCCTGCATAATGTAGGTTGTTGATGAGTGTTTCTCCAATTTTGATGCCACATTCCTCCTTATAAATCCCAGCTTTCTGAATGATCTGTTTTGCTCGTAGACTGAAAAGCTATGGAGATAGGATGCATCCCCAATGCACTCCTTTCCTAATTTTGAACATAAAGCATTGACTTGTTCTGTTCTGAGGACTGCTTCCTGATTCAAGTATAAATTTTGCATGAGCATAATCAAATGTTCTGGGATTCCCATTTTCTGCAAGGTTAGCCACAATTTCTTGTGATCCACATGGTCAAATGTCTTTGCATATTCAATGAAACATAGATAAACATTTCTCTGATACTCTCTGCTTTCTGACAAGACTCATTTGACATTGCTGATAATGTCCCTAGTGTCATGACATATTTTAAGCCCACCTTGTATATCTGGTAGTTCTCTGTCAATATACTATTCCAGTCATTTCTGGATAATCTTCAGCAGGATTTTGCTTGCAAATGATTTTAATGATATTGTTTGATAATGCCCACACTTTGTCAGATCACCTTTTTTCGGGAATGGGAATAAATATAAATCTCTTCCATGAGACTGAAAAGTTTTGACATTTTCTTCCCTGTAAAACAAGGTTACATGCATATTTAGGACTATGTGAATACCCAAGCAAAAAGCTCCAATAACTCACTTATGGATGATACTCATTCTCTTTCAACGTAGAAATGAAAGTTAGTGTCTCAAACAGCTCGAACATTGCAACCAAGGCCACACATTTACAGAACCCCACTCAGTGAAGTCTAGAAGACTTATAAAGTATTAAAGTAACACTCTTCTACAAAGGGAAGAATCAATCCTTATATAGCATAAAGGTTTTTTTTTTTAGAGTAGAGATTTTTTGAAATGGGGATAAAAAATGTGAAAGTCATATTGATTATATGATTGATATGGTTGATTTTTTGAACTTGTATACATGAACTAAAGAAAAAACACTGGGGTCATTTCTATCATTGTACATACATATAATGGGTATTTTTGTGTGTTTGTCCTTTTGGGCTTGAATTCCTCCTGTGTCCTCATTGTCAGCACGCCATCAACTTCTTTCATGATGAGGAAAGGTCTGGTGCTCACTGAAAGGACCATGACACTTGAATAAAAGCCTTTGATACTTGTATTAGTGGTTCAGAAAATGTATCTTTCAAACAGTTCTTACTCTGAGCGTCACTTGTATTTAAGTTCCATATAGCTTATCTCAGTTCCTGGCAAACCAGAGAAGCTGTGGCTGTTTTCCCAACACAAGAATGACCTGAGATCAATGCGGCTTTAAAACTAGAACTGTCATCTTTGCCTGTAAACTTGCCAACCTTTGTGTGCATTTTATCTTCAGGTGGACTTTTGTGACAGTTTATAAATCAGCATAGGAGTTTGTTGGCATAGCCCTAGTCACCCTGCTGTTCAGTTAAGGTCTTGAGTGAGGTTGTCTTGTATTTATCAACCCAGAGCAAATTTTCCACCTTGTGTTCCTAGTTGTCCTAGCCAAATTTCCAGGCTCATTGTTAATATCTGTCTCCACAGTCATCTGCTCCTCAAAGTCCAGGTAAGTGAAACACACTGCTTTCCTTTGTTATTGTCTTTACCAAGCTGTCTCATTGGAAATTCAGCTTGCCCTTTTTAGATTCTGAGTCCTTCTTGTTGGGAACAAGTTATCTTTTTCTTTAGATTTTCTTTCCATATTTTTTCATGAAGAAAATAAAGTCATTAAATAAAAAGAGAAGAAATTAAACAAAATGGATGTCAGAAGAGACTCTAAAAGTTCCACTACAGCATCAAGAAGTGAAAACAAAGGGAAAATAAGCCCAAGTAAAAGCATTTTTAAAAAGACAATTTTAAAGAACAGTTTGAGAAGATAAAGTATTATAAGAATGTGCAGAGAACTGAAATTTGAAAATAAAAAGGGAAAATATCATTCTGCATTTTTTAAGCTGAGAGAATTGAAAAACATGTTTAAAACTTGATTGACAATATTAAAAGATGCTGTGAGCAATATGTTGTACAATCTGGAAGGCATCAAAAGGAAGATGGAGGGGATAAGCAGAATCACTGTATCAAAACGAACTGACTAACACTGAAAAATTTCAGAAAGAACAACATGAGCAGATGACAATGGTAATAAAGGAGGAAGTGAAAGCTACAATGAAGGCATTGACAAAAAAATAAGACTCCATAAATTGACAAGACACCAATTGACTTCTTTCAATTAATAGGTGCAGCCCTGCATGCACTCACCAGACTATGCTAGGAAATTTGGAAGACAGAGCTCTGGCCAATGCATTGGAAGAGGTCCATATTCGTTCCCTTTCCCAAAAATGGTGATTCAACAGAATATGGAAACTGTCGAACAATATCATTAATATTGCATGCAAGCAAAATACTGCTGAAGATCATCCAAAAATGGCTAGTATAATAAATAGAAAAGGAACTGCCGTTAGTTCAAGTAGGATTTAGAAGAGGCCGTGACATCAGAAATATCATTGCTGATGCCAGATGAATCCTAGCTGAAAGTAAAGAATACCAGATAAGTGTCTATTTATACTTTATTGACTATGCAAAGACATTTGACTTTGTAGATCATAACAAGTTATGGCTAACATTGAGAAGGGTGGGAATCCCAGAGCACTTAATTGTGTTCATGGGAAACATAGACCTAGACCAGGATGAAAACAGACCAAGGAAACACTACATGGTTTAAAATTAGGAAGAGAGTTTGTCAGGGTTGTATTCTCTATCCGTACATGTTCAATCTATATGCTATACAAATTATTTGAGAAGATGGAATCTATGAAGAGTAATGTGGCATCAGGATTAGAGGGAGACTCAACAATAACCTGTGTTATAAAGATGACACAATCTTGTTCGCTGAAAGTGAAGAGGACTTGAAGCCGTTGCTGCAAAGGATCAAAGAATATAGCTTTCAATATGGGTTGCTTTTCAATGTCAAGAAGACAATGATTCTTGCTATTCGACCCGTAGATGACATCATGATAGCTGGAGAAAAGATTTAAATTCAACAACTTAATTTTACTTGAATCTACAATAAGACTCTTGGTACCAGCTATCAGGAAATGAGGAGACCTGTGTAGCACTGAGGACGTTTGCAGTCAGGAACCTCTCCAAATTATCAAGGAGTTATGTAGTTTGAGGATTAAGGTACTTTGATACAGGCCATGGTCTTTCTCATCCCTTGCTATTCATTTTAGAGCTGGACAATGAAAAAGATGACAGAATAATTCATGCCTTTGATCTGTGATGTTGGAGAAGAGCACTGAGCATCCAATGGACTGCCAAAAGAACAAACACATATAGCTTGGAGACGATGCAGCTGGAGTGCTTGCTGAAAGCAAAGATGATGAGATTTGCCTCAGATACTTCTGGCATGTTGTTAGGAGGGCTTTTCTTTGGAAAGGGGCATGATGCTCAGAAAGGTTAAGGATTAGCAAAGGAAAGGAAGATCGTCAACCAGGTGGATTGATATGATGACTCTCAGGCTCTAGTGTGTCAGAAGGTGTAAAAATGACAAAAGGTATTTTCAGATATTTTGTTCATAGAGTCAAGACAGGTTGTATTCAACTTAATGACACCTAACAACAACAACAACAACAATATATACATGAAAAATGTTGAATTGGAAAATTCTGTATTCTTTATATTTTTACATAGAAGATAGTAAAATGTGATACATATTTTTAAAATATGCTAATGAAAGAAATACTTGTTCAATCATCAACTGATTGCTAGACTGATCAAAAAGAAACTATACTGGCCATAGATTTTACAGAATTAGCCCAGGGAAGAAACAGAAAAAAACAAATGAAGTTCATGTGAAGTAAGAGGTGGTATATCTGATTTACAGAGTCATTACATAATTTTAATACTTAGCTCTGAACAGCTAATAACAAAAAATGATGTAACAAACAAATAATATAAAAAATGTGCTTTTCTAACTCCTCCAAAACTAGTACAAACTGTATCTGAAGTTCAGATACAGTTTATTGTCTTCATTATCTAACGTTGCTCTAACAGAGACACTATAAGTAGATAGGAGCTCTGGTGACCTAGAGGCAAGAAAGTGTGCTGAATCCCAAAGGCATAGAGTTCGAACCCACCAGCTGCTCCACAGGAGAACTGACAATCTCATCCTGTGCAATTTACTTCCACTCAAAACCCACAGAAAAGTCAGCTATGACTTGGTTTATAATCAAAAGTACACAACACTCCCACCAATGAGAAGCAGATATCAAAAGGTAAATTTATTCTCTCTCAATTTAGAAGTCTCCACCACTCCTGCTCCATTGTCTTCTAGCTGGAACTAATATCTGCCACTCCAATGAGTTTCTGAGGCTGTAATTTATATGGGAATATTGCCTATCTTCATCCCTTGGTGTACTCCACTCCTAGATGTTGTTTCCAGATGCTACTGAGGTCCCCTGTTGGCTCACTTTTCCTTTATCTTTTTCTCTCTCATTACTCTGGGGTTGGACTGGTCTCAAAGCTGACCCTTCAATGGTCTTCAAAGGCTGTAAGTTGCATAAGAGGAAATTGTCCATCTTTCTCTCATGGCGCAGCTAGTGGGTTAAAGCCTTGTGCCTCTGTCTTGACAGCACAACTCCTTAACCAGTTATTGTTAAATGCCATTGAGTCAAGTACAACTCATAGTGACCCCATGAACAACAGATCTGAACCCTGTCCTATCTTTGTCATCTCTGGCACACTTCACCTATTCCTGCAGTCACTGATTGAATCCATCTGGTTGAAGATCTTCATCCCTTTTACTGACCTTTTACCTTTCCAAGCATGATGCCCCTTTCCAAGCAATACCTTGCCAAAGTGTGTGTGAGACGAATTTTTATTTCCATCTTCTCCTTCAAGGTAAAATGAGGCTGTACTTTCTCTAAAACATATCTGTTCTTTGGCAATCTACTCACTATTCTCTGCAACATCACTTCTCCTTCTGTCATCCTTATTCACTGTTATCTCTGAGATGCATAGCAAATGATTGGAAGAACAATGGTATATTAGGTACAGCTTAGTCTTCCAATGACATCATTTCTCCTCAGTAACTTGGAAAGATTTTTTCAATGCAATATGTCTCCTGATCTGCTGATGGCTGGTACCAACGATATTGATTTTGGATGCAAGTAAGATGAAGTCATTGAAAATTTTAATCTTTTCTCCATCTATTATTATGTTGTCTAAAGGTCAAATGGTGGAATATATATCTTTTTTAGATTAAAATGTAATCCATATTGAAGGTGATAATCTTTGTTTTTTGTTGTTGTTGTTTTTAATTTCTTTATTTTTCATTTCAATGAACATCTACAGAGATTTTGGAATTCCATCCATTCATTGTTGCACCCCTCTCCCCGCCCCCCCCCCCCCCCCCCCCTTTGCTCCTCTCCTTCAAACGCAAAAGAAAAACTCCCTCATTGGTACACAATCCCCCACACACATCCCCCAACCCCCAAATATAATCCACTCTGCAACCCTCATTCCGTACTCTTACGATAAACATAATGCCCTAAAATATAAAATATTCTCTCCCCCAAAGACTTCAATGCCATAAACATATTTCATCCAGTGTTTCTCAGTCTTACCCCCATCCCGATGTCAGCCTCATTCTACAACAGTGGCACCATATAGCAGTTGTCCCTTTGTGACTGAGATACCTCACTCAGCATAATGTCCTCCAGGGGAAGGTGATAATCTTTGATGTTTTGTGGCAAATGTTTCATATCCTCTTCACTTTCACCAAGCAAAGTTATATCATTGGCATAACACAAGTTGTTGATAAGTCTTTGTCTGATCCTGATGCCACATTCTTCTTCTTAGAATCTGGTCTTGCAAATTATTTGCTCAGCACACAAATTAAATAGACATAGAGAAATGGTAAAACTCCAACACACACTTTGTTTTTAATTATGTAGTGTTCTCTTGTTCTGTTCAAACAAAAATTTCTTAGTATAGGGATAGGTGTTGGGTGAGCACAATTAAGTATTCTATAATTACCGTTCTTCTCAATGGTAGCCTTAATTTGTTATGATGCACAGAGTCAAATGTTTCTGTATAGTCAAAAAAGCTGGTATTCACTGTTTTCAGTCAAGATCCATCTGTCATTATCAATAAAATCTTGGTGCGAACCCTATTTGAACTTTGAGAAATACCCTACCAGTGTACTGTTCTAGCTGTTTTTTTATAATGTTCAGCAATATTTTGCTTGTATGTGATATTGATGATTTTTCTTGATATATGCCCTGGAGTCAGATCTGGCTCATAGCTGACCTTACAACAGGTGTTCAGAGGCAATAAATCACACAGCAAGAGACTGTCAATCCTTCTCCCACACAACTTCTGGTAGATTTAAACATGTGCCTTTGAGATTACAGAGCAGCTTCTTACCATTAGGACATGAGAAGTCCCTGATATTAATGATATTATCTGATAATTTCCACATTCTGTTGGATCACTTTTCTTAAAAATGGGACCATATATGAATCACTTTGAGTCAATTGGACAGGAGCTGACTTCCAAATTTCCTGCCATAAACTGGTGAGCATGTCCAGTGCTGCATTTGTTAGTTGAAACATGTCAATTGACATCCCATAGATTTCTGGGGCTTCATATTTTGCCAATGTTTTCAGTGTGGTTGAACTTCTTCCATCATTACTATTGGCTATTGATAATATGATACTTCTTGAAATATTTCAGTGTTAACTAATTCTTTCTGGTACAATTAATCCTTGTATTCTTTCTATCCTTTATTTAAAGTTTGATTAGTTTTTTTTCATTTTATTCTTTTTCTAATTTAAAATAAAATTTTTATTTTATACTACTTTACTTATCAAATTCATATATATTGTTTTTCACACCAGATCTTTCTCATTTACTTTATATAACTCTTCCTCTACCCATCAAATTGTTGACCCTATCACCACCACCACTGCTCATCCCCACCTCCAGTCCTCATCCCTCTGCTCTCTCCCTCTCCCCTACCCCCTTGGATCCTCATCATATTCTATAATGATGGTCTTACCATATTTGTTCTAATGGGACTGAGTTAGTTCACTTAGCATAAGGCTCTCCAGACCCTCCCAATGTAGGTAGCAATTTGCAAAATCTTGCTCCTATGTGCTGTATAGTATTCAATTGTGTGAATGTACCATGATTTCTCAATCCATTCGATTGTGGTTAGACATTTGGACTGTTTCCATATTCTTGCAAAGGTGAATAATGCTGCTATGAACATTGGTGTACATGTCTCTGTTTATGCCACAGTTATCATTTTCTCAGTGTATATTCCAAGCAGTGGAACACCTGGGTCATATGGAATTTTTATGTTCAGCTTTCTAAGGAAATGCCAAACTGTCTTCCAGAATGGTTGCACTATTTTACAATTTGATGAACAAGTTATTAGCGTTCCTATTTCATCACATCCTCTCCAACATTTATTACTCGTGGTCTTTAGTCTTCGCCACAGCTACAGAAGTGAGATGGTATCTCATCATGGTTTTTATTTGCATCTCACTTTTTGCCAGTGATTTTGAGAATTTCTTCATGTGTCTGTTCTGTTGGCCATCTCAATATCTTACTCCATGAAAAGACTTTCTATGTCTTTTGCCCATT
>NW_006399944.1:4758037-4758956 GCF_000299155.1 Elephantulus edwardii | reverse complement strand
TGTTGAGCTTCTCCAAGAATTCCTTCCATAGATGTAGTAAAATTGATTCCTATGCAGTCTATCAGATGAGGTCCATTTGTAATGTCACTGTGTTGTTTTTTGGTTTTTTTTTAAAACAGGCCCTACCCACTAAGCCTGTTATTTTATTTCATTCCAGTGAGATAAAAAAATATTCCATGTCACACTCTAAGAGAACTCTCTTCACATCAAAGTAGGACTATGATGGAATTAATGGGTTTCATTGCATCTTAATCTTCTAAAAACTCTTTGATTTAATAAATTACAGAAGATAATTATAAGCCTTCCATATATATCATTTATTATTGTGGTGACATAACTCAATCCATAAGACATATACTAAGCCTTTAAACCAGATGTACTATATAAGTCAAAGCAAGCAAATACATCAACATTATAAGTAGACAATAACTTGTTGTTTTTATGTGGCATTGAGTTAAGTACTACTCATAGCAACCTTATAAACAACAGAGCTGAACCTCGCCCTCACCAACAATATTCTCATCATCTCCGACACACTTAAACCCAATGAGCAGTTACTGTGTCAATCCATTTCATGGAGGGTCTTCCGCTCTTTTGCTGATCTTCTACCTTTCCAAACACAATATCATACATACTAACTAGTGGAAGAAGGACTGACTAGGCAAAACCTTTTGAGATCTCCTCACGGAACTCTTAGAAATTACTGTTAGGAACTGCAAGGGCTGGCTTTTGAGTGTTGGCTAGAACTTTAGGAAACTGTACATACAGTAAGTCTTTGTTTGGGTTGATGATAATGTTGTTCATTGTATTTTAATAAGAGTCACTCCCTCAGTGGAGAGGGCTTGACAATATTCATGATACTGACCGCTACCAGTGGTATATCTAGAACACTGGCATGGCTAAGTTAAGCAGTTGCTAG
>NW_006399944.1:4751710-4753087 GCF_000299155.1 Elephantulus edwardii | reverse complement strand
GAAATCCAAGCCTCTAAATTTTCATTAAAATTAATAAAAAATGATAAAAATTAATAGAGTTCATGAAGAATGCAAAAGGTCATTACAAAGAAGAAAGAAGAAGAAAACACCAAAATGGATGCCAGAAGATACTCTTGAATATTGCACTCAAATATCAAGAAGCCAAAGCCAAGGGGAAAAAAAATCAAGAGTTAAGGATTTGAATAGAAGTTTTCAAAGTGCAGCTTGGGAAGACAAGACAAAGTATTGAAATAATATGTCCAAGGATCTGGAGTTGGAAAATCAAAAGGGCTGAGCTCACTTGGAATTTCTTAAGCTGGAGGAACAGAAGAAAAAACTCAAGCTGCAAGTTACAATGGTTAAGGATGCTGTGGGCAGACTATTGGGTGATCCAGGAAACATTAAAAGAAGATGGAAAGTGTGTACAAAGAAGGATTTCAAGAAACAACATGATCACGAAGCAATGGTGATGAAGGACGAAGTGCAGGCTGCTCTGAAGGACTTAGCGAAAAATAAAGCTGCAGGAATTGATAGAATACCAATTGGTATTTTTCAACATACAGATGCTCCCCTGGAAGTACTCACCAAGTTGTGCCAAGAAATCTGAAGGCCAACTACTTGTCTGACTAACTGGAAGATCCACATTTATTCCCACTACTAAAGAAAAGGGTGACCCTACAAAGTGTGGAAATTATCAAACAGTATCACTAATAGTACACACTAGCAAAATACTGCTGAAGATTATTCAGAAATTATTGGAACAGTACATTGACAGAGAACTACCAGAAATGCAAGGTGAGTTAGAAGAGGTTGTGGCACTAGAGACATTGCCAATGTGAGATGGATCTTGACTGAGAGCAAAGAATACCAGAGGAATGTCTATCTATGTTTCATTGACTATGCAAAGACATTTGACTATGGGGATGGATCACAATAAATTGTGGTTAACCTTGAGGGAAATGGGAATCCCAGAACACTTGATTGTGCTTATGCAAAACCTATGCTTGGACAAAATAGCAATCCTCAGAACAGAGCAGGGAAACTCTGCATGGTTCAAAATCAGGAAAGGAGTGCATCAGGGATTCATCCTATCTCCATACCTTTTCACTCTACATGCAGAACAGATTCTTTTGAAGGCTGGACTTTATGAGGAGAACTGTGGCATCAGGATTGAAGGACGACTCATAAACAACATACATTTGGTAGATGATACAACCTTGCTTGCTGAAACTGAAGAATATCTGAAGTGCTTGCTGCAGAAGGTCAAGGACTGTAATCTTCAATTGAATTGAAGATCAACATCAGTAAGGCAAATATTCTCACCACTGGAGCAGTTCTCAGCACCATGACAGATGGAGAAGAGATTGATGTTGTTAA
>NW_006399944.1:4749561-4751515 GCF_000299155.1 Elephantulus edwardii | reverse complement strand
GGTCCTTGGAAAAGGACATCATGCTTAAAAGGGTGGAGGGACAGCACAGAAGACGAAGACCCTGGATCAAATGGATTGATACAGTAACTGAGGCGATGAGAGTTACTGTGTTGGAATTAGTGAGACTGGCTCAGGACAGGG
This sequence comes from Elephantulus edwardii, assembly GCF_000299155.1. Classification (NCBI taxonomy): domain Eukaryota; kingdom Metazoa; phylum Chordata; class Mammalia; order Macroscelidea; family Macroscelididae; genus Elephantulus; species Elephantulus edwardii. Next base: position 4,751,374 of record NW_006399944.1, on the reverse strand, counting down.
AACATTTCAGAGCTGCACATAACAACAACAACAACAACAACAAAAGTATATAACTTTACATGTTTCATTGAAACAAGTTCTAAAAATATGTTGAGAGGAAAATTTCCCAATTGAACACATTTTGATAATTGATTAATTATGTTGCTGTTTAGCTTCATTCTCTCTCTTTTATCAAAAGAATCTTTATAGGTATAATTAACGTAGTAGCACATTCTGAAATTCTTGAAAAATTAAAATTCAGAGGGAATCAAAGATCAATTATATTGTGAATCACTTTTATTGAGAACAATAGGATAGTAAAAGCACTATAAGATATGTATATTAAAAGCCCTAAATTGAATTTATTCTGCAGAACCCAGAAAGTTAGAGCCTTTAGGTAAGATAATTTGCCCACACAGGAACAATGATTTCAGCACTACTGCTGGAAACTATGTAAGGAAGTAAACTGGTAGGTTTCTCCTGAGTTGAGTACATGATTGGAAAGGGAATGAGATACAGTTTATCCTTCAATTACATAGTAGAAAATGATTAAATACACTTAATGAGATATAATGAGACAGTAAGAAATTGCCACATGTTCCAAAATAATTTTCACTCTGCTGCTAATTAATGTGTTTTTTATTTACAGTCTGTGGGATATGTAGGATTGGGGACAAAGGTAGATTCTAGACTGCAGCAAGTATTTTTATTTGTTGAATAGGTTGGCAAAAACACATTTCTCAAAAACACAATATCATTATTATTTGCAAAGCTCACAAAAAAGAAATTAGAATAGAAATAATTGTAAAAGTTAAAAGAAAAATGCTTTATTAATTTTCTAATTAATTATTTCATTGTAAACAGTTTTACTTTAAAATTTCACAGAAACTTTGACATTACTTCTTAACAGCCATTAAGAAGGGCACATAGGGATATAAATAAAAACAATTGGATCATGCCAAAATAATAATGTAATAATAATAATAAAAACTAAAACCTAAATCCAGAAAAGTTTTTTTTTAATTTATTTTTGCCCATGTTGTATATATTTTGTAGTTTAGCAAAACTGATATACCCTACTTTTGATTGATAGGCAACAATTTTGATACACATTTCCATTACCACAGAATAGAGAAAAGAGAATGTAACAAACTCTGTTCTGATGTTTTGATCTTTGTTTTAGTTTAAACCAGAAGTGACACATGTATTATTGGGTAATGCAAGCCACAAGGCATCTGACTTTATGTGACAGACAAGAGCAATCCTACCATGTTTCTGAAATGTAAGTATACAACAATGCTAGATCTATGAGCAGGCTTATGATAATAGGGCCTACCCTTTGAGTAATAAATGTCCAGGTTACTATTCTTCCCACATAATGCTAGAACAAAGAAAAAAAAAAGAAATTTCATCCAATTTTTGAATCAGCTTCAAAACTCGGGATTTTGAGGTAATTTGTGTTAAGTTCAGCATAACTTTCTTTTGTTTGACAATCAGTGAATTAAAATGAAAAATCAAATCACTCCAACCAAAAATCATATGAAATGGACAGACAAAATATAATTATTACAAATACTCCCATTTTAGTGCTACTGATAGCTTGAGTTTTAAAATCACATTGCACAGTCATTTTAAGGAGCTCCAGTCTTGGCCAGTTTGGTTTTCTGATGATGTATCTGTCATAAATGAGCAGCCATAAAAAAATACTGTGCACGTAATTCTTCTAAGACTGATTTGCTAATTATCTTTTTTTTTCTATAATTATATTTTATTAATTTTCATAAACATTTACAGAGATTTTGGGCTTCCACTCATTCATTGTTGCACTATTCTC
>NW_006399944.1:4747323-4747846 GCF_000299155.1 Elephantulus edwardii | reverse complement strand
GAGATGGTTCTGAAATTCAGGTGGGATAGACTCAAAGTCATATTTTGGTTGCCTTGGATTTGGTTTAATTTTCAACTTCAGCTTGAACTTGCATATGAGTAGTTGGTGGTCTGTTTCACAATAAGCTCCTGGCCTAGTTTTCACAGCTGATATTGAGCTTCTCCAGGGGTTCTTTCCACAGATATAATCGATCTGATTCCTATGCCTACCATCAGGTGAAATCCAAGCGTATAACCTGCATTTATGTCTCTTTAAAAATGTATTTGCTATGAATAAGTCATTGATTGTGCAAAATTCAATCATTCTCTCTACAGCTCCATTTCTGTCACCAAGTCCATGTTTTCCAACTATTGAATCTTCTTCTTAGTTCCCGACTTTTGCAATCCAGTCACCCATTATTATCAATGCATCTTGATTGCATGTTTGATCAATGTCCGATTGTAAAAGTTGGTAAAAATCTTCTATATCCTCTTCCTTGGCTCTGGCTGTTGGTGCATATATCTGAATGATAGTGGTATTCACT
>NW_006399944.1:4739249-4744504 GCF_000299155.1 Elephantulus edwardii | reverse complement strand
AACAACATCATCTAGATATAGTTGATATCCTTTGCCAACTCTCTAATTGGAACTCAAAAATACTTTAATCTTCTTCCCTTTTTATTACTTAACCTTCTTCATAAACGTATGGAATGATTGAAAAGAGCAATTGAAAATAATTTTTCTAAAACAAGAGGGAAAAGGAGAATCATGTTTGCTGGAGAGTTATTGTAAATTAAAGAAGCATTTAATAACAGTAATTAACATAATAAAACTCTCAAATGTGTTGGTATATTTCAGGAATGAGTTAAAGCCAGCTTGATGACAACTAAAACCCATACCACTACCTTGAGCAAAGGACAGCCATGAAATGTTCCTTCACTGGGCTCTTACTGTGTTCTCTAGGAATAGATATTTCAGGTCGCTGTTTATTCTTTTTCCATGATGCCTTGCATTTATCTTTCTCAGTGTTAACTATCTTTCTCAGCGAACTTTCTGCTCCTACAGTCTCAGAGTCTATTCCTTTGTTTCTAACAAATATTTTTCAGTTTTCACTAATATTTCATTCTTTTTAACTTTAGTCAGTACACTCTGTTTTGATCCTTTAAAAATATATTTCTCCAATCAACTCCTTGTGCAAGTTCAACTTCTAATTTTTTAGATACATACTTTCCACATTAGACTTGATTGTAACCTGAGTCTCATGTCATAGTTTCTCCCCTAGTAAAAAAAAAATTAATGATATGATATGATTTGATATGATATGATATGATATTGACACTGATGTGTCAAATGCTAAAATAGTTACTTATGGTGGACAGTGTTTGATGGAACTCCCTGATTAAAACAAGCTTGGAAGCAGAAGTGGCATCCACTTCTGAAGTAGCTTGCCATGGAAACCCTTTGAACTTGTAGAAATGATGAAAGTTATGCAAATGTTCAGGTCCATTATTCTGTCACACTACATACTGCATTGGGGTGGATTAACAACAGTAATTGAATTAACAACAATGAAATTGAATGGGAATCCCAGAATACTTAATTGTGCTTGTGAGAAACGTATACCAACACCAAAAGGCTATTGTTCTAACAGAGCAAGGACATACTGCATGGTTTAAAATATGTGGCAGTGCTGTGTTGTATCCTTTCTCCATACCAGTCTGCATGTTGAGCAAATCATTCAAGAACCAGGTCTCTATGGATAAGAATGTAGTATCAGGGTCTGAGGAAGAATCATCAACAATGTGCATTATACAGAACTTAACGTGCTTTAAATGAGGAGGATTTGAGGAGTGCTTGGTGAAGAAGATCAAAGACTACAGCCTTCAATATGGATTACATCTCAACATCCAGAAAACATAAATTTTCACTGGACAGATAGACCACATTCTGATAGATGTAGAAAAGATTGCAATTGTCAGTGATTTCACCTTGCTTGGGTCCACAATTAACACCATGATCCTAGAAGGCAGGAGATGTATTAAACTGATAAAATCTTCTGTCAGGAAACCCTCCAAATAACTGAGGAGCAATATTGTCTGTCTGAAGACTAAGATGCACCTGATTCATACTGCAGTTTTTTTGACCATCTTAAATCTGAACAATTAATAAGAATAACAAAGCGAGAATGTATATCTTTGAGCTGTGGTGTTGGAGAAGAGTGCTTATTATGACATGGACTGCTGACTTGGAGAATATGAAGCCAGAATGTCCTTGGAAGCAAAGATGAAAAGGTTTGTCTCACATACTTTGGACTTGTTGCCAAGAGAGGCTATTTCTTGGAAAAAGACATCATGCTTGGAAATGTATCGTGTAGGAAAAAAAAAAAAAGGAAGACTATTAGCGACCGAGATTGACACAGTGACTGTGACAGTCGCTCATGCGTATTAGAAATGATGAGAATGGCACAGGTCAGGCCAGAGTTCAGATCTTTATGTTCATAGGGTTGTTATGAGTCCTACTTGACTCAATGACACCTAAAAATAAAAAAAATTAAAAAAAAAACACAACAGCAACAGGACCTAGTTTCCAGTGCTCTTTTCAAATTTTATCTGCCATTCTACAAATTATCATTCCCTTCACTCACTGCCAGGACTTCATCTTGCTCTGACCACTCACCATCACCTGGACCTTCTCCCTCACACATATGACTTTCTATTTCTTAAAATGTCGTATTTTTGCCAAACTATGATACTAGGTATCATTGATATGCAAAGTAATGGCTGTGCAAAATGAAATTGTACTTACCTTCACTGGTTTTTATTTAAAACCAATACTTTCCATGCAGCTTTTAAAAATATCATGTTTTTCTTTTTGTATTTGTTTAGTTTTTTCTCATTACATAATAATTCTTTCAGGGCTAAGAATTAGGATCAGTGCCATTGTTGCTGGCTTGTTATGACTTCAAAACTCTTATTCTTACTTCCAGCCTAAACATATTTTATAAAGTGCCTAATGGATATCTGAAGTCTTGACACTTACTTGAGGATTTTATGAAGGGTTTATGTTCTTTCCTCCTCCACGACTGAGAATGGTTGTCCTGTTTTGGGTTAATCTTCAGTCATATAATTTTGAGCCATTTCTTAAATGCTTCATCACAAGACTTGTTCCAATTTTACTTTAGTCTCTATCCAATTTTGTGATTTTACTGCTCAGTTAAGTTTTTGTTTTTATTAGCCGAACTTTCCACTAGAAACAAAGACTCAATTCTGATAATTATCTTAATTACTGTGGTGGTAGCCTTGGTCAGTAGTTTCAATTGCTTTTTCCACAGTAACAACCCAATAATCTCCACGGTCAGCATGAATAATGATTATTTCATTTAGAAGTTATTTACTAATTTAGATCAATGTGTTGACAATTACATTTTCTGAAATACATTTCTCACATGTTATACAAGTCAATTAAGCTAGCCAGTGTCTTGCTGATTATATATCGGTTAACAATTAGTGTCCATTTACTTGGGAAGGTTCTGTTGGCAATATTGATTAAGAAAAAGATTATTAATCTAAGTTTTCAAAATAATTTTAAAACAAAAAATAATCATTTAAAAAATTTGTCAAACATTTCTTTCTTTCTCCACCATTTGTTGATTTGCTGAAATTCAGCCATTGCGATGAGCATCAATTTTTTATTTTAATATTTCCTTATATATTTAGTAAGTACCGATAACTGAGTTAAATCAATACTTATTTTTTTTAGAAAAGTCTAAAAATTCTATTACTGTTTTATGTAACTATTGATCACTGAAGGTTAAGTAAACTTGAGTGCTAAATAAAAGATGGCCAGTTTGAATCCATCAGTGGCTTCATGGGTAGAAAATGTATGAATCTTCTTTTGTCCCTATGGAACAGACTTATTCTCCCCTATCGGATCACTTTGAGTCAAAATTGACTTGACTGTAAAAAGGTTTATGTAAATAAAATTATGAAGCACAGTAGTAATACAATTCAACCTTTTCTTTTAACATTGTAGTCTGTTGTTATGTGTCATCTAACTCATTTTTGTGCATCAGTCCTTTGTCATCTTCACAATCACTTCTACACTTTAAACGATTGTTGTAGCTAAGGTACCAATCTAACTGAAGGTTGTAAAATGAGTGGAGGAAGAATGGAGACAGCCAAGTATGACTTTTACTTCCACAAAGCAAAATTGTCCCCATCAGCAACATCCATAGTACAAAACTAACTCTAGCACCTACTTCTAATAATTCCAACATCAAATATTGCCGCTTTACTGGGACCAAAATATGATGCAATGACTATACAGACTTTATGCAACCTTACCTAAAGTTACAAGGTTTATTAGGGAAGTTAACAGGCGGCAGTGTATAATGCTTCAGTCCAGACAGCTTCTCAAATATTGTCACAGGCCATTCTTCACTTAGTCTGGCTTCTTGGAATATTTGGTTAGCATATAAGGTTGTAGAAACAACATGGATAAGGAGGCAGTGGAATCTGACAGTCATTAACCTCATAAGAGAGGAAAATGTTCATCAATATCACAGCATCAACAGCACAGGCTGATTCCAAGGAAGTCATTCATACCTTCCATAATGCACACTCTAGATGCTTCTACTATCTAACAACAACTTTCTCTCCGATGGCACACACTACTGTACAGAGTTCAGTGGTCTCACACACAATACTCACGATTATGTGGTTTATCAGGGAAGTAAAAGGCTACAATTCAGGTACAAGAACCACTCAGGATATAGTTCTTTAATCAGTATAGCTTCATGTGCCTAGAGGCAAACATTGCTCTGACCTTTGGCCTTGTGATCTTTGCTTCTACATTTCTCAGATAAATGTTAAATAAAATCACTTCTGCCAGTTATGTGCCACGCCTAAGCATCAGGCCAAATATGCTAAACTCTAGTGCCTAAGTCACTAATATAGTTCCTCTGACAAGTACCTTAGGAACTTTGCCACAAAGGACACATTTTTTTTTTTTTACTTTGTGGGCCTGGAGCCCAAATCTGTCTCACATCCGGTCTTCGGTTTTGAGTGTCTTTGTTGTTGCTTCTTCTGCCAGCTTTTTGCACTGTTTTAGGCTCATACTCTTACTATTCCCTCATGTATTACAATTCTGTCTCTGATTTGCACCACGATCTCTAAATCAAAAGACTTTCTGGATTTTATTGATCTCTGTGTCTCAACTCTGGTACAACTCATTTTAAATCTAATAGGAAGACAAGCAACAAGGAAATGAAAAGACGAATTGTACTGGGAAAATCTGCTGTCCGGGACCATTCCAGAGTACTGCAGAGCAATGATATCACTCTGGAGACTAAGGTGCACCAAATCCAGGCCATGGTTGTCACAATTACTTGTTATGTATCAGAAAGATGGACAATGACTAGGGATGATAGAAGGAAAATTGATGCCCTTGAGCTGTGTTGATGGAGAAGATTATTGACTATATCATTGACTGCTAGAGAACAAACAGCTTTATCTTAGAGCAGATGCAAAAGGCTTCTCCTTGGAGGCAAGAATTCTGAAGTTCTTTCTGACATGTTTTGGGCATATTGCAAGGTGGGACCAGTCATTGGAGTGGGACATCATGTTTGAGAGGTTTGAGGGACAACGCAGGAAAAGAAGACCCTAGCTGAGATAGATTGACTCAGTGACTGGGGTTATGGGGGTGGTGTGTCATGTTGGCTCAGGATAGAGCAGAGTTCAGAGCAGTTGTAAATAGTGTCACAAGAAGTTGCAAGAACTCAACACAAATAACAACAAGAAGAATACAAAACTTACCAGTCTGATATAGAAATAAATAGAGATAGAGATAGATAT
>NW_006399944.1:4720323-4736086 GCF_000299155.1 Elephantulus edwardii | reverse complement strand
AGTTGAGCACTACTCATAATGACCCTATGAATGAAACTAACCTCATTTATCAAATTTCATAGAGTTTCCAAAAAGCATGTTGTTTAGGAAGTTGATGCCACTCCTGCTTCCGTGTGTGTGTGTGTGTGTGTGTGACATACCTTGGACATGTTGCTAGGAGGTGCTATTCCTTGGAGAGATATATGATATTGGGAATGGTGGAGAGTGAGCAAAGGAGAGAAAGACCCTCAATCACTGACCACAGTGACTGCTACAATGGGTTTATGCCACTGTTGTAAATCGGGACTGACATAGCGGTTGAGGGAAGACTGAGAAAGAGGAGATAAATAACGTGTACTGCTTTGAAATAGATGAAAGAGAGAACTGTTTAAAAGGGATATATGATTAGGTATTATTGTCATAACAGGAGTCTAGAATGAAGGCTGCATAGTGGAGTGGACTTGGGGGAAGGGATTGTATAACAATGAAAGAAGTTTTTGTTTACTTTTCAAAGAGAAGAGCAAATTGGAGCGGAATGGATGGCCAGGGAGAAGAATGCAACAATGAATGAATGGAAACCCTAAGTCTCTCAAACTTTCATTAAAATTAACAAAAAAATTTAAAAAAAAAGAAGTGTGAGGATGGAGTAGGAGAAAACTGGGGTCAGATCTTTTATTTATGCTCTATGATTGTCTCGACAGTACCTAAAAACAAAACCCAATAATATATATGTATATGTTTGTTTTGTTGCTGTGTACCATATAGTCGAAACCAAACCATAGCTCACCCTCTGGAACATTTTCAGAAGCAATTAATCACACAGGAAGAGATTGCCCATTTTTCTCCTGCAGAGTATCTGGCGGCCTTGAACCATGTGCCTTTGAGATTACAACACAGCTTCTTGTCACTAGGCCACCAGTGTGTGTGTGTGTGTGTGTGTGTGTGTGTGTATGAGGCAAGGATTCTGAAGCTCTGTCTGACATACTTTGGGCACATGGTCAAGAGGAACCAGTCCTTGGGGAGGGGCACCATGCTTGGAAGGGTGGAGGGATAGTGCAAGAGAGGAAGACCCTTCATGAGATGGATTGACACAGTGATTAGGGTTAGGGGGTAGGTGTGTTGGAGATGGTAAGGTTGACTCAGGATAAAGCAGGGTTCAGAGCTGTTGTATATACTGTTGCTATGAGTTGCAAGTGACTTGAAGGCACATAGCAACAAGATATATACACGTATAGATCATATATGTATAGTTTACCTAAAAGATGAAAATTGCCTTATTTGTTATTTAAACTATCCAATCCCCTTGGTAGAGTTTAAACATCTCAGATTTGTCAAGTCCTAAGCAACTATGTTAGTGTAGTTCATAGGAAGTTTTGTTATTAACTCAAAAGCCAAGCCTCTCTGGTGATTCAAATACATCTGTGGCTCTGTGAGAAAAATATGGGCAATTTCCTCCTGTGTAAGTTAGAGCCTCAGAAATTTGATAGAGGGTCGGGTATGATCAATGAATTTGAGGGTTTTCCTTCACTTTTTTTCTCACTTGGTTTTTAAATTTTATACTGTTCTACTGACAAATTTGATATACATTGTTTTTCACACTAGATCTTTCCCGTTTCCTTTGCCCACCCATCTCTCCACCCAGCAAATTGTTCAACTCTATGATTAAGCTGAGTTAGTTCATTCAGTATAATGCTCTCCAGTCCCTCCTTAGTTGGTAGTAGTTCACAAAATCGTTGCTCCTGTGTGCTGCATAGTATCCCAACATGTGAATGTACCATAATCTCTAAATCTATTCCATTGTGGTTGGACATCTGGGCTATTCATGTTATGGTGAATACTCTGCTATGAACATTGGTGCACTAGTCTCTGTTTGTGCCTCAATTCTCATTCACTTGGGGTATATTTCAAGGAGTGGAATAGCTAAGTTATACGGAATTTCTATGTTAAGCTTTTTGAAGAAATGCAAACTGCCTTCCAGAGTGACTGAACCATTTTAGAATTCCACCAACAATGTACAAGAGTTGTTATCTCACCACATCCTCTCCAACGTTTATTACTTGTTGCCCTACTAAACTTTGCCACTGCTACTAGGGTAAAACGGTTATCTCATTTTGGTTTCAATTGTCTCTCTCTTATTGCCAGTGATTTGGAGCACTTTTTTTCTTTTTTTGTTGGCCATCTGAATGTCTATCCTCCTCTGTAAAAAGTCTTTCCAATGTCTCTAAATATTAAATATCTGTGTCAAATAAAACCCTTTTCCAACAGGATGAAATGAGAATCTACTAACTGGGAAAAAACATTTGGCAATACCTTTTCAGACAAGGGTCTTATAATGAGTTTACAGATTTTTCCTGATCCTCCAGAAGAAAAAGATTAATTAACAAATTACAGAATAGGCAAGAAAAAAAAATGTTGATCAGCCATGGTGTAAGAATAAAAAAGACAATAGCAAGAAAAGCTGTTGTCACTAATCCATTGTACTGCAGAATCAATAAGCATGATGAAAGAGAACATGATTTACAGATTTCCTAATTTGAAACTACACAATATCCCCTCCTGCTGCTTCAATAATTACCCCTTCATGTATTTATAGGTTCCACATGAACTTAAGTAAGTTATAGAATTCATATACTTTGTGATGTTGTCAATAATTGTTATGATCCACACAATTGAATCTCTTGTAATAGTCAATTAAATCTCTTGGGCATTCTCTACTTGTATTCAAAATTGTCTGAGGTCAGCAATAATGTCTGTCAATTCACATCATCTTCTGAATCTGATTTGAATTCCTTGTAGTTCTCTGTTTATGTAGTAACACAGCCACTTTTTATTCTATTTAGCAAAACTTTTTATTTTGGTTTGTTGTTTTATTGGGTTGTCTTCCACCCATCCACCAAATTAACACTTTTATTTTCCACAACCTAAATATTGAAAAGAAAAGAAATTAAATAAATGGAAAATGTGTTATTAATGACTGCAACAGGTATAGAGAAATAAGTAGAATAAAGGTAGAGAAAAGGTTACTAAATTGCCATATAATTTGGAAATAAAGAAATAATAGTTCACCTCCACTTTACTTTATTTTGCGTTGGTTTTCATAAAAAGTTCTTATCATTGTATGTAATTCGTGTATATTGTGTTTCACATATTCCCACACTCATGTTGTGTTTCAGATCATACATGCACATTGTGGGGTTTTATTTAAAATATTTTCTTTTACATTTAATACTGATTTATTTATAGTTTGAATACATTATTTTCACGAAAGATCCTTCCTATTTCCTTCACTCCCCACCCATCAAATGAACACTGTATTTTATAAAATTAATCACCATTAAGCTATGGCTACCATTATATTACCTTTTTAACTCCAAATCCCCCACCTCCCGCACACCAAACTCAATTATCTTAGTGATTTCCTCCATCTTCTGCCTCCATGCGCTTCTCCCTTCTTCTTTTTAATTTTCATCCACATCTTACTAGTTATCCTTCTATTTTTACAATAATGGTCTTATGCAGTATTTGTTCTGAGAATGAGTTAACTTAGCACAATGCTTTCTAGACTCTCCAATGTTACATAGAATTTTAGAAAATTGTTGTTCCTTAGTGCTCTATAGTATTCAGTTATATGAGCATAATGCTGCCATGAACATAAAATAGCTGGATCATGTGGTATTTCTATGTTCAGCTGTTTGAGGAAATGCCAAATTGCCTTCCAGAGTTAAAATCCCCACCAGCAGTTCATGAGAGTTTCAATCTCTTCACATTCTCTCCAATATTTATTGGATGCTGTTGCATTAAACTTTGCTATTGGTGCTGAAGTGAGATGATATCACTTTGTGGTTTTGATTTCAATCTCTCCTGTTGTTAGTGATTATGAGCATTACTCCAGGTGTCCGTTAGCCATCCAAACATGTTCTGTGAAAAGTTTGTTTATGTATTTTGCCCATTTTGTGTTTGGGTTATCAATCTCTTCTTTGTGGAAGCCATGTAGTATTCTGTAAATTTTTATTATGAGACCAGTGTCTGAACTGTCATTGCCAAATGTTTTCTCCCAGTCAGTAGGTTTCTTTTCACTCTATTGGGAAAATTTTATAAAGCACACAGTGATTTAATTTTTAGAAGGTCACATTTGTTAATTTTACATCTTCTTACTGTGCATTTCTAACTAGATTTGCAAACCTATTATTCTATAGGCTAGGGTTTGTAAATTTTATAGCATTTTGTCTCTTATGATCTTTATTGTTTGGGGCTTTAACGTTAGGTGCCTGATTTTGTGTATAGTGTGAGATGTGGATCTTGCTCCATTTTGCAGGTAAATATCCACTTTTGCCAGCACCATTTGTTGAAGAGGTTATTGTGTCCACATTTAACAAGTTTTGTTTCTTTGTCAAATACCAGTTGGCTATAGGGAAAAGGATTTATTTTTGGTTTCTCAATTCTGTTCCCTTGTCTGTCGTTGTGCCAGTACGGCAATACTTTGCTTATTATAGCTGTGTAATAGTTTTGAGATCAGGGAATCCAATACCTCCCACTTCATTTTTGTTTTTCAGAAGACTCAACTTATTTATTCAGAGTCTCTTTCCTTTCCAAATAAACTTGTTTATTCTTCTGTCATCTTTAGTCATTGTCCAGATCTCTGATGCATAGAGTAATTGCAAAGACTATTTTTATTTGCTATCAGGCGCACTTTACTCTCTAGACTGACACCATTGCTCTGTCACACTTTGAAAATGTTCCTGACGGAAGAGATCCCAAATATAACTAGTATTTTGTTTTCTTGATTTCTGATGCCTGAAGTGTTGACTGTGGAGCCAAGAAAGCTGAAATTGTTAATAATCTTAATCTCACCTCCATCCATCATTGTGCTGCCAATTGGCCCAGTGGTGAGAATCTTTGTCTTCTCAATGTTGAGCTTCAGTTCATATTGAAGACTACAGTCCTTGACCTTCTGCAGCAAATGCTTCAGGTCCTCCTCAGTTTTGGCAAGAAGGCTGTGTTATTTGCATAATGCAAGTTGTTGATGAGTCTTCCACCAATCCAGATGCCACACTTCTCCTCATAATATCTAGCACCCAAAATAATCTGTTCCACATACAGATGAAAAGATGTGGAGACAAGACACTTCTCTGATATATTCCCATCCTAATTTTGGACCATGCAGTGTTTTCTTGTTCTGTTTTGATGACTGCCTCCTGGTCCAAGTAGAAGTTTTGCATAAGCATAATCAAGTATTTTGAGATTTCTATTCTTCTCAAGGTTAGTCACAATTTGCTATGATCTACACAGTCAAATGCATTTGAATAGTAAATGAAACACAGACATTCCTCTGTTACTCTTTGCTTTTAGCAAAGATCTATATGACACTTGGAATAATATCTCTAGTGCTACCACCTTTTCCAAACACAGCTAGTATTTTTGGTTGCTCTTTGTTAATTTACCATTCCAGTTGTTTTTAGATAATCTTCAGCAGGATTTTGTTTGTGTGTGAATTTCCACATTCTGTCAGATCATCTTTATGGGAATAAGAATAAATTTGGAACTCTTCAAATCAGTTGACCATGTAGTTGTACTCTAGATTTCTTGGCACAATCTGGTGAGGATATCCAGAGCAGTATCTGTTTGTTGGAATATGTCACTTGGTAGGTATGTCTTCATTTCCTGGGGCTTTGCTTTTCAATTCCTTCAGAGCAGCTTGAACTTCTTTCTTCATCACCATAGGCTCTTGATCATATGATGTTTCATTAAATTATTTTGTGTCAGTTAATTCTTTTTGCTATGGTGACTTTGTGTGCTCCTTCCGTCTTCTTTTAATATTTCATGGGTCATTCAATTTCCTGACCATACAATTGTTAAATATTGCAACTCAAGGCTTGGATTTGTTTTTCATTTCCTTCAGCTTAAGAAATGTCAAGTGATTTCAACCATTTTGATTTTCTGACTCTAGCTCTTTATACATTTCCTAAGCTTCCCTTTGAAATCTTCTGTTCAGCTCCTTATCTTCTTGATTTCTTTCTTTTTTTTTTTGCTTTAGCTTCTTGGAACTCTAGTGCAACATTCAGAATCTCTTCTGACATTTATCTCTAGTGGTTTCGTTTTTTTCCTCCTCTGTCTTTGTAATGACCTTTTCCATTTTCCCTGTATCATATTCTTCCTCAACTCAACTGGTCTTTGTTTATTAGTGTTCAAGGACTCAAATCTGTTCCCGAGATGACTAAATAATGACTAAAGAGACAGAAAAATTTATGCCTTTGAGTAGAAGTGCTAGAGAAGAGTTCTGAATATACGATGGACTGCCAAAAAGAACAAACAGGTCTGTCTCAGAAAAGGTAAAACCAAGTTTCCCATTTGGAGGCAAGGATTTTGAAGCTCTATCTCACATTCTTTGGGCACGTGGCCAGGAGCGTACAGTCCTTAGAGAAAAACATCATACTTGGAAAGATGGAGGGTCAGTGCAGGAGAGGAAGATGGATTGATGTAGTGACTGGGATTAGGTGTGTCACAGTCAGAGAAAATGGCTTAGAACATGGCACACTTCAGAGCTTTTGTACATAGCGTCACCGGCAGTTCAATAGTGCATAGTAACAATAACAAAACTGCCTTTCTATCTCTTTGCAAGATTAGTTTTGTATCTCTATTGAGATTGAATTAAATATATTTTATTTTTTAGGGTTGTCATTTTTACTATGCTGGGTCTTACTACACAAGAACAAGGCAATCTTTTTCATTTAGTTAGGTCTTTTATTGTTCTTTCAGTAGATACTTATGTTGGAGAGGATTAAACCAAACTACTCCTTGGAGGCAAGAGATTCTGGGGCTTCGTCTGACATATTTTGGACATGTTGCCAGGAGGGACGGGTCCTTGGAGAGGGGCATCATGGTTGGGAGGGTGGAGGGATGGTGCAGGAGGGGAAGACCCTCTATGAGATGGATTGATTCGGTGACTGGGGTAATCGGGATGGGCGTGTCAGGGGCAGTGCGGTTGGCGCAGGATAGAGCAGGGTTTAGGGCTGTTGTGCATAGGGTCGCTATGAGTCGCAAACGACTCGACGGCACATAACAACAACAACAACAGTAGATACTTATAGTTTTCTTTATAAAGGTCTTTTGTGTCTCGACTTATATTTATTTCGAAGTATCTCAGTTTGTGATGGTTATTATAATTAGTATTTCTTCCTTAGTTTCCTCTTGCATGCTTTCTTTGCTGCTGGTCTTATATTCTGCTAATCTACTAAAATGGTCTACTGGGTTCAACTGTGGTTGATTTTTGTTTTTTTTAATCTTTAGGGTTTTCTGTATACGCTACCATACTATCTGCATACAGCAAATTTTTCCCCTTTTTGTCAATTTCGATAGCTCTTATTTACTTCTTGTATCATATTACCCTAACAATATGAATTGCGCATACTCACTTTTAACTTAAAGCCCTAGAAAGGGAGTTCTGATACTTCCTCCTTCTTCTCATCAAGTAAACCCAGGTTGTTTTTACTTTGGCTCTATTTCGTTGCAAAAATATCTCTTTTTCTGCTTATTTACTTTCAAATCCAGCTCTCCTCTGAGTACGGTTTAATCCGTCTTAGGCTAGACTTCATGCTCTATATAAATTCTACTACTGTAAACATTGTTTTAGGGCAATTGTTCCCTTTTTGAATGCCAAATTAATAGAAAACTGTCCTACACATTACCCCTAGTTACAATATGGCCCATCAAAATAACCTTAACCATTTTTTACCAATATATATCAACATAACCTTATGAGATATATAATGGGGGAAAAGTATCATATATCAACTTTTAAAGATATTCTCAAGTTCATCTTCATACCCTTTTGTCTTGAGGTGTACTTTTCTTTCCACTTTAGTAACAGAAAAACCTTTTAGGTTTTCTCTTCCACTTTGTAGAAACAAACAATAACTACTTTAACTATAAATCTTCCCAGATCTCACATTCTCAAAGTAAAAAAAAAAGAAAAAAAAAAGAGAGAGACTTGAAGAAAGAGATGAACACACTATGCTAAAAGTTTGTTATTGCTGTGGTTGTTAGGTGACCTCAAGTTGAGTGTAACGCATAGCTACCTCATCAACAACAACAACAAAAAATTAACCCTTGTTCTATCCTGTGCCATCCTTACACTGCCTGACACACAAGAGCCCATTGCAGCAGTCACCATTGCAATCCATCTAGTTGATGGTCCTCCTCTCCTGCACTGAACCTCCACCCTTCCCAGCATCATGCCCTTCTCCAAGAACTAGCTCGTCCTGGCAACATGCTTAAAGTTTGTGAAGTGAAGCCTCATCATTCTTGCTTCCAAATAGCACTTTGCCTGCATCCTTTCCAAGACTTCTATTTATGCTCTTGGTTGTTTATGTATGTTTAGGTCTATTCTCAAACAACATAGCTCAAAGACAATTTTTTTTTTCTGTCATCCTTATTCATTGTCCAGCTTTCAGATTCATAGCAAGTGATCAGAAAGATCATGGCCTGAATCAGATGCACCTTAGCCCTGAAACAACATCATTACTCCTCAATAATTTGGAGTGGCCCTCAACTGAATATTTTCCCAGTGCAATGTGCTCATTATTTTCTGATTACTGGTACTAATGATGTTAATTGTGGATCCAAGCAAGACGAAGCTGTTGACAGTTTCAGTGTCCTCCCCATCCATCATGATGGTCCAGTGGTAAGAATCTTCCTCTTGGCAGTGAGTTGCAATCCATACTGAAGGCTATATTCCTTAGTCTTTTGCAATAAGCACATCAAATGCTCTTCGCTTTCAACAAGCAAGGTTGTGCTAATGGATAGGAAGACTTAATATTGTGGAAATGTCAGTTCTACCACAGGCAATCTATATTTCAATGCAATCCTAATACAAATACCAATTCTATCTTCAAGGAGGTGAAAAAGGCAATTTCAAATTTTATCTAGAATGGTAAGAGATGCTTAATGTATAGAGCACTCCTAAAGAAGAGAAACAAGGTAAGAGGCTTCTCACTGTCTGATCTCAAATTCTACTACACAATTATGGTGGTCAAGACACTGTGGAACTGATACGATGACATAGATCAATGAAATAGAGAACCCAGAAATCAGCTCATTTACCTATGGTCAGCTGAATTCTGACGAGGAGAAAAAAATCAGTTATGTGGGGAAATAAAAACATCTAACAAATATTGCTGGTAATATTAAAATTTTATCTGTAGAAAACTCAAGTACCATACACCTTACACCATACACAAAAGCAACAAAAAACCAAACAAAACCCAAAATGAATTAAGGACCTAAGAGTAAATCTAAGAACTATAAACTTCACCAAAGAAAAGCTTGGAAGAACTCTAGAAGCCCTGGTTCACAACATGAACAGTCTCCAAAGCATAAAATAGATGAATAAGACCTTCTTTTTTTTAATAAGACCTTTTAAGAATCAAATCCCTATGCACATCAAAAAACATCTTCAACAGGGTAAAAAGGAAAGCCATAGACTATGGAAAAGGTTTTTGGCAACAACATGTCTGATAAGCGACTTATATCTAGAATTTATAGAGTGCTTGAGCACCACAACAAGAAAAAGAAAAACAACCCAGTCATAAAATCGGCACAGGATAAAAACAGCCACTTCACCAAAGAAGACATTCACATGGCAAACAAACCAATGAAGAAATGTCCAAAATCCCTAGTAACAGGAGCAAAGTTTAACAGAGTAGAAAACTACAAATGCTGACAAGGTTGTGGAGATATTGGAACCCTTATTCACTATTGGTGGGATTGTATAATGGTGCAACCGCTACAGAAGGCAGTATTGTGCTTTTTCAAAAATGTGGAAATATAAATACTATTTGGCCCAGCAATTACACTAATAAAAAGGTACCCAAAAGAAGGCAGAGCTGCCACCAAAAGCATGTATGTACATCCATGTATATTGTTGCATTATCCACAAAAGCAAAGAGAAGGAAGCAACCAAAGTTCATGGATAAAAAAAAAATCTATTATACATTCATACAATGGAATACTACATAGCACTGAAAAACAAGGACCTCATAAAATATTACAACACGGATGACCTTGTAGGACAATACACTGAGTGAGATATCTGTCACAAAAGGACACGTACTGCATAACACTATTGCTATAAAACAGGACTGGTATGGATGTTGGGGGAAAACTAAGAAAATAGGGGACAAATAATGAACACTGTATTGGAATAGATGAAGGAAAGAATTGTTTAAAAATAACATATGATTAAGTATTATTTGTAGCACAGCAGTCCAGAATAAGAAGTACACAGCAAAGTCGAGTGGGAGAGTGGTGGAGGAGAGAGAGGAAATTGTGCATCAATGAATAAATGAAAATCCAACTTTTCTGTAAATCACACAAAAAATTATTTTTTAAAAAACAAATATACACAAGAGTCAGAGAAAAGGAGCATTTCCATAGGAAATTGTACTTCAGAGTAATATTTTAAAATACAAAATGCCATGCCTAGAAGAAAATATACATAAAACAAATAAGACAAACCCTTTAAATATCACTTGAGCTTCAGTTTGATTAATTTAACTAAGATTCATACAAATATCTGCATCAGAGTATTCTATTAAGATACTAATTCTGTATGGTACATAGTTCCTTATCCCCTTGCATTTAGTATTCCTTAGAGAAGTTTGCTGCTAGCAAAGCAGAATTTGCCTTAAAATGCTTCTATTTCTGGTACTTGTTTCCCTAGAGTCTGAGTTGCAGCAATTATGTTAGGACTGCCAGAAAGAAGAACAGAGGGCAGAATACCTTTAAGAAGAAGGTAGGCAGAGAGGTTGCCCAGAAAGTAAATAGGTCTGTGGGTCCTCTAAACAGCAGGACCAACACCTGCTAAAGTGATTTTTTTACCTCAAGGTCAGAGCAGCTTAGCACGCACAGGGAATCGAGACATCAGGTGCAAGACTACCAGGGTCACCAAGGTTTAGGGAGTTCCTGGTGATATCCACAGATAACACATGTATTCCACTATTATTCTGTACATTTGACCCTGAATTGCAAAATTTCTTATCATGGTGTTTGTTGCTTAAAAATCCAGAATTTCTCACAACTCTAGAGTAACAGGAACACTAGTGATATTTGAACTTGAATTATCAGTCAAATTAAATAAAATATGTCAACTGTGGACTCCTGCAGGGTAGATGAGCTAGCCTGAAGTTCTGTCTTGCCTTTCCAAAAATCAACTCTGAAAACTTTGAAAAGGAGAATAAAATATGAAATCTAAGAACTAGCACTGCCAGTACATTAAACAGAAACCTTTTGGGGAGAATGACAGCTACCTTGAGCTACTTTATGTTGAGGTGAGGGGGCATAGGACATTGCAACAAGAGTGAAGGGTAGCCTAACTGGTTGTCTCAAGGGGTAAGTTTGCTATAGCTTTTGAATTCTGCTCTCTCTTCTCTCCAAACTTGCTTTGAGATGATTGCCAGATCCTTTTGTATGTTAGCATTTGTTTATGAAGTGCCTAGTTTTTGTTTTGGTTTTATATTCCAATTAGATTTATATCTGATTTCATCACTCTTAGTTGGCTGTGGAGATGTTTTGTGGGTCATTATATGTATTTTGAAATTGTTCTTTTTTCTTTTATGGTAGCTGGATTTTGAGTCAAAGCTTGAGTTGCTTTCCTCATTCAAACAAAATAAGTCATTTTCTCAAGTTTAATTATAGGATTTTCATAATTTTCTTTATCATAAGGTTTTGTTCCTTTGGGCTTCATTCATGTTTGTGGTGTGAGCAATGTGAAATATGAAACCAAATTTAAATTTTTCTGATAGTTATCAAGTTGTCCCATTATTACTTATTAAGAAATAAATGTTTATATATTTTATTTAATATATCTCATTTATCAGATACGCATTCTGAAGTATATTCTAGAGAGTTCCTGAAATTTCTTCTAATCTGTATCCTCACTCATTGGCCAATGTAACATTATTATTTAAATCTTCTAGTATGTGCCACATATGAGAAGATAAACTTCCCTCAATTAGGATTTTTGGTTTGTTTTTGAGTGTTCCTAATTGTTTCTTTCTACACATAAATTTCAGAATCAACTTTCTTATATTAAAAAAGTTGGGTTATATATTGAAAAAAAAGTTGGGTTTTTCTTAAAATTCAATTACATTTTAAAAGATATTAATATTCCAGATACTAGTAATTACTAAAGTCATGAGATAGTAGATAGTATTCCGTCTTTTTTTATCTTTGTAGAAATTCTTTGGTGACCTTTCAATTTAGATAATCCTATCACTGTTATTGTTGTTGCTGTGTACTGTAGAGTCAGAACCGATCCATAGCTGGCCCTCTGGTGAGTTTTCAGAGGCGGTTACTCAGAAGGGAGGAGATTGCTCATCCTTTTCCTGGAGAGCAGCTGATGGCCTTGAACTGTGTTCCTTCTGGATTGCAGTGCAGCTGCTTGCCAGTAAGCCACCAGAGCTCCCTTTGTTGCATATAACAAGAAAATTAACTTTTATATATCTGTGTTTAATGGACTACGCAAAGGCATTTGACTGTGTGGATCATAACAAACTATGGCTGACTCTGAGAAGAATGGGAATCCCAGAACAATTGATCGTTCTAATGTGAAACCTATACTTGGACCAAGAGGCAGTCATCAGAACAGAGCAAGGGAACACTGCGTGGTTCAAAATTGGGAAGGGCGTACACCAGGGATGCACCCTATCTCCATACATTTTCAACCAATGTGCAGAACAGATTATCTGGGAGGCTGGGCTCTATGAGGAGAAATGTGGGGTCAAGATTGGTGGACAATTTATCAACAACCTGCGTTATGCGGATGACACAACCCTGCTTGCTGAAACTGAAGAGGACCTGAAGTGCCTGCTGCAGAGGGTCAAGGACTGCAGCCTCCAATATGGATTGAGGCTCAATGTCAAGAAGACAAAGATTCTCACCACTGGACCAATTGGCAGCATCAGGATGGATGATGAAGAGATTGAGATTGTACACAGCTTTAGTTTGCTTGACTCCACAGTCAACAGTCTTGGCACCAGCAGCCAGGAAATTAAAAGGCGCATTGCCATGGGAAAGTCTGCTGTTAGGGACCTCTCCAAAGTACTGAAGAGCAATGGTGTCTTTCTGGAGACTAAGGTGCATCTGATACAGGCCATGGTCTTTGCTATCACTTGTTGTGCATCAGAGAGTTGGACAATGACTAAGGAGAATAGAAGGAGAATTGACGCCTTTGAACTGTGGTGTTGGAGAAGAGTATTGAGAATACCATGGACTGCTAGGAAAAAAACAAGATTTGTCCTAGAAAGGGTTAAACCGGGTGGCTCCTTGGAGGCAAGGATTCTGAGGCTCCATCTAACATACTTGGGACATGTTGTGAGGAGAGACCGGTCCTTGGAGAAGGACACCATGCTTGGGAGGGTGGAGGAACAGCGCAGGAGGTGAAGGCCCTCTATGAGGTGGATTGATTCAGTGATTGGGATAATTGGGATGGGAGTGTCAGAGGCAGTGCGATTGGCACAGGACAGAGCAGAGTTTAGGGCTGTTGTACATAGGGTCGCTATGAGTCGCAAGCGACTCGATGGCACATAACAACAACATTCCTTCCTTCAGGGAATCCAAGTAGTTGCTGGCTTAGTGATGAGGACTTGTCTTGTTAATTCAAAGGCATGTAGTTAGAATCCACTAGTTGGTCTGTGGGTGAAACATGGGCAGTTTCCTTCCATGCCACTTACTGTCCCTGAAAACCAGGTAAAAGATCAGTGTGAGCTGGTTCTGATTCAACAATATAAAACAACATAACAAGATGTCTTCTTTTACATCAGTTTTTATTATTGTTATTTATTATTATTATTATTTATTAATCTTGGTGTTCTCTAACATTCTACTACCGAATTCATAAAAATTAAATGGGGGTTTTGATTCTCAGTTATTAAAATTTGAAGCTCACTGTATCACCTACCTTCTTTCCTTTTCTTATATTTTTATATTTTTCTTTTTTTTTTTTCCTAATCAGTAAGAACCAACTAGTAGCTGACCCTCCAGTGGGTTTCAGAGACAGTTAACCACATAGGAGGAGATTGCCTATACGACCTGTATATTTCATTTTGTTATTCTTGTCCTTCCTTTATTCTTCTTTGGCTCTCAAATTTGAATCTCTTATTTTCTAAGTTCTTTCTCCTTCTTTCACTTTGAATTTTTTTTTAAATGTGAAAACTTTAGACACTGAATATTCTAGGTTATTCTCCTGAGTTAGGAGAAAAGAAAACTAGGAGTAGAGGATATGAATCAAGAAGGTCTTTTAATGGCAAAAACTGTTCCACTTTACAACCTAGCAAAGATTGTTAAATCCAATTCATTAAAAGGTATCAGGGATCAGGGATGAAAATCTGGAAATCTTCCATCAAAAGGGGGGGAAAAGTGTCTGGATAAGTTGTATTCTGTAATACCTAAGACTCAATGATGATAGGGTGTTCTGGTGGCCTAGTGGCCAACCCAAAGGCATATGGATTGAAACCACCAGTTGCTCCATGGGAGCAAGATGGGCAATCTCATGTTGAGATTTACTGCCTGTAACATGTGACTTACTGCCTGTGAAAACCTACTGGAGGATTAGCTATGAGTAAGATCCAACTAGATGGTACACAACAGTAACAGTGGTGATGGATTTTTATTATTTTTTTAATAATTGCAAATAAAACATTTGATAAATATTTAAATTTGAAATTTGAAGTATACATTCACTAAGTATTATAATTCTATACAAAAAATATTTGTGTATCCAGTAATGAACTAAAATTATGTCCATGAATTGATTTTTTTGAAAAGATGATACTACCTGACTCTTGTCTTAATTACAGTTTATCCAGTCAATAAATCGCAATCTTTGTCCTCCTGGAGCTTATACTCTATTTGATGTGTTATTAGGTGTTGTTGAGTCAAGCACGAATCATAGTTATGAGTTGAGTGAAACTCATAGTGATGCTATCCTATTTTGTACCATCTTCACACTTCCTGACACACTACAACCTATTGCAGCAGTCACCATATCAATCTACCTGGTCAAAAATCTTCCTCTCCTTCATCAGTCCTCCAACCTCCCAATCATATCCTTCTTCAAAGAATAGCCCCTCCTAGCAACATGCTCAAAATATGTGAGGCAAAGCCTCATCATCCTTGCCTCCAAAGATCGTTTTGGCTGCACCCTATACAAAGAATATTTATTTGTTCTTTTGACAGTCCATGGATGTTCATTGCCCTTTTCTAACATTACAGTTCAAAGACATCATTTTTCCTTGTGTTATCCCTATTTGTTGTCCAGCTCTCAGCAAGTGGTTATAAATACCATGGCCTTAATCAGACACACCTTAGTTCTCAAACTCACGTCATTACTCCTCAACAATTTGGAAAGGTTCCTAATTTCAGACTCTCTCAGTGAAATACATCTTCTGCTTTCCTAATTGCTTATACCATGGGTGTTAATTATGGACCAAAGTAAGAGAAGTTGTTGACAGTTTCAACCTCTTGTCCATCCATCACGATATTACCTCTAAGTCCAGTGGTAAGTATCTTTGTTTACTTGATTTTGTGATGCAATACATACTGAAGGCTACATTCTTTAATATTCTTTAACTCCTCCTCATTTTCAGCAGGCAAAGTTGTGTCTTCCTCAAATCCTGATGCCACATTCCTCTTCATAGAGTCTAATTCTTGAATAATTTGCTCAACATACAGATTGAATAGATATGGAAAAAGAATACAATCCTGAAGCACATCCTTCTTAATTTTAAAC
>NW_006399944.1:4713303-4714566 GCF_000299155.1 Elephantulus edwardii | reverse complement strand
CCCTAAAATATAATACTTGTATGACGGGAAGTCAATTCACAAAGACCCAATAGATAAGAATAGAACAGTCTCAAAGGTTTGGTTTTTCTTTTCTTTTCTTTTTTTTTATTATACTAGTTTGTTTTATAAGGTTTTCAATATTGTAATCTCCACTTTAGCAGGTCACCAAGTATTCCTATTAAGAGACTGTCAGTTGCTTTGAACTATAATTTGATGGTTTTTCTATTTTGTTGTTTTTTAAAAAAAATTATTATTTTGTGTGTGTGTACTGTCAAATCAGATCTGAGTGGTATATAGGAGGAGATTGCCTCTCTCTGCTAGAGAATAGCAGAGCATCTGATAGATTTGAAAAGTGTACCTCTGAGATTACAGTGTAGCTTCTTATCACTCTCACTATTTATTTATTTATCTATCTATTTATTTATTTATTTCAGTGAACATTTACAAAGATTTTGGATTTCCATTATTCATTGTTGCACTTTTCTCCATGCCCAACCCCCCAGTTTTCTCCTCTCTTTGAAAAGTAAAATTCCTTCATTGATATACAATCCACCTCACCCCCCCTCGCCCCGAGTACACTCCACTAAGCAACCTTAATTATGGACTTTTGTGATAATAATAATACCCTATCATATATTGCTTTTAAACTGTTCTCTCACTCACTTATTTCAGTGCAGTATACATAATTTATCCAGTTTTTCCTCAGTCTTATCACAACCCTGATGTCAGTCCCATTCTAAAACAGTGACACTATGCAGTGTTTGTTTGTCCTTTTGTGACTGAAATATTTCACTCAGCATAATGTCCTCCAGGGTCACCCATTTTGAATAATATTGCGTGAGTTCCTTGTTTTTCAATGCAGTGTAGTATTCCATTGTATGAGTACACCACAGCTTCCCTATCCATTCATTTGTTGATAGGCACTTGGGTTGTTCCCAACTCCTTGCTATTGTGAACAAAGCCGTGGTTTATGTATGGGTTATAGTCTCTTTAGGATATATTCCCAGTAGTGGAATTGCTGGGTCATATGGTATCTCAATTTATAACTTTTTTTAGAAATCGCTACACCACTTTCCATAGTGGTTGCACCATTTTACACTTCCATCAACAGTAGATAAGGGTTCCAGTTTCTCCAAAACCTCATCAGCACTTGTTGCTTGCTGTTCTGCTAAATTTTGCTATTCTTACTGGGGTGAGATGATATCTCATAGTTGTTTTGATTTGCATCTCTCATAGAGCTAGGGATTTTGAACATTTCTTCAT
>NW_006399944.1:4698934-4713203 GCF_000299155.1 Elephantulus edwardii | reverse complement strand
TTTTTTCTGGTATTCTTTATTTTTAGCCTTGATTCTTCTGACATCAGCAATGCTAGTGTCACGACCTCATCTAAATCCTTCTTGAATTTCTGGCAGTTCCCTATCTATGTATACTTTCAGCCATTTTTCAATAATCAGTAATCAGTAGTATTTTGTTTACATGGGATATTAATGATACTGTTTGATAGTTTCCACATTCTCTGGAATCACTTTCTTGGGAATGGGAACAAATAAGAACTTCTTCCAAACATTTGGCCAGACATCTGTTCTCCAAGTTTTCTAGCATAGCCTGGTGAGTGGCATCCAAGGCTGCATCTGTTATTAGAAACAAGCCAATTAGTACTTTTCAGTGTCAATCAATTCTTTTTGGTACAACGATTCTGTGTATTTTTTCCATCTTTTTAAATACGCTTTCTGGGTCATTTAATATACTACCCATACTATCTTTCAATATTGCACCTCTAGGTTTAAATTTAGTTTTTTATTCTCTCAGTTTGAGAAATGAAGAGCGAGTTCTTCCCTTTTTATTCTCCAATTCCAACTCTTGCACATTCCATTATGATACTTTGCTTTGCCTCTAGAGCTGTTCTTAGAAATTTTCTGTTCAGCTCTTTTACTTTGGCATGTTTTCCCTTTGTTTTGGCTTCTAGACCCTTTAGTTCAGTTTTTAGAGTCACTTCTGACATCTGTTTCTTTCTTTCTCCTCTGTTTTTGTAATCACCTTTTCCTGTCTTTATGGATGATATCCTTGATATCATTCCACAGCATATCATTGATGTTCAATGCCTCAAACCCATTCCTAAAATAGCTTTAGAATTCAGATGGAATTGATTCAAGATCATATCTTTGTCCCTGTGGACTTAGTTTCATTTTATTTGGCCTCAATTTGAATTTGCATATGAGTAATTTATGGTCTGACCCACAGTCTGCCAATGGCCTAGTTTTAACTACAGATTCTGAGCTTTTCCAATTATTTCTTCCAATCTGATTCCTCTGCAGCCCATCAGGTAATATCCCTGTGTAAAATTATTGTTCTGTTTGCCACTTCATTTCTATCACCAAGTCCATATTTTCCAACTACTATTCTTTCTTTGCTGTTTCCAACTTTTGTATTCCAATCAACAATTATAATTTACACCTCTTGACTGAATTCTTGGTCAACTTCAGAATGCAAGATTTGGTAAAAAGTCCTGATTTCTTCCTCCTTGACTCTAGATGTAGGAACCTATATTTGAGAAATAGTCTTGTTAATAGGTCGTCTTGGTATGTATATAAATAATATCCTATCACACACAACATTGTATTTCAGGATAGAACTTGAAATTTATTTTTTTTCTATGAATGCAACACTATTTTCCCCTCTTTTTTATTCCCAGTGTTGTACATCATATAATTATCTGATTCACAGTGGCCAGAGGTGGTCCATCTCATCTCCCTAATGCCTAGTATGTCAATGTTCATGTGTTCCATTCCATTTTTACAATTTCCAGTTTTCCAACATTCAAGCTATGCACTTCTGCTTTCAAATATATACGCAGATAGATGATAGATGATAGATAGATAGATAGATGATAGATAGATAGATAGATAGATAGATAGATAGATAGATGATAGATAATAGAGAGATAAATATATATGTATATGTTGTTGTTGTGTACCATGGAGTTGGAACAGACTCATAGCTGACCCTCTTACAGGTTTTCAGAGACAGTTAATTATACAGGAGGAGATTGCCCATCCTTCACTCACAGAGCAGCTGGTGGCCTTGAACCTTGTGCTTTCATGATTGCAGCACAGCTTCTTGCCACTAGGCCACCAGAGTCAGCTGGCATTCTTTCTATCATCTATCTATCTATCTATCTATCTATCTATCATCTATCTATCTATCATTCTATCTATCTATCATTCTATCTATCTATCTATCTATCTATCTATCTATCTATTTTGTCAGGTTGTCAGGGTAAAGCACAAAAGCAGTGCCTCATTACCACAAATTATGCAGTTGAGTTTCCCAGTTTGGGGGAAATCTCAGGGATGAGCACACCCAGATTGTAACAAATTAGCCTTGCCTTGGGAAAACTATCTTCATGATCATTGTATCTCTCCTGCCAAGTAAATGCATTACTTTGTGATATATTTTTAGATCTTAAAAAAGAAAAGAACTTAACAGGCATTGATTTAGAATTGCATTTGTGAATTGTGATTATTTTTTGAATATTCAAATTTTACTTATATCTTTCAATAAAAATTGATAGTATCTTAAGTCTTGCCATGTGTTTATGAAATTATTCATTTCTTTGCCTGATTCCCCAATAGAATGTAAGTTTTCCCTTGGAGGCAAATACAGTGTTCAGTCCTCAGATCTACAGAGCTCGTCAGAGATCTTGGTAAAAAATGGCTCTTCAGTATTTGTTTGTATTTCTGAACTAAGAGCTTTCCCTGCATGATCAGAACTGTGCTGATACCAGATTTGCCATCAAAATGCTTATATAAATAATAGAATACTTCCTGCTGAGGCCTGTCACTGTATTTTTCTTGAAGTAGACTGCATTGCTTATATTTCCAGATGCTTGTGTCCAGACCTGTACTGTAGAGAGGGAAGTAGGTCACAGAGGTGATTTGGGCTTTCTACATGAAGCCCTGCTATTGGTTCTGTAGCTATTGCCTTTTCGTGAGGTTCCCTCCAGCACTCTGCACATCATGAGGTTTACAGGGAATGGGTTTGACAGTGGTTTGGGCCAGATCATGGGCATGCTCTAGATTCTCAGTCTCCTAGTTTTTCTGCTGTGTCAGCTTCATAGAGAATGATTTCCTTAAATTCGCTCCCCTGAGCTTCATGCAATTTAGTCATGCCCTAAATAACTAAGAAGTGGAAAATGCATGTGCAAAGATTGATTTTTTGCACATAGCATTTTCTGCCAGGCAGCTGAAAACAGTGTACCACCAAACTATAAGGAGATCAAAGCTAAAGTTGAGTGACAATAGCAGGAATCAGAAGGTCAAGGAGGAAATAGGCCTTTCTTTAATTTGCTCCCTCCTGAAGGCCAGGTGCCTATGAAGCAATAAGCTGACACATGTTAAAACATAAAAGATAGAAAATATTTCAAAAATAATTAGTGTGAGTTAGTAACAGATTCTTCTTTGTTGTTGGTAGGTGCTACTGAGTTAGCCACTACTCACAGAGACCCTGTGAACCACAGATCTGTACTTTGTCCTATCTACATCATCCTCGTAATATTTTCACACTCAAGCCCGTTATAATAATCACTGTATCAATCCTTCTCTTTGAGAGTTTTACACTCTCTTGAGGACATTCTACTTTTACCAACACGAGGTCTCTTTCCAATGGCTGGTTCCCACTGAAAACATAGCTAATGATGTTTCACCATCTTAGCCTCTAAGGAACACTCTAGTTGGACTTCCTTCAAAATAAATTTGTTTATTATTTAGGAAATCCATGCAAAGATCACAATCTAAAGGCATCAATTATGTTTTTATATTCCTAGACATAATTAAAGACTTAATGAGAATGGATTTATGGATTTGAAGAATTAAGACCATAGCCTTATGGAGTATCTCAATCAAATGGCTTAATGCACTTCACAAAGTTACATCTTATATCCTAGTTAGTGAGTAGTAACTACAGTTTGCAAGTTACCCTTTGAGAGATTATTGGTGTCTCCTGATCCAGAGGAAAAAAGAAAGACGAAAACCAAAGACTCAAAGAAGGAATTAATCTGCAGGAGAAATAATCTTCATAAATCACCATCGTAATTACTTTGAGAACAAAGCTAGATAGCTCCCAGTTGCCACGAGTGATCATTCTAATCAGAGAGGGACCATGATATTAACTTAGAATGGGAGAAAAACGTGGACCTCAATTTCCTAAGAAACAAAAGACAAACTTAGTAGACTCATTGAGATTAGAGGACTCCTTGAGACTATTGATCTAAGATGCTCTTCCTACCTTGAACTCAAACTAATGACTGAGTTCATCATGTGACATTGTAATAGCTTGTTACAAAAGAAAAATAATGAGAATAAGTATTGTGTTCTTTAAAAAATAATTTTTTTGAAACCAAATGATCAACGATTATTTTAAAACAATAATGTGAATGTAAGGGGACAGGGAAACAAGATTAACAAAAATAAAATGAACAGAATAGAAATTGTGAGAATGCTTAAGCATTGTGAAGAATATAACCAATGCCACGAATTAGTATGTAAATTGTTTAATAGGAACCTATACTTCTCTTTAAAATATTAACAAGATTTTATTTTTGAAAATGAGCTACTTCTTGTTTCAATATAAGCACACATGCCACTGTGCCAGAGAACAAAGCCACTTGAGTCTTCTGATAGATTTTTATTGAAGAGAAGAAATAAATGTAGGCTGTAGTTGTAGTGTTACTGTAACTTTGGATGGAGTTCATCAGGAAACCAAAGTTACTAAATCCTCAATATTATTATTTTGCCTTTCCATTGATAGCAAATTCTGTTTTTCTCTTGTTGTTATGTACCTTGGAGTGAAAAACGACCCATAGCTGACTCTCTGGCAGGTTTTCAGAGACACTGGAGGAGATTGCACTCCTTCTCTCATGGGGCAGCTAGTGGATTTGAATTTTGTGCCTTTGAGTTGCAGACCAGCTTCTTTCCAGTAGGCCAGCAGTGCTCCATACCATAAAAGTGAAGAGTTTGGTTTTTATTCAAAGTTAAGCACAGAATTACCATTGTTGTTTCTGTTGCTAGATTCCACCAAGTCAAGTCTGACTTATGGTGACCTTATGAAAAATAAATCTGTATCCTGTCATATGCTATGTCATCTTTATTGTACTCAGAACACTTGAGCTCACTGTCACAGTCACTATATCAACCCATCTTACTGAGGGGGTCTTCCACTCCTTCACTGTTTCTCCATCCTTTCAAACATGATGTTCCTCTCCAAAGAATAGCCTCTCCTAACAATATGCCCAAATTATGTGAGATGAACTTCATCATGATTGGCTCCAAGGAACACTCTCGTTGCACCTTGTCCAAAATGTTTGTTCTTTTGTCAGGCCATGTGGTATTCAGTATATTTCTACAATATGACTCAAAACTCACAAATAAATAGCAGGTCATTAGGAAAACTATGGCCTGACTCAAGTGCACTTTAGTCTTTAAACTGCCATCATTGCTCTTCAGGACTTTGGAGAAGTCCCTGACAGCCGACTTTCCCAGTGCTACATGTCTCTGGAAATCCTGACTGCTAGTACCAAGGGTATCGATTGTGGATCCAAATAAGATTAAATCATTCAGAGTTTCATTCTTTTCTCCATCAGTCTTGATTATCTTCTAGGTACATACTTTAAAGGCTTGAAAAAAGAAACACATATAAGTACAGCATGTACACAGTAGTACCATACATAACCATGAAAAAATGGAAATAACTTAAATGCCCAACATATGAATGAATCACCTACACACAAACACAATGGTATATTACTTAGGAAAAAACTCCCCCCCCACACACAAAATTAAGTTTTGACAAATCCTATAATAAGAATAAACTTTGGAAACATTATATTCATAAAATAAGAAAGAGGGGGGAAAGATACTGTATACTATGACTTATAAATATCTGAAAAACTCAAACTCAGTGCCTTTGAGAAGGTTCCACTCACAGCAACCATCCATTGGTATTCTGGGGATTTTTCTTTTAAAGGGATACAATTTAAACAATAAACTAATGGTTTAACTAAATGGTATGTGAAATACATATACCATTTTAATCTTTGTGTTATACAAATTAATTGCAATTAATGTATTTTCTAAGCAGCATTGTAAATAAAAGCAATTAGCTCCTTACTTTCAAAGACTATCTTGTTTTAAACACTTTTTAGAGTGATACACAATAAAGCAGATATTTTTCATCATAACTTGATTTACTCAAGTACATACAACAGAAACGAAACAAAAGCCTTATAGAACCATATCTGTGACACTGATGTATCAAATGCGTTAATGTTTGACTACCCAATGCGGACAGAGAGTGGGGTGGAGATCCCCGATTAAAACAAGCGTGGAAGGAGGTGTGGCATCCACCTCCATACAAGCTTGCCTCCAGAAACCCTATGAACCTGGAGAGAGGATGAAAGACACCGAAGCATAGAGGACTCTCCTTCATAGGGTCGCTATGAGTCACCTGCGATGCGACAGCACTTAACAACAACAACAACAACTAGTAGTACAGCATGAAAGTCATTCAGTTTTGTTTTCCAGAATTGTTTTTATTTTTGTCTTCCTTTCTCATACCACTTTTCTGTGTTACTATAGCGCAACTTTACATTATCTTCACACAATGACCTGGACTAATAAAGCAGCTTTAATCTGGAACATTACAGATAAAATATA
This sequence comes from Elephantulus edwardii, assembly GCF_000299155.1. NCBI lineage: Eukaryota > Metazoa > Chordata > Mammalia > Macroscelidea > Macroscelididae > Elephantulus > Elephantulus edwardii. Next base: position 4,706,810 of record NW_006399944.1, on the reverse strand, counting down.
GGCCAGTTTCTTCTGCCAAAAAAGAATCCTATTATAGGAAATCTATGAGTAAAACCTCACTCAACAGCAGTGAGTTTGGTGAATTTATTTTTAAAATATTTAAAATCTAAAGGTTATAATAATCAAAGCCTAAATAATCTTTCATTAATAGTCTTTGTAACAACCACTATAAAGGATCCAAAACTACAACTTGTAACTCACTTTCCCCCTAAAAGTTAAAAAAGAAACAAACACGTTGAGAACAGGGGTTGTGCCGTTGAGTTACTTGCGACTCATAGTGACTCACATACAACTGCCTTAAACCTTGCTCTTTTCAGTATTTGTCCTTGATGGACAAATCACTGTGCATAATGCTTTCCAGTCTCTCTCAAGTTATGTAGTATTTGTCAAAATAATTGCTCCTGAAAGCTAACTAGTACTTCATTGTGTGAATGTATCACAATTTCTCAATCCATTCTGTGGGCTGTTTCTATGCTCTTGGAGTAGTGGAAAATGCTGTTATAGCATTGGTGTACAGATCTCCATTTGTGTCTCGGATCTAATTTCCTTGGGGCATATTCCTAGTAGTGGAACAGTTGAGTCTAATGGAGTTTCTGGGTTCAGCTTTTTGAGGAAATGTAAACTGCCTTCCAGAGTGGTTGTACCATTTTACAATTCTATCTCCCACTTCTCCACATCCTCTTCAACATTTATTATTTGCTGTCCTACTAAAGTTTGCCACTCCAACTGGCATGAGATGGTATCTCATTGTGGTTTTGATTTGCATCTTTCTTATTGCCAGTGATTTTAAGCAGTTTTCTGTGTCTGTTGGCCTTTCAAATGTCCTCCTCTGTAAAAAATCTTTCCATTTTTTTCGCCCATTTTATAGTTTGGTTATCAGTATTTTTCTTCTGGAAACACAATAGTATTCTGTAAATGTTTGTTATGAGACCCTTGTCTGAGGTGGTACTGTCAGTTTTTTTCCCTCCAGTCGGTAGGTTTTCTTTTCACTCTATTGGAAAAAGTTTTTGATGAGCAGAGAGATTGAATCTTTAGACGGTCCCATTCTCCAATTTTATCTTCTTCAGATTGTGCACTTTTGGTTGTATTTGTCAGCCTCTTTACAGAGGTCTTAGCTTGATCTCAGTTTGTCTTTTATGAACTTTATGGTTTGAAGATTTACTCCCAGAGTTCTAATCCACCTTGATTTGATTTTTGTGTGTGGTGTGAGATGTGAATCTGTTTCAGCTTTCTGCAGGTGTATTACGATTGCATCGAACATGTGGATTGCTTTTGGTAGGATTGCCATTTTAACATTACTGAGTATTTCTGTCTATGAATGAGGAATATTTTTCCATTTATTTAGGTCTTTTATTGTATTTTGCAGAAATGTTCTATAGTTTTCTCTGTACAGGTATTTTGTGTCTTTAGCTAGGTTCACTCACAAGTGTCTTATTTTGTGATTGGCTATTGTTTTTGATCTGTTAAGTCTATGGCATATTTCACACTCTCTTCCAGAACCACAATTCAAAGATAGTGATTCTTTTTCTATAATTGTTATTTATTGTCCAACTTTCAGATGCATAAGAAACAATTGAAGACACCGTGGTTTAGATTGGGTGCAAGTCCTTAACATCCTTGTTTTTTAGCACTTTGTAGAGGTCCTTGAAAGTAGATTTTACAATGCAATACATGTTTTGATTGTTTACCACTGCTCCCTTTTTTCTTGACTGTGCAGCAAAGCAAAATGAAATTGTTGACAACTTCAACCTTTTCTCCAACTAGTGTGATGTTGTTTATTGGTCCAATGGTGAGAATTTCTGTTTTCTTGATGTTCAGATGTAATCTATACCCTGCATTGGTATATACTTATTAAAATAACAACAACCAAAAAAAAAAGCAACAAAAAGTCCCTATTTCATGAACAGAATACCAACCACAGAAATAAGGGTTAGGGGAAATACAACTCAGTCTATATTAGGCAGCAACTGTTGTCATCCCATTTTACACAGATGGAATATAAATGAACAGAGAGTAAGATATTAAGTAGCACACTTAAGATCATTTGACTGGTGAATTATTAGTTATTCATACCTAAATTTTAGGGCTCCAGATAGTATGTTTTTAAACATTATACCATATTGTTCTATGGGCTCCTTTATTTTCTTTCCTTATTTATAAATTGTGCTCGTTGGTTTCCTTCTATATGTGATACGCAAGAAAAAGCAAAAATTGTCTAAATCCTTAAAAATGAATTTGAACAACCTTATCTTTGTATCCTGCACCAAAATCTTTAATTGCTATTTTAGTTTAGAAACATTTCTCTTCCCAAGTTCCTGTCTTTCAGGCCCACTACTTAATCTGGATCATTTTTTTTTCTCAGAGATAATTCTTCCACATAAATTATGAACAAGTTAAGTTTTTCTCCTCCTTCTCAATATAGTCACTTCACTTTAAATAGTCCAATGAACTCGGGCAGATACAGAAAATTATGTCTCTTCCCAGTTGCAGAGATATTTAAATGGAGTTTGTTAATACTGTCTCCTTAATATATATATGCATCCCTGTTTCACCATGACTGCTTCCAGTGCTACACATAATTAAACCTTTCTTTTTGTTTCCAGGAGCAATGTTATTTGGGTCTTAACTGCTTTCTTCCTTCCACTATTTCCATGAAAATCAGATTTATAGGATATGGTTGTGGCTTAAACGTCCTTGTTATTGTTAGGTACAGTCGAATCAGAACTGACTCATTGCTAATTCTCCAGCAGGTTGTCAGAGGCAGTGAATTGCAAGGAAGGAGGCGGCCCTTCCTTCTCCTTTGGAGCAGCTGATGGATTTAAATTGCATGCCCTTGAATTGGTAGAACAATTCCGTAAGAATAAATTGCCGGAACTCCCTTGATTAAAATAGATACCTCAAATGTTTACACTGGACACCAAATTCTAACTTTGAACATGACTCAGTTTAGAAATAAGTTCTTTGAAAATATTACCAATGAAGTTATAATAAGCCTTACATAGATAATATTTCGGAAGGATTAGCACAAACCTAGCTCTAATAAGAAGAGCTTAAAAATACCCTGGGGTGTCAAAATTCTTAACTTGGTTTTCCTAGCCATTGTATTAGCTTTTGTTAGGGTCATTATCCCCAGCTACTTTAACACATGATTTTACAAATCATCAACAGCTATGGGACCATAGAGACATACTAAGAGATGTAGTGGAAAGAGTGTGAAGAGACTTTGGCAAAGTGTAACTACAGAAAACACTGATTCTTAATAGCTTTGAGATAAAGGACACCCTTAAAAGTTTTGTTTCTGGATGATTAGAGGAAAAGCTGACTTGTAACTGTTCTGAGAGGATGTTTGCTGGATGATTGAGGAAACCAGAGACTTATGGCATTTCTGCTGCTGAATGAAACCTGGACTTTGTCTAATTGGGAAATTGTTCCTTAATAATCATAGGATTGCTATGAGTTGTAGGCAACACGATGGCACAAAACAATGATAAATCTAACTTTGGACTGCTGAACTAAACTTGGATTTGCATGGGGTAATGTTCTTTGTCTCTCCCATACTCCAACTTATTTTCCTAATAAACCCCACAGTGCATTGGCTCCTTTGATATGCCCACATGTCCACCTATTCCAAAGTGCTGTAACAGTCTATTATATATAACATCAGCTGTTTCTTTTCACCTTCAGCACATTCCTTTCATTCTTTGCCTTTTCTTCAGTCACTCAGTCACTCATTGATGTCAGATCAGAACCAACCCATAATTGACCTACTATTGCATTTTCAAGAGTGTAAATTGCATGAGAGATTGCTCATATTTCTCTGTTGGAGTCACTAGTGGATTTGAACTGCCATAGAAGTGTGTCTTTCAGCTCCCTATGGACCATGCCACAAGAGGTCACTTTCCTAGTTCTAGGGTTCTGTAATTCACTGCAACGTACCATAGAACTAAATAAACTATTAGGCTTTAGATGGTGATGGCCCAGTAATCCCAAATTTGTGGATTAAACTTTAGTCCAGGAGGTTCTTTTTTGATTATTGTGTTTATCATGACCTTTGTAAGTCTCTTTGCTCTGGGAAAATCTGTAGTTAGGGACCTCTCCAAATTATTGAGGATTAGTGATGTAAGTCTGAGGACAAACGTGCATCTGATTTAGGACATGATCTTTCTGATCACTTGCTATGCATCTAAGAGCTGGACAATAAATAAGGATGACAGAAAAAAAAATGATGCCTTTGAGCTGTGATGTCGGGGAAGAGCACTGAACATACCATGGGTAGCCAAAAGAACAAACAAGGAGGTCTTGGAGTGGGTGCAGCCAGAGTGCTCCTTGGAGACAAGAATGATGAGGCTTCACCTCACATACTTTGTGCATGTTGCTAGAAGGGGCTATTCCTTGGAGAAGAACATGATACAAGGCCTGCCCACCACAGCTCCTTGTTAGCTAAATCCCTGGCAAATCCAATCAGCTCACACCCGATTGTGAATGGGGAAAACCAAAACAAAACAAAAAACCCAAAAACAACAACAACAAGAAAACAATCCCCACCTGACCTTCACCAGGACAAGATAAATCACCTTTCAGAATCCAACCACTTGACACATGAACCTCCAAACTGGACACTTAGTATTTTCTATATACACACGCAAAAATTTTTTTTCAGAATTTATACTCCATAACTCCTCCTTTTTATTTTTTAAATTCTTTTTAAAAAGAAAGCTAAATTATTATCTGTATTTTCTAAAAATATTTATTCACGTATGTTGTAGGACGTGTAGAAGCACATCTCTAAACAAGTTACCAATAGTTCTTGTTCTCATGAAGTTTATATTCATTGTTCTTTACAAATGCATTCTCTCTCCTTATCTAAAGATTATTTTCCTCCTCTCTGGCTGCAGTTGCTAGTGAATTGCACTATTAACCCAAAAGTTGCATCTGTTTCAAAATTTTAATCCAGTAATACCTTCAGAGGAAGACAGACGATTTCATTTCATACAATTTGTAGTCTTTGAAATACAATGGAGAATCAGCTGTGAATTGCTTCTAGCTTGGCAGCAGTGAAAGTGACATAAAGTTAAATGACTGAGTTCCCAAATATAAGTTACCAGAATTTTCTTCGATGTCACCTCTGGGTAAACTTGGCTCTGGGTTAACTACCAACATTTTAGTTAGTAACTGACAATTATTTGTATCTCCAAGTTGTAACTAATTTGATGACATCTAACTATAATAACAACAAAAGGGACTCTTAATGTCATTATTGGTGTCATCAAGTTGATTCTGACTAATCTCAACTCTATGTAACATCTACTAAAAAGAAGGACTAGCAAGGAACTAGATCAGAGATTGAATTGATAATCTGAGTGAAAGATGACTAAAATGTTTTGTTGGTGTGATGGAAAGTAGACAAGGTGGGTGTGAAAACATTCCAGGGTTTTTGGTTTTTATTTTCTTTTGTTTTGAATAAGAAGTCAAGCCAAATCCAAGACAAGAGGAAACTAAGTCAGTTAGTAGTAATTTTGTCTGATGTGGAAATATTTGGAAAGTTTTCTTTAATAAGGCAGAAGCAAAGTCAATTTAGATAACCTGAGTTTTAGAGAACAATAATGTATAAACATCCAGTGATATCTAAAGGCTTTGAGACACTCAGTACTGACATTAACAGATAAATTTGGATTATTTAACATTCATGTACACAAAGTCCTCACAGATATACTTAGCATTACAATGTTGTTGTGTACCATAGAGTTGGAACTCATCCATAGTTGACCCTCTGGTGAGTTTTCAGAGGCAATTAATTGCATGGGAAGTTTGCTCATCCTTCTCCTGTGGAGCAGGTCGTGGCCTCGAACCACATGCCTTCAGGAATGCAGCACAACTTCTTGCTACTAGGAAATGAGAACACCATTGGAAAATGAAAATACAGAGAAGGAGGACCAAGGCCTGGCTTTGCGGTGCAAGAACTATAAATGTTTTGCTTAACAGAAAGAGAAGCTAGAGAGAGTCTTTATAAATGGGAGAATCAAAAAAGTTCAGAATCTCAGAATTGGGAAAAAAAAGCCTTTTTTAGTAAAATGATGTTTTTTTGATATGTTTTTATACATTTTAAGAGCCTTGATGGTGTTGAGAATGTAGGCTCTTTGAAAGTTAAGACTATCACTTTAAGATTATTTTTAATTACCAAACATTTTAGCAAAATTTAGTTTACTGTTTCTAAAAAATATTCCTTCTTTTGATTTTTATTCAGTCCCCCAGGACAGGGGAGAGATCAACGTCTTGCAGACATTGAGGCGCTTTGGGGTATTTTCAGACTGCTGATGCTGAACTTTACAGGGAACTGTACTTTTCTTTGAGATCCTTTAAAAGTGAAGTATAAATATTTTAAAAGGAAAGAGTTATAAATTTTTTCTCTGATTGATATAAATAAGGGATAAAAATCTAAAATTTTAAGAAATTCTATATTTCCTACCCCTAAATCAACTGGAATATACCTCCGGTCTAGTCACTTGAAGCCTGGTAATCAGCCTTTTCTCAAGTACTACATCAGTTTGCATGGATTGTACCTTATTATTTGAGCACATGAAAAATCCTGTGAAAAAAATAGCTTTATCCTGCCTGTCTGGAAGAAACCAGTAAATGTTAAAATAAGCTAAATGCAATAAAAAAACGGAACTGACTTTTAGCTACAGCAAATTCCCTTGGTTTGTAGTTTTTTTGTGCATTTTCTTTTTTTTTTTTTTAATTGAGACAAATTAGCTACAGAAAAATTTCAGGGAAAGTGTCTGGTGTTAGGTCAAAAAGCTACAAGGCAGATGTTTTCCAACAATAAAGCATTCACACATCTTATCACAGCAAACACTTCAACAACTGAGCTCTAACCCTCAAGCAAGTTTTCAGAGGTTGTAACTTGTGTAGGAGGAAGTTGTCCATATTTCTCCAGTGGCAGGGCTCAGGATTTCAAAATTGCCTGCCTTTGCATTGGCAGGGCAACTACCTACAAACTAGCCACCAGGGTTCCCCCACAAACAGTTGTTTTATAGGTGTAACCTCCTTAAACAGATTCCTAAAACATGCACAGACTGTCATCATCTGACTGCTATCTGACCTTTCTCTAGAGGCAGCAGGGAGCCTTCAGATGGAGTGGAACTCAGAATTGTGCAAAGACTATGCATACACTTCATCCGTACATAAGGGATATCTCCTGACCCAAAAACCTCTGCCTCAGAGTTCATTTAGAGATGCCAACTGTATGCAACACTTAATTACCATAACCCTTGTACAGGCCATTTCCTATGTCATTGTCATATGAACAAACAGGAAACTTCTTCTCACCTAAATCTTTGACAGTGAGAGACTTTTAAAATTCCTTAAAAATATCTTCTTAATTTAACTTATTGTATTGTGGGGAAAATTCCTTTTTTTTACAATGTTATTTCTCTTTTTAAAATTTTGTTTTACATTGGTTCGTATACACGATTCATGTATATTTTGTTACATACTTATGATCTTTATGTGATTACATTTCTTTTTTTTTAGATTTTAGTGAAATATAACAGAGAACTCGTATTTTTAATTTTCATTTATTCTTGCACATTTTCCTCCCTGCCCACCCTTTGTTCCAGTTCACTTTTCTCTTTGAAAAGAAACAAAAATTCTTCATTATAGAATTCCCCCCTCCAGTTCACTTTACTATGTGGCTCTTATTCAAATAATATCTAATCATATATCCCTTATGATCTTAGACAGAGTTTTCTTATTTTGTAAAGTTATTCCCATCCAGGAAAAGTAACTCGCCTAGGACTGGTTTTAAATTTCTGTTATTTTAAACTCTGATCATTTGACTTTAGGCAAATTTCTTCATCATCTTGCAACACAGTAT
>NW_006399944.1:4682794-4697097 GCF_000299155.1 Elephantulus edwardii | reverse complement strand
ATTATTTATTTAGGCAGGTAATTCAATGCATCATGAGGGCTTTAAAGGGAAATCTGACTAGTTTTATTTCCTGTGGGTGCCTGACCTTACCATGTGCTTAATTTTAAAGTTAAACGCATCTATGCTTGCTGTCTCAACTACAGTATCTGACATGGTTATAAAACTCCTAGTAAGACCTATTATAAAAGTTACCAAATAACCAATAACTTTTTAAGTTTACTTTCTTATTTGTACATTGTTTACTTATAGAGCTCTGGGGTCCTTGAGATGTGATTTGGAGTGCTTGTTTGACTTCCAGAACAAACATCCTCTAATTCATATATTGCAAGTAAACCTTTTGAGTACTATAAATTTAATTTTATGAAAATTTTATTTTAACGTGTCTTGTAACAATGATGTTTCTGAAATATTCCATTTTCAAAATCCTTAACCAGCTATAAAAACTCACTATGATCAATTCTAACTCATCATGACCTAGTAGGAGAGAATAGAATTGCCCCATACTGTTGCAGGGCTATAAATCTTTACAGAGGCAGTTTGCCACGTCTTTCGTCTTTGAAAGATTGGTGGATTCTACTGTTCACTCTTCGGTGATCAATTAAGTTTTAATCAACTTCAGCCCTAGGGCTCTTTGAAATCATGCATCAGAAACTTGTCTTGGAATTCAACTTAACTCATTGGTAAATATCCAATGGGTTTTCAAAGACAATAAAGTAGATCCAAGAAGAATGTCTATCCTCAGACCTGCTGGTGGCTTTGAACCACCGGGGGGTGGAGGTAGGTACCACCTTCCGTTTAGCTACATAGCTTCCGTAGGACTGTGCCACTTAGAGTTTCCTTCAATCATATACGTGCCATGTATATCATAATGCAGACAAAACATTTAATGGAAGGAAGGCAGACCTGGAAACAGTTTTGTTAATTTTCAAATAAATGATTTTTGAAAACTTGAATGTAACGCTAGGAATCTTTAGTGTTTTAAAGGTAAGAAGTTACACCACAATCCCAAACACACGCAGTTTGAATACACCAGTTGTATCACAGGAGAAGGATGGCCAGTCTCCTCCTCTGCATTTTACTATCCTGAATGCCCACTGGAGGGACATCTGTAGGTCTTTTCCTACCCACAGGATACAACAACAGTAGTAGGGTTAACATTAACATTTCATCTGTTTACTTGTTTTGCTTTGCTTTTGTTATCTACAGTAGACCCTTTTGACTTTAAATAAAAGAATGCATTATTAGCATGCTGTTTTGTGCCATTGAGTCAGAATCGACTCATACCTGATCCTCCAGCAGGGTTTCAGAAGTAATAAATTACACGGAAGGAAATTGTACATCTTTCTACAGCTGAGCAGCAGCTGGTGGTTTAGAACTGCGTACCTTTGGATTGGCAGTACAACAACTAACCACCAGGCAACTAGCAATAGATATGGCATTAATGTTAGTGTTTAATAAAATCCAAGTTTTGTAAGTTCTTTTTGTGTAATTATTTCAGCATTAATTGCTAATTATTTACAGCTCTCACACTATTCAGTCTTATGTTCCCTCTGACTGGACACTCAAACTTTTTTAAACAAGAATGATTTCCACTGGAATATTATTAAGTTAAACTGGAACAAACTGAACATAAGTAGAAAGTGCAAGAAAGTGATAAAGACAAAAGAGTCTCAAGATGCTCAGTCATTAGTTTTTAAAATTATACCTACGTTAGGGACATAATTTCCTGTGCTGTTTAGAACTATTTCAAAGAGAATATTTAAATGCATAGTCTTTTCAATCTCAAAATTAGCATACCACACAGTAAATGAAAAATCATTTTTCATTCTTCATATGTGGTAATGTGATATATTCATCCTGTCTTTGTTTGTAGTAAAAACTATGATGAATGCTTACCTTCTTATGATTCAACTGAAATAATTTTCAATATACAAAAATAGTTTTCACAAGCTGTGGTCACCATAGAACAAACGTTCATAAATTTGCCTTTATATCTCAGGAGTACAAGCAGAATACTTCAAAGTAAAAAAAAAAACTTTTAATTTTTTTTGTTGTTGTTGCTCACAGTAATTAGATAGTCCTGGGAGGCAATAACTGTTCAAAAATACTAGTTTTTCAAAAGAAACTGTAAATAGTTTTTCATTATATTTGTAATACATAAACTTACAAAAAATGAATGTTTGAGGAAAAACAATGTTATAAGCTATTAATGGAAAAATATGTATTTATTAATTCTCTTAAGGACTTTACTATTGATAGAGAACTATAAATCCTTAATACAAAATGGTGAACAAGACTGGGAACTAACCCTCCTGGAAACTAACAACATGATGACAGTGATGTTTAATACCTTTATGTACTTAGATAAATGAAGATACCTAAGAGTATTTCTACAAAGGCAAAGCCCCATTGAGTCCTTCGTATTTTATTATTTTACTGCTGTGAATAAATGATGGACTTAATCTAAAGATCTATCTTAAATGATATATTCTTTATCTTTATAATTTTAATGGCCATCATTGAGGTATACAAAGCCTAGTGCTATGGTTATGATATTTTTAATAGAGAGTTCTAGTGGCCCACTAATAGGAAGCTGTGCTTCAGTTCCAAAGGGACATGGTTTGAATCTAACACTGACACCTCTGGAGAAGGATAGGCAATCTCCTGCTGTGTGATCAGCTATGAGTCAGTTCTGACTTCACGGGATGCAGCAACAACAACATGGAGGAATACATAACCAAATGTTATAATTATGACATTTTCAAGCTTCTCCCCTTTATGTGGAGAAAAATAAACACACTTGGATTATAGATTTAGTGAAGAACTTTGAACATTCTGTAAACTACCAGAGAAGCATGTAAATATGATTTTGGAAAAATATAAAATCTAACATAATGATAACACTGTGAATTCGTGCAGTTCACAACTGAAAGTAAAGTATTGATATGGCATTGAAATAATGTTGTTAAGTGCCATCTTGTTGAGTTTGATTCCCACTGACCCCATCCATTTATCCTTAGTCTCAACAGTAACAAAGTAGAACTCTTTGAGGCTTTTAAATTCTAATCTTTATGAGAGTAGGTGTTTCTTCTATGGAAAGATTAATGAATTCAAACAACCAACTGTTCAGTCCGTAACTAAGACCTCAACCACTGTGAAACCAGGGTCCCTACTGGGTTGGTAGAGTGTAATTATATAGGCACTATTTTAGGAATACTGTTAGGAGGAGTTAGTACCTGAAGAAAGACATTATACATGGAAATGTGGAGAATCAGAGAAGAAAGAGAAGGTGTTGGATAAGGTAGAGTGACAAAAATCACTACAGTAAATGAGATTAAGGGCAACAGCGATTGGGAAGATGATGATGGTGAACAATCATACAAGCTTTCAATCTGTTGTTGTGCATAGGGTTGCTATGAGCTGGAGTTAATTCAATGACACCTAAAAACAACAATGGTTTAAACATAGATGTGATGATCTTAATGGTAGTGTTTGTGACTATGAAATCACAGTCCTAAAGAAAAGCAAATGTACTCAGGTGACAGAAACTAATTGTAAAAAGAAGGTAGGCAGCATAGGGATGGCCAAGTCTGACTTTTATTAATTCTACAAAGGAGAACTGTCCCGATCAACAAAACCCACACTACAAAACTAATTGCTATAAAGTCAGACATAGTCTTCCACATTCCTGCATCTACTTCTGCTAGTTCCAACACCAGTTTTACTGCTCTGCTAGATCCAAAATCCAAGGTAATGGTCACAGAACCACACTCATAGCTATGGAGATTATTAAGAAAGTTGACAGGTTGAATTCATGTTGAAAGCATGATATAATCCCTCAATCCAGCAGCTTCTCAAACATGATGACGGGTCTTTTGACCCTCAACTTCAGAGCTTCGGTCAATGTTACAAAATTCCTTTTTTCCTGCCAGTTACGGGATCCTCCCTCATGTCTCCAGTAAGCTGGGGTGAAGGTCTCTGGCTCTAGTTCCTTTGAACAGTAGTGCCAAGTTAACTCTGTCTCAGATTGATCTCTGGTTCTCTGTTGAGAACTCTGTTGAGGCCGCGGTTGCTCTTGTGTAGATCATAGTTTTGCTAATGTAGGAATCTCTGGCCCAGAAAGGACATTGCACTAAATTCTTTCACTGAATCTGCTTAATTTAAAGCTGGAGGAATGGTGACTCTATCCAATTTCATTGTGGATAGATTGCTATTGCTGTTGCTAGGTACCCTTGAAGCAAGTATGACTTATAATAACTCTATAAACAGCAAATCTGAACTCTATCCTAATCCTGTGCCATCTTCACGATCTCTGGCATAACTGAGCCCATTACTGCTATTTCTGTGTCAATCTATCTGGTTGAAAATCTTCCTCTCTTTCATTGATCCTCCACCTTTCCAAGCATGATGTTTTCTTTAAGGAAAGGCTTTTACTAGCAACATGTCTAATTTATATGAGATTAATTTTGTAATCTTGACCTCTAAGAAACATTCTGGTTGCACTTTCTCCAAGACCTGTTTGTCTTTTAGCAATTCAGTCAGCACTCTTCTCCAACACTACCGATGAGAGGCACTAATTATCTTATAATCCTTTCTCATTATCTAGCTTTTAAATGCATAGTATTTTAAAAGACTATGGTATGAATCAGGAGCATCTTCAAACTATGTTATTGTTCCCCAGTGTGTTTAAAGTGGTCCCTAAAAAAACAGGCTTTCCCACTGCAGTACATTTCCTGATCTTCTGAAGATATTTATTGTGAATTGAAGCAAGAAGAAATCATTGACAATTTAAATCTTTTCTTCATCTATCATGATGTTGCTTATTGGTACAGTGGTGAGGATTTTTGTGTTCTTGATATTGATAAGCAATATATTACTGGAACAAGTATTCAAGTTTTCTGCAGCAACTATTTCAGGTTCTTCTCATTTTTAGTAAGCAAAATTGTGTCATCTGCAAAACACAGGCTGCTACTGAGTCTTCCTCTGATACTGATGAATCCTTGATTCTTCTTCACAGAATCCAATTTTTGATCAATTTGTTCAGTGCTTATTAAATAGGGATATGCCACCAGTGTTTCAAATGCCAGAATGGTCATCCATAGTGGAGAGGTTAAAATTGGACAATGAAAGAATTGTGTATGTTCAATGATTTAGTCATCATAAATATATTTTTTCTAAAAAAACACATTTACTTTACACATGTACTTCCCCCAATGAACTGCATAGAAATCAGATTGACTATATCCGTGGAAAATGTAATCAGAGAAGCTAAAAATCAGTATCAAAGGCAGGCCAGGTGATGACCTTGGAACAGAGCATAAATTACTCATGCTCAAGTTCAAGCTGAAGAAAAAGAAAACAAGTCCAAAGAGCCAAAATAAGACCTTAAGCGTATCCCATCTTAATTTAAAAATCATCTCCAGGATAAGTTTTGTGCGTTAAACACTAACAATAGAAAACCAGATGAGTAATGGCATGACATCAAAGATACCATCCATGAATAGAGCAAAAGATTGTTATAAAGACAAAGGAGGGAGAAAAGACCAAAATGGATGAAAAAATAAAAAACAAAACAACCATCCTCTGAAACTTGCACTAGAGCATCAAAACACCAAAACTGAGGGGAGAAGCACAGAAGTAAAAGAATGGAACAGAGTATTTCAAAGGGCAACTTGAGAAGACAAAACAACATATTAGAATGGATGTGCTAGGAACTGGAATAAGAGAATAAAGAGGAAAGAATTCCCTTGGCATTTCTCAAGTTGAAAGAAGTGAAAAAACAAATTGAAGCCTCAAGTTGTAGTGTGGATAGACAAATACACCATATATATATGTGATCCTACCCATCCCTGTGGAAAAGTCAAGGTCAATGGCTACAAAAGCCATTTGAACAATAAATCTTTGACATCTTTCTGATGTTTAAGTCACTGAAAGATAAGTATTTTCTTATATGCAATTAATGACATTCTCTTAAGTGTTATAATTGGCATGTGAGAAATTTTTACACTGTGATATGGTGTGTACTTAAACTAAGGGAACCCTAGGCACATAACAAACAACAAGTGTCATAGTGCATAGTGTACAGAGAAGCTAACCAAAAGGTCACAAGTTCCTAGTGATTACCACCTATTCTGGAGAAAAATGAACAGTCTTTTCTTGTAAATATTTACAACTTCAGATACTTGATAGAGGGTCACTATGAGTTAGAGCTAACTTAGCAGTTGGTTTGCGTTTAGAATTGATGATAATATCACCATGCTCTGGTGGCCTAGTGGATAAGGAGCTGTGTTGCCAATCCAAAGGAAAGCAACTCAAATCTACCAGCCTCTTTATAGGATAAACACAAGCAATCTCCTCTCATGCAATTTGTTGCTGTTGTTGTTGTTAGGTGCCTTCGAGTCGTAGACGACTCATAGCGATCCTATGAAGGAAAGGCCTGAGAACTGTTCATACATAGAGTTTCCAGAGGCAAGCCATTTTGGAAGTAGATGCTGCTCTTGCTTCCAGGCTTGTTTTAGTCAGGAAGCTCCAGCCAATACTGTCCACCATGGGTAACCATTACCACTTTTGGCACATCAGTGTCCCAGTGTTCAGCATCACAGCAACCATGAGTTACCTCTGTACAGCAATGCACAGACCAGTGCTACCCCACTGGAGGGCCAACTATGAGTGGATTCCAACTTGAACACAATAAGTTATCTCCCCTCCTCCTCCACCACCTACACAGTAGCTATGGTTCTAATGAAAAAAAGAATATTTCCTGGCTACTTTTTTTATGAAATATAACTAACCTGGAAAACAAGAATATGCTGCAGGCACAGAAAATAAATTGGGTGGTGGGGTGGGTTGCATATATAGGGAATAAAGCATCGATTTTCGGAGTCAAAGTATTTCAGAGAAGGTTTTGCCTATGTCAAATGAAAGCTTAAGCTTTAAGGGAAAGAACAAATCCTTTGCCAATTGTAATTTCTAAATCCTCATTTCATTTGTGTGCTATACATAACCAGTGCTGTGGCTAACCAAGCTTTCTTGCCCCTTAAGTGTATTGATGTCCGCTGATACTAATTCCTAAGGAGCATTGATTGCATCAAGCAACATATTTTCAAGAAACTGCATTATTTTCCAAGGTGCAAAGAGTAAAATTATTAACACCTTTAGCATTTGAAGATTATAAAATTTGCCTAAGGTCACTGAAAAATGAGCACTCATGGGTCTTTATAAAGCAACTTTTTTGCTTAGTCCTCTGGGTGTCTGTATGTCTCTTTTTATCAGAATTTTTCAAGAAATAAATCATTGATATCCTAATTATAGGAAGTTATTTTTTCAGCTGGTTATTAAATATAGCCACAGGAAATATACTCACATCTGAAGCTATATTGTATTAATTCCATTTATAAATACAAGATTTCTTTTTTAAGAAAGAAGTAGTTATTACCATTGTTAGGTGTCATTCAGTCAACTCTTCTTTTTTCCTTATTAATTTGATTTATTTAGTAAATGATTATATTTTATGATACTTAAGATGGATAGTGTTTTCTTTTTTAAATTTTATTTTTTATTGATATTTTAAAGAGTTTACAGAAAATTTGGATTTCCATTCATTCATTGTTGCGCATCTTCCTTCTGACCCACCCCAAGTTTGCTTTTCTCTTTCCCCCAGTCAACTCATAAAGCTACCCTATGTACAATAAGACACTGCACTGTCCAGTCGCACATCAGCTTCACATCTTCTGCGGAACATGCGTTCATGGTTAAAACCTTAATATGCAACAAACTGTAAATCACTTTGTTCATTCAGCTGAATCTCTAGCTTAGCAAGTATGATGTTATTCTCTAGGGACTGGCACTTTCTGATCACAAATTCAATGTATATAAGATGAAATCTTGCTCTACTAATATTTTTCCCCTGTACTATTTTTTTAAGGAACCTTCTGGGTATACTTTTTCTAAAATATTTTTCCCCATTTTTCTCATAGTCCATGGTACTTTCAATATTCTTTGCCAACAGCATAATTCAAAGGCATCGATTCTTCTTCAATCTTCTTTAGTTATTGTCCACTTTCATCTAAAGAAACTTGTTTTGAGGTGAATAAAAACATCATGATGTGAGTAAGGTATATCCTAAGCCTCAACGTGGCATACTTGTTCTTTAGCACTTTAAAGAGGTCTTTCATGGAAAATTTGTCTGATGTAATATTTTTATTTCTTGAGTTCAGTTTTCAGGGGATGATTATAGATCCACATACATTTAAACTCATGAGAACTGCTATCTTTTCTTCATCTATCATGTTGCTGCTTATTGATGGATCTAGTTTTCAGAATTTTTGTCTTCTTTATGTTGAGATTTAATTAATAATGAAGCCTATCATCTTTGACCTTTATTATTAAGTCTTTTATTATGTATGAGTAAGTAAGCAAATTCCTTTCATGTTTGCTTATCTTCTAAAGCATATTCCTGAGAATCCTCTAATATAATTTTTGTCTTTTCTTTCTTTCCTGTCTTTTTAATGACTTAGTTTTTCCTTTTGTGATGTCTTTGATGTAAAATAAAGTGAAGAGGAAGAGCCTCAATGAAATGGATAGACCTAGTGGTTGCATTAATGAGCTCAAGCACAACAGGGATTGTGAAGATAGTGAAGAACTGGCCTGTGCAATGTTTAATTTTGTTGTGGATAGGATTTGTTTGAGTGGGGACTGACTTGATCGCATCTAGCAATGTTTCTTCTTGTTTTTGTTGTGTGCTGTCATATCAGAACCAACTCATAGCCGACCCTACAGTTGACCCTGCAGAGGCAGTAAAATCACGTGGGAGGTTGCTCTTCCTTCTCCCACAGAGCAGCTGGTATATTAGAACCATATGCCTTTGAGATTGAGGTGCAGATTCTTACCATAGCTTTGACAGAGATACTTATCTTTATGAATTCAATTTCATTTTTAACAACCTCTAGTTTCCTAGAGTAGAATTTTGTATATTCTACCATTTGATTATCAATACATGCAATTTCCCCCCTCATTTTGAGTGATGTATATTAGCAAATGAAGAGTCATCAGTAAATAGAATTCCTGCATGCCTTTCTTCATTCATGTCACTAGGAAATACTCTAAAGAAGGGGCTCTGATGGCATAGTGGTCAAAAATTGTGCTGCCAACTCCAAGACAGGCAGTCCAATTCCACCAGATGCGCCATAAGAAAAAGATGAGTGATCTCTTCCAGTGTCATTTAAAATCTCTGAAAATCCACTAGAAGATTAGGCAAGCCAGTTCCAACTCGATGTCATACAACAAAAATTACTTTAAAGAAGCAGCTCTTTCGCAGAAGTCTTTTAAATGCCTTCCAAACTTGGGATTTCAGTTTTTGACATTAACTCAATAAAAATGATACACCACTATTCAAAGATTGTCACTGATCAGTTATTTTAGATGTAGACCACTAGTCCTGCTTCCTAGTCTGCTATTCTGGAAGTTCCTCTGAATTTATCCATCAAAGATGTTGGAAATATAAGTGACATAACTTCTAGCATCACAGCAGACAACTACAGATCTATGAAAAATTTTACATAGTGTAAGAGTGGGTGAGGCTGAGAAAGTTAGGTGAAGAGGCAGACAAAAGATGCAATTAAAAACACAAATAACTATTGCCAAGATTAATTTAAAAAGCTGTGTCCTGTATTTTTGATTAACATAGTCCTTACAGAGGGTGCTTTCGTGGCCTAATGGTTATAAACTACTTTGCAAATTCAAAGGCATGTGCTTTGAATCTACCAGCTGCTCCACAGGAGAAGGATGGGAAATTTCATCCCACACAATTAACCTCTCTGAAAACCTGCTGGAGGGTCATCTAGGGGCCAATTCTGACTGGATGGCTTACTAGACAAAAAGATCAAACCTCTTTGGTGGTTGAAATCCAGCAGAAACTCAATAGAATATCTCTTCCTTGCAATTTATGGACTCTGGAAGGTCAATTATGTGTCAATTCCTACCTAAAACAAGTGATTTCTGATTTTGTGTTTGGAAATAATTTTGGGGAACAAAAAGGGAGAATAATAAAGCATGACCAATATCATTTCAGTTTGACTGAGCCCTTTTCCTAGAAATAAGAATACTAAAACTTTATATTGTATTTTCTGGTAGGTTATACTTATAATGCAAACTTTTATCTCTCAGGAATTTTTCTAGATTTTGCTTTTCCCTGGAAATTTATTTTCTCAAGGTAAAATAAATCCCAAATCTTCAGTTCCTTGATTTTGCTTTGTTCTACATAGTATAAGCTTCCTCTTAGGCATCTTCCCAAAGGCCAGGCATTCAACGAAGGGGAAAATAATGTAATATATTGTTAAAAGAATCTTTTTAAATAGAATTTTATACACTAGGCCATTTGAAAACATTGTAATATTACTCGGAAGAGCACTTAATTTCTTTTCTGTACATTTGTCAAAGAGGTAGAGGTGGTTAAATACAGTGTTGTTTTTTACTATTTCTGTTGAATCTGAATTTACTCATAATTGAAGCTCCAGTAGGTTTTCAGAGACAATAAATCACATGTGGAAGATGGCCATTGTCCTCTGGAGCAATTGTTGGATTCAAACTGTGTATAACTTCTTACCCCTAAGTCACCAGAGCTCCTTAAATAAAAGATAGGCTAGGATTTTAAAATGTGGCAATTTATTGACAAGTAATTGATATCAAAGAGCACAGTCCACTCTTTAATAAAATCTACCAAAGAAATTATGGTGGTCTCTAAGAAGACAACGCTTCCCAAGCATCCTTTAAACATCTTATTCCAATTTGCATTTCTTCTCTTTGTTTTGACCTCTCTACTTTCTAGTGTAATTTTCAGAGTCTCTTCCAATACTACTTTTGGTCTTCTCTTTATCCTCTGCCTTTTTAATGATCTCTTACTTTCTTCATGGATGAAATAATTGATATCATTTAACAAGTAATCTAGTTTCCAACCATTAGTGTTTAGTGTATCAAGTATATTCTTGAGATGGTTCTAAAATTTACATAGGATATTCTCAGAGTTGTATTTTGGGTTTTGTAGACATAATTTAATTTGGATTTACACATGAGTAATTGATGAGTAGTTCCACAGTCAGCCCTAGTCTTGTTTTCAATGTTGATATTGACCTTCTCCATTGACTTTTTTCCACAAATGTAGTCAATCTTATTTCTATTAGCACTTCATTAGCTGAGATACATTAATACAGTTACCACTTATGTATTTTGTTTAAAAAAGTATTGATGATGAAAAGTCATTGATTGTACAGAATTATAGTCTGTGATTTTCAGCCTTATATCTGTCATAAGTTCATATATTCCTGCTAAAATTCCTTCTTCTTTGTTTCCATTTTTGCACTGTTGTTATTATGAACCATCAAGTCGACTGCTACTCATAGTGATCCTATGAAAAATAACTCTGGATCTTGCCCTATCCTATGCCAATCTCAATGTCCCTAACATATCTACCCTCATTATCCCAGTTACTGTGACCAGCCATCTCATCTAGGGTCTCCTTGTCCTATGCTGACCCTCCAACCTTCCAAGTATGATGTCCTTCTCCAAGGACCGGTCCCTTCTAGGAACATACCCAAAGTATGTCAGATGATAAGTAAGCTTCAAAATCATTGCTTTAAGGAGAAATGTGGCTTCAATCTTTCCAGAACAGACATATTTTTCCTCTGGGACGTCCATGGTATATTCCATATTCTTCTTCAGCATAATTCAAAGTCATTGATTCTTCTTCTGTAATCTTTAGTCATTTTTCATCTCTCAGATGCTTAATAAGTAATTATGAAGACCATGGCCGGAATCAGGAGAACCTTGGGCTCTAGACTGACATTATTACTCTTCAGTACTCTATAGAGGCCCCTCCCAGTAGAGTTTTTCATATTCATAATTCTGTTTTCTGACTGTGGTGCCAACAGTGTTCATTGGGATAATAGTAAGACAAAATTATTAACAATCTCAATCTCTTCTCTATCTATCATGGTGCTATCAATTGGCCTAGTGGTGAGATTTTTTTTCTTGATGTTGGATTTCAATTCATACAGTCCTTGACCTTCATCAGCAAATGTTTCAGGTCCTCCTCAGTGTTTACAAGCAATGTTTTATTTTCTGTGTAATGCAGTTTGTTGATGAGTCTTTCTCAAAACTTGATACTATCCTCATTATTCCAGCTTCCTGAATAATCTTTTCCACATACAGATTAAAATGTTTTGGAGGCAGAATGCACCTCCGACACATTCATTTTTTAATTTTAAGCAAGACAATGTTTCCTTGCTCTGCTGTGATATGACTGCTTTCAAAACTGAGTATAGGTTTTGCATGAGCACAACTGAGTATTCTAGGATTCGTGTTCTTCTCAATGTAAGCCAAAAATTGTTGTTATCCACACAGTAAAATACCTTTGTATAGTCAATAAGACACAAATAGATGTTCTTATGATATTCTCTGCTTTCAACCAAGATCCATCTGCTATTGATAATGATGTCTGTAGTACCACAGCCTCTTTTAAACACAGTTTATATTTTTGGTGATTCTCCTTGTCCATATATACTACTGCTCCAGTCATTTTTTTTATAATCTACAGCAGGACTTTTTTGTGAGTGACATTAGTGATATTGTTTGATAATTTCCACACTCTATTGATTCATCTTCTTTTGGAACAGGAATAAATACAGATATTTTGCAGTCAGTTGAGTAGATACTTGTCCTTGGATTATAGTCACCAGTTATTATTATTGCATCTTCCTTGAATGTTCAATCAATTTAAGACTGCAAAAGTTGGTAAAAGTCCTCGATTTCTTCATTTTTTTCTTTCATGGTTGTTGGTTATATTTGAACTATAGTTGCATTAATAAGTCTTCTTTATATGTCTATGGATGGTATCGTATCTCTCAGAGCATTACAATTGAAGATAGATTTTGAAATGAGAAATTAACTATGTTCATGTGACACCTATGCACAATAGAGTTGTCTGAACAGAACAAGGGAATATTGCATTATTTAAAATCAGAATCTGTCATCAGGATTAGTGAAGAAGCATTAAGAATTTGTGCTATACATATGAAACAACTTTGCTTGCAGAAATTATGGAGCTCTGAAGATCAAAGGCAATCTTCAATATGAATCTTCAGAATCATTTACATCTCTGGTGGCCCAGTAGCAAGAAGCTGTACTGTAATACTGAAGGACACAGTTTGAGGCCACCAGCTGCTCTGCCAGAGGATGGACAATTCCCTCCCGTGTTATTAACTCCCTCTGATAATCCGCTGGAGAGTCAGCTATGGGTCAGTTCTGAATCTATGGTACACAACAACAACAACATCAAGAAAACAAAATTCCTTACAACTGTGTCAATAAGCAACATCATAGAGATAAGACTGAAGTTGACAGTAATTTCTTATTCACTTGGATCTACACTCAACAGCCTTGATTATTACTATAATCAAGCAATCAAAATTAGGAAAAGTTGCTGTGAAGGACCTTTCCACAGTGCTAAAGAGCAAGCATATCATGTTACAGATTAAGTTGCACCTGATCCAAGCCATGGTTTTTTTCAGTTCCTTCCTATGCATCTGGAAGTTGAGCAATGAATAAGGACGACAGAAGAAGAATCAATGTCTTTGAATTTAAGTGTTGAAGAAGAATACTGAATATACTGTGGAATATCAAAATAATAAACAATTCTGTCATGGAGGAAGTGTAACTAAGGGACTCCTTAGAGTAAAGGATGATGAAACTTTGCTTCATTTTCGTAAGTTACTGGAGAGTATCAGCCCTTTGACAACGACATCCAGCTGGAAAACCAGAGGGTCAGAAAAAGATGAAGATCTTCAACGAGACAGATTAGCACAATGACTATGATAATGGACTGCAGCATATCAGAGATCATGAGAATGGAACAGGATAGGATAAGGTTCAAATAAATTTGTTCATTGAGTCTCTGAGCTGTGTAGACTCAATGTCATCTAATAGTAAGCATGAGGGGTCAATAGATAATGGTCTAAAGATTAGTAGTGGCTATTTTCATTCATAGACTTTTATTACTTCTTTAAAAAAATAATTTATATTAATCATACTTCAAAATACTCAGTTATAAAACTGTATTTTTTTTGTTTTTAGAAAAATTACAATTTACGGAGAATGCACACAATTACATTTTTTTCTTTTGATTTTTATTTTATGTTGATTTGCTTACAAAGTATGTATACATGTGTTTCACTTTTTCCTTCATGGTAATGAGTGTATTTTTTATTTTTATTTTATTAATTTTAATGAACATTCACAGAGATTTTGGATTT
>NW_006399944.1:4680177-4682092 GCF_000299155.1 Elephantulus edwardii | reverse complement strand
ATATATATGTAATCATTTACAGGTCACACTAAAAAAAGGTGTACGTTGCATATTTCAAATTAAATACACCAAGATTTATAGCAGTACACTTATTTTTTTAAAGAGGATATGACTGGTTAAGTGAAATCTCTGTACCTATGAAAACCATAGGAAGAGGTGTAAGAACATTATAACTGTAAATTTTAACAGTGCTATTTCTGAGTTGTGTCATTTTTAGACAATTTCTGTTATCTTGAAATATCAGTATTGTAAAATTTAAAATGATATTTGAAGTTTATACAGCCATGTCATCCAACTAGCATTAAAACATCTTGTGTAATAATCTTTTTTTTACTTAACAACTAATTGAATGTTTCTACGTAAGGGTAACTCAGTCCATTTCTATCAAAATTCATTTCTGGAGAGTCAGACTGCCTCATAACTGACTCTTCCCTGGGGTTTTGAAGTTGTCAATCACATAGGAGGAGATTGCTTATTTTTTTCCCGCCTTTGGAGCTGCTGCTTAATTTCACACAGTCTTTGGGTTACCTAACTCACTTATCTTAGTCCTCAGTCTGACATCATTGCTCCTCAGTAATTTTGAGATGCAATGAATCTCCGAATCTCCTGACAGCTGAAACCAAGGGTTTTGATTGTGGATACAAGTAAGATGAAATCATTGGCAACTTTTCTCTATCTACCCTGATGTTGCAACTCTATACAGTGTTGAGAACTTTTGTTTTCCTAATGTTGAGACTTAATCTATATTGATGATTATAGCCTTTGATCTTTTGCAGCTAGTCCTCATCACTTTCAGCTAGTACGGTTGTGTCATCTGCATAATGCAGGTTACTGATGAGTCTTCCCTGCTCCTGATGCCACATTCTTCTTCATAGTATCCAGCTTCTTTAATAATTTGCTCAGCATACAGATTCAATAGATATAAAGAACACACTAACCTGACACACACCTTTCTTAATTTTAAACTAGACATTGTTCCCTTGCTATGTTCGCATAATTGCCTCTTGTTCTGTCTAGGTTTAAGTTTCACTTACTATGCACCTGCCAGCGGGACAATAAATAAAGATGAAAGAAGAATTGATGCCTTTTGCCTCTGATATTGAAGAAGAGTATGGAATAGCCCTTGGACTGTAAAAAGAACAAATATATATGCCTTGGAGAAAGTACAGCTAGAGTGTACCTTGGAGGCACAGATAACAAAGCTTCCTCTCACATATTTTGGACATGTTAGAAGAGCTAGTTCCTTGGAAAGGGACATCATACATGGAAAGGAAAGAAAGACCCTCAACCAGATGAATTGACACAATGACAGCAGTAATGGGCTCAGGTATGTCAGAGAGGATGTAGGTAGTGCAGGATGGGACAAGATTCAGGTCTGTTGTTCACAGGGTCACTATGGGTCATACTTGACTCAAAAGCTTCAAACAGCAATAACAACTTTGAGTTAGCAGTTTACCTCTAAAGGATCCAGCAGAGGTTTGAAACGTGTTAATCATGGAGAAAGTTATTGAGCCTTGTTTACTTTTCTTTCTTTATTTCAAATGTATCTGCTTATAATTGGTCTTTGACTCTGAAGAGACTATTCACCCCTTCCGAAGACAAAACAAAATACAAAAGGAGGTTACCACTTTAATTACCCATGCCTCTTTCCTTTCTTGCAGAGCAGAGGCAATTAGGAAAAGGAGTGTGGGAGAATGGGTAGACAGATAAGTTTTCTTTGTGTGTGATTCAATAATGCACCCAGGAGTAAAGTTGTGGGTAGCCCAATCATTCTCCTAGGAATTTGTTCACTTTTCTGAAGAAAGACAAGATCAAAAAACCTCTCATATAAGAAAAGTGAAAAATGTGATCATATTCTTCTAGACAAGATTTTGACTCACCAATATATGAAAAAGTGACCAAATGTTCTTTGATG
>NW_006399944.1:4677042-4679437 GCF_000299155.1 Elephantulus edwardii | reverse complement strand
CTTCAGGTCCTCTTCAGTTTCAGCAAGCAGGGTTGTGTCATCCGCATAACGCAGATTGTTGATAAATCGTCCACCAATCTTGATGTACTATAGTGAAAATTAAACAATAGAAAAGGATTAAATAGCAGTGTTGAACTGAAAATAACACTTGGAGATTTTTAAAAGTATATTATTTACTACATCACTGATTGTATTTAATAGGTTGTCAGCTACTTAAACAATTTAAGACTCAGGTGTGTTTTTTTATTTATTCACATACCTGATTCAGACTCTGCATGTAGTAAGACCGTAAAGTATATTTTATATACTTCAGGTATGATCGTATTCAAATGAATATTCACAAAAACTCACTCATAAACACAATTATAAACACATTAAAATAGGCTGTCTTAAAACTAGCCTGCTGGAAAATCGAGATATTGACAAATATCCACAATAAAAAGCAAAGAACACATAATTTTGCTAGTAAATTCAAATGTAGACAAATTATTTTGAATAATTTATCCATGTTTTCTACTCTTTCTGAATATTGCCTGGCTTTATGATAGCATTTCTAGATAATTAGTTTAGATATTAATTGGGGGGGGAAACACCCACAGATACAATTTCTTAGAGATTGAGTGGGTATCTGCTAGTTAAAATCAGGTTTCCAAAATATTTGGCAGTTTTTATTTGAATTCTAGTTTCAAATTGCACCTAGAATCTTTCTAGCCAAGGATAACATAGTAATAATACAAGAGTAGATTTCAACTTAGCAGAAAATATGGAGTGAAAAAAATTTAGATCCTTGGGGAAATATTAACTCATGTCTACTATAGAAATAGACAGGGATTCAAAATGCCATTTTCTGCATCCTAAAGCCTCCCACAGAGGTTCTTTTTACTTTGGTTTTCGCAATAGCTAAGTACAGGTTGAAGCATGAAATGCATTTGGGCCACTGTGCACATAGCGAAATCATAGTGAGTCAGCAGGCAGTCACAGTCTTTCGTCCCATGGGTCATGGATCAGTCAGTTCAAAATCCTGAGAGGAAAATTCCTGTCAGGTTATATAGGGTGAAAATTCATCTCTCCTGTTGTGAAGAGGGCAGCTTTCCACAGGACTCTTTTAGAGTGGCTCCTCACTGGATATCCAGGGTTATCAAGGACTCAGACTCTTGAAGCTAATCAGGGAAGCTGGTCTCATTCACCCATGCACCTCAGAACAGAAATATGCAGCAGAGTCAACAGTGGTTAAGAAAGTCTATTGCCCAAGTGTAAAGATACCTCCAAGGATAAGAAAATGCAACCAAGGAGGGAAATGCGCCAAGAGGTAGCTCTAAGATAAAAGGAAAAAGACAGAGATTGCAAGATACAACTACTCACGTGTATAACACTGTGGCAGCACTTATGTCTACCTCTTATTATTCTGCGGTTGTCATTATATATCATCAAGTCAGAAACAACCCATAGCTGACCATCTAGGAGGTTTTCAGAGGCAGATAATCACATGAGAGGAGATTTCCTATCTTTCTTCTAAGGAACAGTTGATAGATTGGAACTATTACCTTTATATAATTATCTGTTTACTTAATCTCAATTACTGCACACATCATTTACAGAAGTTTTGTGCTGTTCTTTTCACAAATTGGTGACTTCCTCTTTTTGTAGTTACTTTGTTCTTTAATAGAAGGTCTGATGGTAAGTAGTTGTGCTGTTACCTGATAGGCACAGGGTTTGAACTCACCAGCTACTCCATGGGGGGAAGATGAGCAATCTCCAGGAACCAGATACCAGATCTCTGAAAATGCACCAGAAAGCAATCAGTGAGTGTTCTTTTATTTGATTTCATTCTTCATATTTATTACTTTAAGCATGTTGTTGTTTTGATTGCTGTCCTGTCGAGCACAACTCATAGAGACTCTATGAACAAAAGGCCTAATGTCTTTCCCTAACTATCCTCATTTCTCCAAGTTCATAGAGTTACCATAGGCATGTAGTTTAGGAAGTGGATGCCACTCCTGCTTCCAAACCTGATTTACAACTGAGAGCTCCACCAAACACTGTCCACATTGGGAAACAATTCTGGTATTTGATACCCCAATGGTACAAGGTTCAGCATCACAGCAAATACATGTTACTTCATACTACACATTGACAAAGAGTGATGCACAAAGTGGAAGAGTGTTTCTCCAGATATAAGTTTGTTGGTGTTTTTTATTTTTTTTTAAAGCACTTAGCAGTGGTTAAGTGACTGGAAGAGATCGGTATTTGTTCCTATCCTAAAGAAAGGTGACCCAACAGAATGTGGAAACTACAGAACAATCTCACTGATTTCACATGCAAGCAAGATTTTACTGAAGATTATCCAAAAACGACTGGAACAGCACATCAACAGAGAACTACCAGAAGTCCAGGC
>NW_006399944.1:4670401-4675963 GCF_000299155.1 Elephantulus edwardii | reverse complement strand
ATTGGCACAGGACAGAGTGGAGTTTAGGGCTGTTGTATATAGGGTCGCTATGAGTTGCAAGCGACTTGACGGCACATAACAAAAACAACAAGTGTCATCAAGTCAAATACTACTGAGAGTAATCTTTGCACAAAAGACCTGAATTCTGCCTATAACTAACATTATTTCTGTACATTTATAGAGTTTAGAGAGTTTGTAGATTTTCCAGGGGCATCTAGTTTAGGAAGTGGATGCCACTCCTGCTTTCCAGCATAATTCAATGTGGAAGGTCATCCAAACACTGTACCTAATGGGAAATCACTATGGTATTTGACAAGACTATGCAGCATCACAGCAACACTAAGTTGTTCAGTTTGGCAAATACACAAAAGATTGCTGTATCATTTAAGAAATATTCATTTGAAATTTAATCAATTTGACCAGCGGGCGACAAGACCCCAAAAATACTTCCTTTATGTGACCGACAGGACTGCCAGCAAGATGCTAACTAGCAGCCAAACTGCCAGAGTGGAGGCTCCAGACACAGGCCTGCAGTATCAACCCTTCCCCCTGTGGAATTTTAAAGCCACATCTTTAAGCAGGCCTTCACCTAGGCAAAGGCTCAAGGACACCTGCTCTTGGAGGGGAAAGAGCAGTAATACACATCAAACAGGTCTCAAAAACTTCCCTTATGTGACCGACAGGACTGCCATCAAGACGCTATCTAGCATCCAAACTCCCAGAGTTTGTTTGTTTGTTTGCTTGTTTTTTAAGTATAGCAAACAAAATAGTCAGGATTGGAGGTAAACTCATCAACAATCTACATTATGCAGATGACACAACCTGGTTTGCTGAAACTGAAGAGGAGCTGAAGCAATTGTTGCAGAAGGGCCAGGACTGCAGCCTTCAATATGGATTGACATACAACATCAAGAAAACAAAGATTCTTACCACTGGGCCTATTGGCAGCATGATGATAGATGGTGAAGAGATTGAGATTGTTGACAGCTTCAGTTTACTTGGCTCTACAATCAACACTCTTCACCAGCAGCCAGGACAAATTGCATTGGGAGAGTCTGTTGTCAGAGACCTCACCAAGGTAGCTACGATTTCAGTCTGGAAACTAAGGTGCACCTGATACAGGCCATGCTCTTTGCTATTACTTGCTATGCATCAGAGAGCTGGACAATGTCTAGGGATGATAGAAGGAGGATTGATGTCTTTGAGCTTTGGTGCTGGAGAAGAGTATTGACTATACTATGGACTGCTAGGAGAACAAATAATTTCGTCCTGGAGAGAGTGAAGCTAGACTGCTCCTTGGAGGCAAAGATTCTGAAGCTCCGTCTGACATATTTTGGGCATTTTGCAAGGCAGGATCAGTCCTTGGAGAGGGACATCATGCTTGGGAGGGTGGAGGGACAGCTCAGGAGAGGAAGATTCTCAGTGAGATAAGTTGATTCCATAACTGGGGTAATGGGGTTAGATGTATCAGAGACAATAAGGTTAGCAAGAGATAGAGCAGGGTTTAGTGCTGTTTTACATAGGGTCTCTATGAGTCACAAGTGACTCGATGGGGCATAACAACAACAACAACAACAATACAAAATAATTTATATTCTCAATAACTCACCACTTTCAAGTTGGATTTAAGTATTAGCAAATTTCCATTGGGCTTTTGGGGCTGGAAACTGCAACAGGAGATGTCATTTTCACAAGAAGCCCCTGGTGGATTTGAATCAGTGGAGATGTGAAGGTTTTGGGCTGGCAGCACAACACACTATGAATCCCCTGTTTTATACTCAATGTCTTTCAGTTCTAATATGTGAAGTCCTTGCATGTTTTTTTTCTGCTGTTCTCTTGCTTAAGGTCTTGTTCCATGATTTTTAGCTCCATGTGAAGTTTGTTTTTCTTTAACTTTTTCTGTGGGTTGTCAGACACTGAGTATATAATGATTATATTTAGCATGCTTAAATTACAAATATGAAAAATATAACTATGAGAAAAATTAAGTTTCTCCTTGCTTGATTAATCCAGTCTATGGGTGTAAATGTGACCTGGAGCCATTCTCAGTTAACTTTGGGGTTTTTATTGGTATACTTATAATTATCCATATACATTGTATCTCATTAATGTACAGTGTGGAGTTTTTTGGTAAATGTTTTGCACTTTCATTCATTGACATTATGTTTCATACAATCTTTCCTATACATTGTGTTTTATAAAATTAATTCTTCTTATTATGATTATTAATTATAAAATTAATCATTACACTATGCCCACAATTACCCCTTATTTTTTGTCATTTATTTAGTATTTTTATTTTTTAAATAAAAAAATTATTTTAATTGTGATACTAATGAATGTCTACAGAAAAGTTAGATTTTCATTTGTTCATTGCACATTTTTTACCCCCTCTCTCTTCCCCCTCCTCAATTCACTTAATTTTTTTAAACATTCATTGCTGCACAATTACCTCCCTCCTTCCCCCAGTCCTCTTTGCAATGTACCTTTTATTCTGGACTGTTGTTGTTTGTATGATGCCTAATCATATATTCATTTGAATAAGTTCCTTCCTTTTGAAAGTAGGTCTGAAATGAGGATTTGGGAAGAAAATAGGGTAAGACTTGATAGATAAATTACCCCTTCTTTTATAGATCCCCACAGGATCTTTCCCATATCCTGTATGGAGGCCCAAGTGGGAGAACGGGTGGGAACAGAGGGATGAGGTTAGCTAGGGGGAAATCACTGGGTCTCACAATTTGTAAACTAGGTTTTTAGTTTGATATCCCTCAATCTGCTCATAGAGACCCTATGAATGAAAGGCCTGAAGCCTTTCTATCAAGATTTATCAAAGTTCATAGAGTTTCCGGAGGCATGCTGTTTAGGAAGTGGTTGTCACTCTTGCTTCCATAGAAAGGTGTCAGGCCTTTTGTTCATAGGATCACTGACTCATGCTTGACTCAAAGGCAAGCAACAACAAAAATAACAATAATACACTCTGGCTGTATGAATTCAGATCACAGTCCTTGAAAACCACAGTGTTAGGAATTTCCAGTAAAGGTCTTTTTCATATGATTCAGGAAAGGTAGCATCTCTTTGTCGGCAGAAAATAGTTAATTTTATGCTGAAGGTGTAAACTTAGGGTATCTATGTAGAAGTCTCTTATAATATTCATTAGAGTGTCAGTATTTCTTTCTTGTCCTCTCTGTCTTTCAAAGGAAAAGATTAATGCATCTCTTGGGATGCCTACTCTTTGTCAAGTGTACTTGTGCTTTTTAGGTTTTGTGTTTGTTTTTTTTTTAATTTCCCCCCCTAGTTTAGCTCAGCATTGTAAATGTCTCAAACAAGAAAGTGATTCAGGATGTGATGTTTTACGTTGTCAAGATGTAACCTACTCATAGCTGACCCTCCAGGAGATTTTCAGAACCTATGAATCACACGAGAAAAGATTATCTGTCTTTCTCTCACAGAGCAGCCGGTGAATTCAAATCTGGTGCCTTTGTGTTGCCAAAAAATTAAGGATTTCTTATTTGGAGCTTGCAATTAAACTTGTGAGTGAAACTCACACAAATGCATATTTCAATGTAATGGGAGAAAATCTTCCCAAAAAATCAGAATCTTGTTAATGATGAAAAAACTTCCCAGGGCCCAGGAATCCAGAAAGCAGAAATGTATACTATAAGCTGAGAACTCTAACCTTGAAAAGTGAGCAGACTTAGTGGATCTTTTAAGTTTCCGTTATTGCTGAGGCTAACATTTCTCCAGGCTAACTAACATTTCTCCAGCTGTGTGATTGTCTACATGGAGAAGCTGTTTTGCTTAGAAACAAATGCTTAAGGTTCTGGGGAAGTTACTTTCTTCTCAGTTTTGTGAGTCAGAGGGAATTCTACTTCAGTAAATTGAGTCTTAAGGGAAAAGAAAATAAGAATGGTCAAATCCAGTTCTTAGTGTGATTCCAAAGACTCTTGCTGGGGCTTTCAGATTGCTTCCTAAACCACCACAGTCCCTCACCCAGAAACAGTGCCAGGAGACATGATTTCCTGAGGTTCAGGACCAGAAATAGAAACCACATGGTGCCTTCTTTTGTTGAAGGATCAACATTTTGCTCTTTAAAGGCTCCAGGAATATGAGCACATTTAATTAAAATTCATGACTAAAAACCAAAAATAAATATGTTCAGCAATCTGGAGAAAAGATCATCTTATAATAATGCAATCTCTATTTCCGACTCCCTTTTGACTCCCTTTTGACTTACTTGTCTTTCATTCTCTGTCTCATTTTTCTTTCTTCTCTTCCTTTTGCCAACATTCCTATAAAACTTGAGTCTTGTTCTTTTCTCTCTCTACTTCTATTTATGTATGATGCATTTATTTCAGTTTATATTCTCCCCTTGAACACTTTCTGTCTTTTGAGTATTGAAAGGTTTTCTGCACTTATTTTAAATTTCACTGATTTACTGTCCAAAACTGTTCATTTATTGGACCTGATCACAAAGATTCTACCTAGAAACTACACAGAAAGGAAAATTTTCTAGTTTCTAAAACTCTCTGAGTTTCTATAGGACCAGAAAAATTTTATATATTTCTGGGGCTTCTGGAAGCCAGAGCTTAAAAGCTTTAGAGAGTAGGGGATAAGACTGAGAAATGACCTAGCAAATTACAGGTAAGATCCAAGATGACCATATACAGTACATTATGAGACATCTATTTTCAGAAGAACTTATAGCTCCTTCTCTCTGAAATAATCTCTGAGAAGTAAATACCACAGAGTTTTGAATGCACAGGTGCTAATGTCAGATTACCCCCCTCCATAAGTACTTTTATTTAATGAAATCTAACTTATATATTCAATTACTATCAAGAAACATTGATTCCATGACCATAATGATTGTCTACAGTAATTCCTAGTGCTATCAGACCAGTATTTTTATTTTATTTTCACTTTTCTTGTGATTTAAGTAAGGCTTTCCAATTTAATTTTTTAGTTGACAAGTTCGAATCTAGCCATTCACCATATTCCAAGTAAATTTTAATCAAGTTTTTTTTTTCCACTGTTAACTTTGCCTCATTCCTTGTAACATTTTCATATCTCTTTTGGTTTGAATGGTTGATAAATTATCATAATGGTGCTACCTATGTTGAAGTTAATGACTTATCTAAAAGAATCTAATTTTCCCTAAAGTCAGAAATATAACTAACTGCTCATATGGTAGGCAAAACATTGTCTGAAATGTGATTGAAGACTTATTTGTTGTTGTTATTATTATATGTCAGAACTGACCCATAGTTGACCCTCTGGCAGGTTTTCAGAGCCTACTATTTGGTCCTAAAAGCCTTCTGAGGTCCCAACTCTTCTCACTATTTCTTAGTTGTTGGAATGAATGGAAAACCTCATGAGCAGTTCCTTACTTCACCTCTACCTTGCATGCAAACTTCCGAGTTGTAAAACAACCCAGTGGTAGATGGAATTTGCTCCAGGACTTAAGAAGCATAAATGACATAGCTGAGCCTCTACATCTTGTGGTTCCTAACGTTCACACTATAATAGAAAAAGTGCTAGTCTATAGGGCTTTTATTGTAAGAA
>NW_006399944.1:4649420-4655626 GCF_000299155.1 Elephantulus edwardii | reverse complement strand
TTTTCTTTTTGGCTCTCTAATGCAATACTCAGAGTCTCATCTGACATTCATCTTGGTCTTTTCTTCTTCTTTAGCCTTTGTAATTATCTTTTGCATTCTTCATGGAAATCTAAAGACTGCTATAGTTGGTGGAAATTTTCTATTTCCTTCTTTTTTGGTGTAGTTGTGGATGGATATATTTTACAGATCTTCTTTGTATACATATTGATATTATCCGATCACTCATAATGTTGTATTTCATAAAAAGATTAGAAATGGTCTTTTTCAGTGTGAATGTGACCTCATTTTTCCCTCACTTTTTCATTCCTAGCACTGGACAATGTTAAAGAAGAAATACAACATATCAATATTGACATACTGTGTATTAGTGACTTGAGATGGATTGACACGGGCCATTTTAAATAAGACAATCATATGATCGACTTCACTGGAAATAAAAAATTGGAGAACAATCAAGTTCACCTTAGATTTGCTTTAATACATAGACTTTAAGGAAAATGGCTTTCCATATGTTAATGTGTAAATAGTTCTCTTTTATAATAGTCCTTTGTAGTATTTGTTCTTCATAGATTGACAAACTGAATAACAGTTTGTTAAAAGATAAATTATTTTGTCTGACTAATGTATGGGGCATTACTTCCTGTTCAGAGCAGATATTTATCATTCTATGTATTGTAAGTTTCAAAACATATCAAAATTATGTGTCTTCTCTCAGTACCATTTAAATTTCTCCTAAATGATACTTTACAATTAAGAACTTGAAAATGCCACATTGTGCTTCTTTCATATACATTGTTTTTCACACATTCCATCATTCACATTGCGTTTCATACAATCATTCTAATACATTGCATTTATAAAGCCAATCAGTACTGGTCTATACCCACTATCATCCAGTCTTTACTAATACTTTCCTAACTCCTTCACCTCCTTCCACTGCCCACCAGACTACAACCCTGTGATTTCCCACACACAAATCATCAGCCCTTAGTCCTCTCACCTTCCCCCTGTGAACTTTTATACACATCTTACTAGTTATCTGTTTTTATAATAGTCCTTTGTAGTACTTGTCCTTATGAGCCTGAATTAGTTCATTCAGCATAATACTCTAAAGTTTCGCTCATATTATATAGTATTATTCCAGATCTTTGCTCCTGAATGTTATATAATATTTCATCTTATGAATGTACCAGAATTTCTAAGTCCATTGATTTGCTGATGGACATTTGGGCTGTTTCTGTTTTCTTGCTGTTATAAATAAAGCTGCCATGAACACCAGTGTGTCCATTTGTGTCTCAGTTCTGTTTTCCTTGGTGTATATTCCAAGCAATTGAATAGCTGAGTCATATAGGGAGCTCTAGTGGCCTCCTGTCAAAAATCTGTGCTGCAATACCAAAGACACTCTGTCAAGGCCACTAGCTGCTTCACGGGAGAAGAACAGATAGTCTCCTCCTCTGTGATTACCTATCTCTGAAAACCCACTAGAGGGTCAGATATGCGTCAGTTCTGACTCTATAGTACATAACAACAACACGTAATTTCTATGTTAAACATTTTGAGGAAATACCAAACTCTCTTCTAGATATTTCAAAATCATTTTACAATTTGTAAAATTTACCATTGTACCATTTTATAATTCCACAACCAGTAATTGAGAGTTCCAATCTTTTCACATTCTAACATTAATTGTTTGCTGTCCTATTAAAATTTGCCACTGCTACTGGGGTGAAATGGGATCTCACTGTGACATTTCTTTGCAAGTGATTTTAAACATTGTTGTTATGTGCCATTGAGTCGCTTGCGACTCATAGTGACCCTATATACAACAGCCTTAAACTCCTCTCTATCATGAACCAATTGCACTGCCTCTGACACACCCATCCTGATTACCCCAGTCACTGAATCAATCCACCTCATAGAGGGTCTTCCCCTTCTGCACTGTCCCTCCACTTTCCCAAGCATGATGTCGCTCTCCAAGGACCAGTCCCTCCTTACAACATGTCCAAAGTATGTCAGACGAAGCCTCAGAATCCTTGCCTCCAAGGAGCAGCCCGGTTTAACCCTCTCCAGGATGAATCTGTTTGTTTTCTTAGCAGTTCATAGTACACTCAATACTCTCCTCTAGCACCACAGCTCAAAGGCATCAATTCTCCTTCTATCCTCCCTATTCATTGTCCAACTCTCCAATGCATAACAAGTGATTGCAAAGACCATGGCCCGTATCGGATGCACCTTAGCCTCCAGAGTAACACCATTGCTCTTCAGTACTTTGGAGAGGTCCCTAATAGCAGACTTTTCCATCGTAATAAGTCTTTTAATTTCCTGGCTACTGGTGCCAAGAGTGTTGATTGACTGTGGAGCCAAGCAAACTAAAGCTGTGAACAATCTCAATCTCTTCACCATCCATCCTAATGTTGCCAATTGGCCCAGTGGTGAGAATCTTTGTCTTCCTGACATTGAATCACAATCCATATTGAAGGCTGCAGTCCTTGACCCTCTGCAGCAAGTGCTTCAGGTCCTCCTCAGGTTCAGCAAGCAGGGTTGTATTGTCTACATAACTCAGATTGTTGGTAGATCTTCCACCAATCCTGACGCCACACTTCTCCTCAGAGAGCCCAGCCTCCCGGATAATCTGCTCTGCATACAGGTTGAAAAGGTATGGAGATAGGACACATCTCTGGCGTACACCCTTCCCAATTTTGAACCATACAATGTAGCATTACTTTTATATTAAATAAGTAAAATTTGTATTTTATACTGGTTTACCTACAAAGTTCATATACATTGTTTATCACATCAGATCTTTCTCATTTCCTTTACTCATCCCTCCCTCCCTCTCCACTATCAAATTGTGCAAACCTAGATTAACCTCCACCCCATCCCTGTCCATCCTCCCCCTCCTCTGATCTCCCCTCCCACCACTGGATCCCCGTACATATTCTACAATAATGTTTGTCCTTATGGGACTGAGTTAGTTTACTTAGAATAGTGCTCTCCAGTTCCTTCTATGTTAGGTAGTAATTTATAAAATCATTTCTTCCGCATACTCTGTAGTTTTCCGTGATGTGAATGTACCATAATTTCTCAATTAATTCCATTGTGGTTGGACATTTGAACTATTTCTGTGTTCTTGGGATGGTAACATTGCTATGACCACAGGTGTACAATTTTTCTAATGTGCCTCATTTCCCTTTTGCTTGCGTTATTTTCTAAGAAATGGTATAGCAGGGTCACATAGAATGTCTCTGTTCAGCTTTCTGAGGAAAAGACAAATTGCCTTCCATAGCGGTTGTACCATTTTACAATCCTGCCAAAAATGTATAACATTTCTCATCTCACCACAGCCTCTCCAACATTTATTACCTGCTGTCCTGTTAAACTTTGCCACTGTTACTGGTGTGAGATAGTATCTCACTATGGTTTTGATTTGCATCTCTCTTATTACCAGTGATTTTGAGCATTTCTTCATGTATCCGTTGGCCATCTGAATACCTTCTGTGAAATTCTTTTCAAGTCTTTTGCCTATTTTGTAACTGTGTTATCAGTTTGTTTTTGTTTTGTTTTGTTTTGTTTTGTTGTGGAGGCCCTGTAGGATTCTATAAACTTTTGATATGAGATCCTTTTCTGAAACGGTATTGCCAAACTTTTTCCTCATTAAGTAGGTTTTCTTTTCACTGTTTTGAGAAATGTTTTCGATCCACACAGGAATTTAATCTTTAAATGTCTCATTAATCAATTTTATGTACTCCAGATTGTGCATTTCTGGCTACATTTGTCAGTCTCTTTATACCACCACAGAGTATACTGTCTAAGCCTAATCTCATTTTGCCTTTTATGAACTTTATGATTGCGGGTGTTACGCCCAGGTCTCTGATACATCTTGAGTTGATTTTTGTGTATGGTGTGAGATGTAGATCTTGCCTTAGTTTTCCCCAAGTACCACTCCAGTTTTGCCAGCACCATTTGTTGAAGAGGTTGTCATTTCCCCATTTGATAGACTTTGTTTCCTTATTGAATACCAGCTGACCATAGATAGTGGACTAATTTCTGGATTTTGTTCCACTGGTTGATGTGTTTCTCATTGTACCAATATCATGCAGTTTTGGTTCTTAAAGCTGTGTGGTAGGTATTGAGATCAGGGAATGCTATACTTCCCACTTCATGTCTCATTTTCAGAAGTGCATTGCTTTTGCAAGGTCTCTTTCCTTTCCAGATAAACTTTTCAAACACCTCTTCCATCTCTTCAAAAAATGAACTTGGTGTCTGTATTGGGATTGAATTGAACATGTAGATAACTTTTGGTAGACTTTTTATTTCACTCTATTGATTCATCCTATCTAAAACCAGAGAACATTTTTCATTTATTTAGGTCTTTTGTTGTTTCTGGCATTAGTGACCTGTACTTCTTTATAAAGCTTATTTGTATATCTAGTTAGGGTTTTTTTGTATCTCTAGCTAGCATCTTGATGGCAGTCTTGTGTTGAAGGTGGTTACATAATGGAAGTTTGATGTGCGTTACTGTTCTCCCCTCTCAAAAAAAAAGTGGGTGGCCCTTGAGCCTTTGGCCAAAGGTGGAGGCCTGCTAGAGGTGTGCTTTTATAACCCTGTAGAGCCCTCGGGCCTATGGCCTTCTGTCCAGATTTATTAGTTTTAGAATGAATATTCTTTAAATGACTCAACAATAGTTTTGTCTATTTGCTGTACTGAACCGGTTAGAGTTGTTGTTATATTGAACACTGTTACCAATTATGTACAATGTTTGGATGAGCTTCTAGATTGATTCATGCTCTGACACAGGAGTGGCATCCACTTCCTAAAATAGATGCCTCTGGAAACTCTAAAAATTCTCTAAATTCTATCAATGTACAGAAATGATGGTAGTAATAGAAAAGAGTAAAGGTCTTTTGTGCAAAGCTTACTCATATTTGAATTGACTATACTTAACCACTACTAAATGAGACTAGTGCTGTTATATCTGGAGGAACACTCTTCCATTTTGCCCATCACTCTTTGTCAATGTGCTGTATGAAGCCACCTGGGTTTGCTGTGTTGCTGAACGTTGTGCCATTATGGTATCAAATACCATAATGGTTTCCCATTGTGAACAGTGTTTGGTGGAGCTCCCAGTTGTAATATGGGTTTGGAAGCAAGAGGAGCATCCAATTCCTAAACCACGTGCCTCTGGAAACTATGAACTTGGAGAAACAACGATAGTTATGGAAAGGTGTTAGGTCTTTTGTTTATAGAGTTGCAATGAGTTGTGCTAGACTTGATGGCAATCAACAACAACAACAAGTTAGGTTTTTGGAAGCAGAAGTGGCATCAACTTCCTAAACAACTTGCTTCTGGAAACTATGAACTTGATTAATGTCTATAGCTGTAGAGGGGCTTCAGGCCTTTTGTTCATAGGGTCACTATGAGTTGTGCTCAACTTGAAGGCAATTAACAACAACAACATTCCTGATTCTTTTCCTATTCTTTTTAAATAATTTAAGTAGAATGAGTGATAGTTTTTCTCTGAACTTTTGGTAGAATTCAGCTATTAAGTCAACCAGGCCAGCACTGTTTTTGTAGGGATATCTTTTTATTCTTTTGTGATAGATTTGTTTAAGTATTCCATATCTCATTGTGTCAAACTGTGTAGAATGATAATTTCAAGGTATATGTCCATTTTCTAGGTTTTCTAATTTACCAGAGATTTTGATATCATGTTATTTCCATTATAATTTATTCTGAGGAATTTTTTATTTCATTTTCTATTTGCAGAACCAATCATCGGGGGTGGTGAGCTTTATGAGGAGAAATGTGGCATCAGGATTGGAGGAAGATTCATCAACAACCTGTGTTATGCAGATGACACAATCTTGCTTGCTGAAACTGAAAAAGCCCTGAAGCACTTGTTGCAAAAGGTCGAGGACTATAGCCTCCAGCAGTGATTGAAGCTCAATATCAAGAAAACAATATCTCACCACTGGGCCAATTGGCAGCATCATTATGGATGGTGAAGAGATTGAGATTAACAGTTTTGGTTTGCTTGGTTCCACAATCAACACTCTTGCTACCAACAGCCAGAAAATCAAAAGATGAATTGCACTGGGGAAGACAGCTGTTAGGGACCTTTCCGTAGTACTGAAGAGCAACAACATCAGGCTGGAGACTAAGGTGCAAAAGATTCAGGTCATAGTCTTCGCAATTGAGTGCTATGC
>NW_006399944.1:4633841-4648147 GCF_000299155.1 Elephantulus edwardii | reverse complement strand
GCCCCGTACCTCCCCAAACCCCACACCCTACCCCCAAATATAATCCACTCTGCAACCCTCATTGTATACTCCTACGATAAAAATAATGCCCTAAAATATAATACTTTTAGACTATTCTCTATCATTTTCTTCATTTCTTAGATATATCTCTTGTGGGTAGCATATTGATTGGCTTTGTCTTTTTTATCCATTATGATACTTTTTTACTTGATTTATGTGATTAATCCACTCACAATAAATGTGATTATTTATAGGCCAGGTTTTATGGCTACCATTTTCCTGTGCTTTTCTGTTATTTCTGGCTACTATGATCTATCAACTTTCTTTGGTGTTTCTGTGTGAAGAACTTCCATTGTCCTTCTGAAAGAATTTTGTGTAGAGTTGTTCTTGTTTTTATAAATCCTTAAGTTATTGTTTTTCTGAAAATGACCTGATTTCTCCTTCATATTTAATGGACAATTTTACTGGATACAGGATCCTCAGCTGGCAATTACTTTCTTTCAAGCTTCCTTATGTGCTTTCCCAAGATATATTTTTTTTCTCTAGAGTAGTTTCTCTTATTAATCAAAGCTTAAAATAATTTATTCCCCTTTGTAGATGACACTTAATTTATCTTTGTATTTGATTTTGGAGAACTAGACTATACTATGTCTTGATGTTTATCTTTTGGGGTCTAATTTATTTGGGGTTTACTTAGCTTATTGAACGTGATGTCCATGTTCTTCATGATACCTGGGTGCTCTCTTAGTAACTCTTCCACAATTTTCTCAGTGCTTTCCCTAATATCCTAAGGTTCTGGGTTTCTTATCGTATGCATGTGGTTCCTTTTGATGTTATCCTACAAAAGTCTAATATTTTCTTCAGTTTCCTTTCTGATGTTTCATCTAGTTATTTCCCATTGAGGTTCTTGTCTTCCAGTTCAATAACTCTTTGATCCATCTCTTCTGGTTTGTTTTTTTCTCTCTCTAGCATGTTGAACATTTATGCCATTTTGGTCTTGATATTCTAGATTGTATTTTCATTCATTTCTGTTATTTCCAGTACTGTGTTGCTTGTCTCTGTCTGTGATTATTTTTTAACATTTTGTACCTTTGTAATTACAGTTTCCATTGTTTCTTCCATTTTTTTTTGTAATTTCTTCAGTAGTTGTTCATACTTCTCTTTGTCAATATATTCCTTCTGGCTCCCTTTCTCTGGAGTTTTCATAGTATTTATGTCTTCAATTCTTTCTTCCAGTATTTGCACCTTCATCTGCAGCTGTTTATATAACTCGGTATTTTTTCTGATTTCTTGTTTTGGGGGTATTTATTTTATTTATGGCTTCCATTCTTTCTTCCCTATTTATACCTTTTCTTGAGCTGTGTGCATTTCTTCTGCCTTCTTCTTGTATGTGGGATAATCACTGCATCTACAACACCCTCTGCTTTTTTAGTAAAAGGCTTAGTTTGTTTTTCACAATATTTGAAGTTGTCTGATGCTTTCTTGGCATTATGTTAATATTTTCTTGGTATGTTTTAGGTCATTTTAATTTTGTGTCCATAGGGTTGCTATGAGTTACCTACAACTTGATGGCACTTAACAATACAGAGAGAGACCAGTTGGCCTAGTGGACTGAAAATGATGCTACTAAGCCAAAGGTGGGTGACTCTAATTCGAGGCCCTCAGTCCTGTTCTTAATTGTTTTTGGTCAAAACACTTGCCGTCAGAAGCTGAATACTGTGACACTGATGTGTCAAATGCATTAATAGTTATCCTTGAT
The DNA here is from genome assembly GCF_000299155.1 of Elephantulus edwardii. Lineage (NCBI taxonomy): Eukaryota > Metazoa > Chordata > Mammalia > Macroscelidea > Macroscelididae > Elephantulus > Elephantulus edwardii. The sequence continues at coordinate 4,646,388 of NW_006399944.1, read as the reverse complement.
GGACATTGTTTGGTGGAGCTCCCTGATTAAAACAAGCTTGGAAGCAGGAGTGACATCCACTTCCATAAATAGCTTGCCTCCAGAAACCCAATGAACCTAGAGAAAGTATGAAAGTCATAAAACTGTTGAGGACTTTTGTTCATAGGATGTCTATGAGTCACCTATGACTCAACGGCACTTAATAACAACAACAACAACAGGTTGTTTATAGTTCTATAAACTTATGTAGATTTAAAGTGTCTGTCTATAAGTATGAGCAACTTACTTCATTGGAAATCCTTTCTGGGCCTGTAGAGCAGTAAAGTTTGGCTTTCCTAGAATGTTTCAGATCCTCTCTGGTCTGCAGTGTTACTCTATGGGTATCTTACATTTTGTAGTCCTCTGTCCTGTAATTTACTGTCAGGGAGGAATTCCGCATTCTCATCAATCCTTCATAATATCTTCCTGAGTAGGGTGGGCAAAATTGTTTAATTAGAATTTTTCATATGACTATCATTGTTGTTGTTGTTGTTGTTGTGTGCCGTCGAGTCGTTTCTGACTCATAGGGACCCTATGCACAACAGCCCTAAACCCTGCTCAACCCTGTGCCAATCGCACCGCCTCTGACACATCCATCCCGATTACCCCAGTCATCGAATCAATCCATCTCATAGAGGGTCTTCCCCTCCTGTGCTGTCCCTCCACCCTCTCTCCACCTCTCCAAGGACCCGTCCCTCCTGGCAACATGTCCAAAGTATGTCGGATGAAGCCCCAGAATCCTTGCCTCCAAGGAGTAGCTTGGTTTAATCCTCTCCAAGATGAATCTGTTTGTTTTCCTGGCAGTCCATGGTACATTCAGTACTCTTCTCCAGCACCACAGCTCAAAAGCATCCACTCTTCTTCTGTCCTCCCTAGTCATTGTCCAACTCTCTGATGCATAACAAGCGATTGCAAATACCATGGCCTGTATCGGGTGCACCTTAGTCTCCAGAGAGACACCGTTGTTCCTGAGTACTTTAGAGAGGTCCCTAACAGCAGACTTTCCCATCGCTATACGCTTTTTGATTTCCTGACTGCTGGTGCCAAGAGTGTTGACTGTGGAGCCGAGCAAACTGAAGCTGTGAACAATCTCAATCTCTTCACCATCCATCCTGACGCTGCCTATTGGTCCAGTGGCGATAATCTTTGTCTTCTTGACATTGAGCCTCAGTCCATACTGAAGGCTGCAGTCCTTGACCCTTCGCAGCAAGTGCATGAGGTCCTCCTCAGTTTCAGCAAGCAGGGTTTTGTCATCTGCATAACGCAGATTGTTAATAGATCTTCCACCAATCCTGATGCCACAATTCTCATAGAGCCCAGCTTCTCGGATAATCTTCTCTGCATACGTGTTGCAAAGGTGTGGAGACAGGATGCATCCCTGGCGTACACCCTTCCCAATTTTGAACCATGCAGTGTTACCCTGCTCTGTTCTGACTACTGCCTCTTGGTCCAAGTATAGGTTTTGTATTAGCACACTTAAATGTTCTGGGATTCCCATTGTTCTCAGAGTCAGCCACAGTTTGTTATGATCCACACAGTCAAATGCCTTTGCATAATCAATGAAACACAGATAGACATTCTTCTGGTATTCTCTGCTTTCAGCCAAGATCCATCTAACATCAGCAACAATGTCCCTAGTACCATGACCCCTTCTAAACCCAGCCTGGACTTCCGGCAGTTCTCTGCTGATGTGCTGTTCCAATCGTTTTTGGATAATCTTCAGTAGAATCTTGCCTGCATGTGAAATCAATGACGCTGTTCTGTAGTTTCCACACTCAGTCGGGTCACCTTTCTTTGGAATGGGAACAAATATAGATCTCTTTAGTACTGAGTAATTAGAGAAATATTCTCCTTACCATTGGACAATGGTGAGATTTATGACTGTCCATGGTGTCTTCTCTGACATCACCCCAGAAGTTAAAGGAAGAGTCACTTCATTACTGTCGAATGAGAGTGGAATTCAGGCACGTATATCTAGAATTATTTTCTTAACAAACATATTGAATTCTATTGTTGATTGTCTTTGAGTTGAGCATGAGTCATAGGGACCCAATGAAAAAAAGGCTTCAGAGCCCCTCTACAACTATCACCATTTATCAAAGTTCATAGAATGTCTGGAGTCATGTTATTTAGGACGTGGAGTGCATGGCTATATGTGTTTGCTGAAACATTTTGGCTTAGTTGAGTGTGTATGTGCATGGTTCTGTTTTTGATGAAATACCTCAATTGGTATTCCATTATTTCCTGGGGTCTTATTTTTGCCAATGCTTTCAATGCATTCTTGAACTTCTTCATGAAATTGTTCAGTATTGACCAATTCTTTTGATGCAACTACTCTGTGTATTCCTAGTACTGATCTTACAATCTATTTCTCACTTCTTTCCTTTTCTACAGATTGTCACATGGAAGAAAACAACAACAAAAATACTTTTTATCAAGCACTCCAATGAAATCTATTACTGTTATAAGGGGCTCCCAAGAAGATTTCTACTACTGATAATGGCCCTACGTACAATAGAACAAAACTCTGTCATTTGATTCTAATATAGCCTCACAATGTCTCCTGATTTAAGCTCACTTTTGGAGTCACTATTCCATTCTATCTCATTGACAGTCTTTCTCTCTACTCTAAACTTCCACTTTTCCAAATATTATTCCTTTTCCAAGAACTATTCCCCTGTAATTATAGGCCAAAAATATGAAATGAAGTCTCACTATCCTTGTTTCTAGAGAGTTCTCTAGTTAAGCTTTTTTCAGACAGATTTGTTCACTTTTTTGGTAGTCCACAGTAGGTTCATTGTTCTTCAGTAACATAACTTAAATATATTAGATATTCTTCAGTCTCTTTAATTTATTATATAATTTACTGGTCTTTTCTCATAATCTATATAAATATTAGGGTATAAAAGGAAGATGCTTGATTATGATAACAACTGTCTTGGTACAAATTATAGTTACCAAAAAAGACCCAAAGTGTTATGGTGATATATTTGATATCTCCTTGCTTTATTTATGCTCTGCTGTTGTTGCTGTCTTTGAGTGGCCTTCCATTCATAGCCACCCTATTCACAATAGTTCTGAACCCTGCCCTTACCTGAGCCAATCTCACTGTCTCTGGCACACTTGTCCCTATTGCTCCTGTCATTGTATCAATCCATTTCATCCAGAATCTTTCTCTCCTGTGCTGCCCCTCCGTCCTTCCAAATATGATGTCCTTCTGCAAGGACTGGTTCCTCCTGGAAACATGCCCAAAATAGGTCAGACGCAGCTTAAAAATATTTGCCTCCAAAGAGTAAATTTTCTTCACCCTCTCCAGGGAAGAAACTGTTTGTTCTCTTGAGAGTCTATGGGAAGTTCAATACTCTTCTCTAGCACCCCAACTCAAAGGCATTGATCCTTCTTCTGTCATCCTTAGTCATTGTCTAGCTTTCAATGCATAGCAAGTAACTGTGAAGCCCATGCACTGGAACACGGGCACTTTAGTGTCTAGACTGGCATCTTTGTTCTTTAACACTCTCTAGAGGTCCATGACAGCAAATTTTCCTAATGTAATTAAATTTTTATTTCCTGACTGCTGGTGTCATGAGTATAGACTGTGGAAACAAGAAAGTTAAAGTTGTTAACTATCTCAATCTCTTCTCCATCTAAGAGAATGCTCCCAAGAGAGATTCATTGTTTCCTTGATGTTGAATCCATGTTAGAGACTGCAGTCCTTGACCCTTCAGCAAAACCTTTACGTCCTCTTCAGTTTTGGCAAGCAAGGTTGTATCATCTATGTCATGCAGTTTGTTCATGTGCCTTCTTCAAATTTAGATACCACATTTCTTCTCATAAAGTCCATAATCCAGAATAATCATTTCCACAAATAAATTGAAAAGATAAGGTGACAGACAAGATGTACCTGATGCACTCCTTTCCTGATTTTGAATCATGAAATATTACCTTGCTCTGTTTTGATGGTTTTCTGTTCCAAGTATAGATTTCTCATGAGCATAATCATCTGTTCTGGATTTTCCATGTTTTTAAGGTTGTGACCCACACAGTAAAATGCCTTTGCATAGTCAATGGAACACAAACATGCCTCTGATATTTTCTACTTTCAGCCAAGATCCATCTAACATTGACTGTAATATCCCTAGTGCCACAGTCTCTACTAAACCTAGCTTGCATTTCTAGTAGTTTTTGGTCCTTGTATTGTTCCAGACATCTTTTGATAACCTTTAGGAAGTATGTGTGTGTGTGTGTGTGTGTGTGCGTGTGTGTGTGTGTGTTATCAGTGATTTTGTTCAATAATTTCCACACTCTGCTGGATTTCCACTTTGTTGAATGGAGTATTCTCCTGGATTTCCTGGAAAAGATGAGACCTGTCCACTTATCATCTGGCTAACCTGCCCACCTGCCACCTGGCTGACCTGCCAACCTGCCTGGATGACCTGTCAAGCACTCCACTGTCAATGGGAGTATAGAGAAAATGAGCAGACAGAAGTGACAAGATGTCTGAGCTACTATATGAGGGGTTAGTTTGTGGGACTGGGGAGGAAGGTGCTTGTAGAGCAAAGAGTGAATGGAGTGGGATGTTGGTAGGTTGAGACAGGGGGATGGGAACATAACACATGGGCAGAAAGGTGGGGGCACCAAATCTGTTTGTTGGATAACAGGAAGTGTCTTTCATCTTTTCCATGCTCTAAAATCACTTAAATACTTGAAATTACTGGTAGCATTAATACTAATTAAAATCTCTAATTTTGTGTGTATCTGCCTGGACATTCTGATTCTTATTATTATCTCCATAACATATTAGAAGGTATTGTCTGTTATGTTTTTTAAAAACCATACAACCCTCACCTATACAACACTATTTATTAATATTTTATTACATTTAAGTCTTTTTGTACGAATATTGTTAAATATACAATAAATATGGTTTGCTAGGAGACTAAATAGGTTCACTGTAGAGAAGGCAAATGCAGGCAGCTCCTTAGAGACAAAAAATTTGAAGCTCTGTCTGACACACTTTGGGCATGTTGATTTTAACTGCCTGGATTTGAGTCAGTAATGTAATTCCTACACACGTGGCCCTCAGAGCTTTCTTTAAATTAATTGTCTAGGATACTATACATTAACCCATTTTTAAGGCTTTTAATCGGTTATTAGGTTGCTCTCCCACAAATTGAAATAAATCTATATTTCTTTATGAGTGTAGTTATTTAACATAACTTTACAATACTGGTGATTAAATATTGAAATATCTTCAACATTTGGAAATAAAAAATATGTGATAATTTACTTATCATTTTTATTGTCACTGACATTGAAATGTGATCATAGCTGATTCTTAATAAATAAGCTAATATTTCACTTTTTTTCTATTAAAGGTATTATTTTTTATTAATTTGTTCCAACATATATGTTAATAATATAAATATATAGTCATTGAATTTCTGGTAACAACTCTAACCACTTTGAAATTATCCTAAAATGTGTACATTGGCTTTAACAGTTGGTACTTTTATTATGATTATGAAAACTGAAAATTTACATAAAGGAATTTAAAAATGAAAGTAAAGCTACAATTTCACCATGTAGAGACAAACGCTTTCCACATTTTGAGCATTTCTCACAGTTATTTTATGTTTTGTTTTTGGTTTTTTATGCCTATTTTGTCTGGAAATTACGTGGGAATCTGGAAGAAGGGAAATGAGGCAATAATGGTCACAATATGATCTCAACCAGAAAACACTCAACTATTTTTAGAAGTGATGATAGTTCAGAATAAACAACAAAGTCTAGCCAAAAATAATTGGATCTTTTTGTCTTACAGTAGAATCTTTATACAGAAGAGATCACTAGAGTCAATAGAGAAACTAATACCAAAAAAGGTCCTCCTATGAGGTAAATGAGGGTTTTATACCTTATGTGTCATTGATGTAGCTATTACTATCCACAATAAGAATGAGAACGAATTAGAACATGTTTCATGATTTATTTCAACTTTACTTCACGTGAAAGTTATAATAATGTAAATTATTTGATAAAGCCTTTTAAAAATAATTCAAAAATTTTAAGATTTGTTAATCATACCAAAACCTTTAGTAAATGGGTCATTCAGTCCAATGTTCCTGGCCATAGTTTAAAGAACATTAAGATCAATTTGCACAGCACAGACCACAGAGAACACATTCTACGTCTTACTTTGATGAGTAGTGATAGGGATCCTAAAACTTGAAAGGCCCATGTAAGGTGCAGTTATTGATGTAGACCTCCCTAGAGCAAAGAAAAGGGTGGTAAAATCAAACAAGGAAGGAAACAATTAGTTCAAAGGACTCATGGACCACATGAACATCAGCTTTCAAGCCCCTGAAACAGAAGAAATACCTGGTGCCCAGCAACAACTACTGAGCTCTCTGAAAGGGATCATATCAGAAGATCCTGGATGAAATTGTGGAAAAATGTGGACCAACACATAAAGTCCTAATATATGCCATACTTCGTTTAGTTCAGGAAGAGACTAATGGAGCACTGTGTGAGTTGAGGGTCCTCATTTCTTTTGTCAATCCTCCACTTCTCCAAGCATAATGTTCCTTTCTAAAGAATAGTCTTTCCTAACAATATGCTCAGAGTTTGTGGAGGAAAAAATTACCATCTTTGCCTCCAAGAAGTAAACTGGATGCACTTTCTCCAAGATGTATATGTTTGTTCTTTTGGGAGTCCATTCAGTATTCTTCTCTAAAAAGACATCTCAAAGGCATCAATTCTTCTGTCATCCTTTATCATGCAGCTTTCAGATTGTAAAGACCATCGTTTGAATCAAGCACACCTTATTCTTCAAACTGATAGTATTGTTCTTCAATAATATGGAGAAATCACTGATTATAGACTTTCCCAGTGAAATACTTCGCCTGATCTCCTGATCAAATCACGTGATTGTGATTTTAAGTAAGATGAAGTCATGTACAGTTGTAGTCATTCCTCCGTCTAGTATAATGTTGCCTATTGGCTCAGTGGTAAAAATTTTTGTTTTCTTAATGTTGGCATGTAAGCTATATTGAAAGCTGTACTCTTTGATCTTATGTATCAGGTACTTCAAGTCCTCCTAACTTTAATCTAGCAAGATTGTGTCATCTGCATAACACAGACTTTTGAAGAGTCTTCTTCTAATTATGACAACATATTCTTCTTATTTTTCTTAACAGAGTCCAGTTTTTTCAATGACTTATTCATCATACATACTGAAGAGGTATGGAAAGAGGATACAATATTGATGCACTTCTTTCTTAATTTTAAAACATGTGGCTGTCTCTTGTTCTGTTCATACAACTATCTTTTTGTCCAGGTATAGCTTTCACAAAAGCACAATTAAATGTTCTGGGATTTCTAGTCTTCTCAATATTAGCTATAATTTTTTATGAGCCACAGAATCAAATGCCTTTGCATAGTCAATAAAGCACAAATAGACATTATTCTGATATTCTCTGTTTTCGGCCAGGATTGATTAGATATTAGCAATGATATCATTGTAAACTGAGATTGAACTGTTGGAAATTCTCTGTCTACTTAGTCACATTTAAATCCTTAAATTAACATCAGGGTAGTGTGCACTGCTTAGAACAATCAGCATTTTAAATTAAGAAGTAAAGCACTTGTCTAGAAACAAAGTTCAGCAGACAAGGAAGGCTAACAAAGAAGTATAAATGCAAAGAGGTAAAAGGAAGTGTTACATTTTACATTATGGAGATTGCAATTGATGATATCAAGGATGGGTATGTATTATTGAATAGAAAATTCTTTTACTCTATAAGCCTTTACACAAATAATAATGTGATGTTTAAAAAGGAAAAGAAGAAGTAAATGCAAAATGATAAATGTGACATCACTAAAGTTAGAAACTCAGAAATTAAGACTTGAATACATTATGCTAGGCAGGGTAATAAACACAAATAATGAGAGTTCCAGATTAAAAACGTCTTCCAAACTCTTTAACATATGTGCCATTGAGTCACTTGTGACTCCTAGTGACCCTATGTACAAGAGCTCTAAACCCTGCTTATCCCGTGCCAACCTCACTGTCTCTGACACACCTACTCCCATTACTCCAATCACTGAATTGATCCATCTCATGGAGGGTCTTCCTCTCTTGTGCTGTCCCTCCACCCTCCCAAACATGAAGTCCCTCTCTAAGGACTGGTACCTCCTTGCAACATGCCCAAAGTATGTCAGATGAAGCTTTAGAATCCTTACTTCAAAGAGCAGCCTGGTTTCACCCTCTCTAGGAAGAACCTATTTGTTTTTCTAGCAATACAGGGTATACTCAATACTCTTCTCCAGCACCACAACTCAAAGGCATCAATTCTTTTTCTCCCGTCCCTAGTCACTATCTATCTCTCCAACGCATAACATGCAATTGTGAAGACTATGGTCCTGATCAGGCGCACCTTAAGTCTCCAGCCTGACATCATTGCTCTTCATTACTTTGGAGAGGTCCCTGACAGCTGATTTTCCCAAGACAATTCATCTCTTGATTTTCTAGCTGCTGGTACCAAAAGTGTTGACTGCGGATCCAGGCAAACTAAATCGGTTAACACTCTCAATCTCTTCACCATCTATACTGATGCTGCCAATTGGTCCAGTGGTAAGAATCGTTGTACTCTTGATGTTGAGTTTCAATCGATATTGAAGGCTGAAGTCCTTGACCTTCTACAGCAAGCGTCTCAGGTCCTCCTCAGCTTCAGCAAGTAGTGTTGTGTCATCTGTATAACGAAGGTTGTTGATGAATCTTCCTCCAATCCTGAAGCCACATTCCTCCTCGAACAGCCCAGCATCCTGGATGACCTATTCTGCACACATATTGAAAAGCTATGGTGATAGAATACATGCCTAGTGAACACCCTTCCCAATTTCAAACCATACAGTGTCTCCTTGCTCTGTTCTGATGACAGCCTCTTTGTTCAAGTATAAGTTTCACATAAGCACAATCAAATGTTCTGGGATTCCCATTTTTCCGAGTCAGCACCAACTTGTGATCCACACGGTCAAAAACCTTTGCATAGTCAATGAAGCACATATAGACATTCCTCTGGTACACCCTGCTTTCTGCCAAGATCCATATAACATTAACTATAATATCCCTAGTACCACAGCCTCTTCTAAACCCAGCCTGCACAGCGGGCAGTTCTCTGTTGACGTGTTTGCTACAGTACTTCTTTAATAATTTTTTGGAAGAATCTTGCTTGTATGTGCTATTAATGATATTGTTGGATAATTTTTGCACTCTGTTGGGTCACCTTCCTTTGGAATGGGAACAAATATCGATCTCTTCCAGTCAGTTGGCCATCTGGCTGACCTTCAGATTTCTTGTCACAACTTAGTGAGCACAACCAGGGCAGCATCTGTTTGTTGCAATATATCAATTGGTATGCCATCAACTCCTGGAGCCTTGCTTTCTGCCAATTCTTTCAGAGCAACTTGAACTTCTTCCTTCATCACCATAGGCTTTTGTTTCTTGTTGTTTCATAAAACTCTTCTGTGTCAGCCTATTCCTTCTGGTGACTCTGTATGCTCCTTCCATCTTCATTTAATGCTTCTTTGATCATTTAACACTATGTTCAAAGCATCTTTAAGTATTTTCACTCATGGCTTGAATTTGATTTTTAATTCCTTTAGCTTAAGAAATGCTTGCTGAGCAAGCTCGGCTCTTTTGATTTATTCTTTGCACATTTCATTTTAGTATCTTGATATTCTAAATCTTAATGTAATTCCAATGAGCAGTACCATTGAAAATACGTTTGACATGCATTAGTCATAATAGAAAGTATTCAAATGAAATCTATTTCATTGGCTGGAAAACATCTGTGGTTAGACAACTTGATGGTATCCCAGTGAAGATATATCATTATTTCCAGATCAAAGTTGTTGTTGTTGTTGTTGTTGTTGTTATCATCTAGTTGAGCAAGTCTCATAGCGACCCTATGAACAAAAGACCTAAAGTCTTTCTATAACTATCAATGTTTCTTCAAGTTCATAGAGTTTCCAGAGGCATGTGGTTTAAAAAAGTAGATGACACTCCTGCTTCCAAGGTTAAGAGTTCATTACTCAATACTAGGTTTTACTCATGAGCCCCTTACTAAGTATAATTACAATTTTATTGCTAAAAACTTTTTTAAATGCTTAATTTCCTTTGATGATATGTGTATGAAAATGACAAAACAGTATTTGGTAAATATCAAAGCCTATCAAAGTTGTCACAGAAATCCTCATAGATGCTCCTGTCAGGTTTTTGCTGATCTAAATCTTTCTAGGAGTAGACTGTCTTTCCCCTAGCAAGTGGCTTGTGGACTTGAACTTCTGATCTTGTGGCAAAAATGTTAATTAGGAAAGAAGCACAGCTTTGACTGCAGAGATGGTGTTTGGATTTATAGAGATATGGGGGGGAGGATAGCAGGAGTATAACAGGACAAGGATAAGAAAAGATGGAGAAGAAATATTAAGATGAGGGTCTGAAGGGAGTTGAAGGAATAAAAAAGTAAAAATTCCTGGTAAAGAGAGCATTTCTTTTCTTGCTTTTGACACAAATACTGGTAGTCAACTTGTCATGCTGTGAAGAAAGCCAGCTAAACAAAAAACCTAACACCTCATTCATTTGTAGTTCCTTAAAACTCTGAGTGGTCTTTGAAGACATATATTACATTTAGCTTTTCCATTGAATATAGCAGTGTTACACCATGTTCCTCATTTGTACACCAAGTTGTATGCAAAGTATAAGGTGACAACATAATAAACCTCATCAACCCTTATGCATCATATCACAGGTGTCTGAGAAGGTGAAGAATCCATCTCCTTTTTTCTCAACAGTCTAGAATTCAAGAAGTCTTAGGCAATTTTCTACAATCAGACTTTCTTTCCTTTTAATATTGCTCCAAAACCACTTGGGAAAATCATCTTCTTTTCTGGTATTTAAGCAAATGAATACAGTTCTTCCATTCCTGAAACATCTACTGTCCATCTTCATAACTGATTCTTCTGGGCTCATGGTCTTAGCTTTTCATATCTCACAGGTCCAACATGCTCTCCTAATTCTTCCCTTGATAACTTTTAGGGTACGGGGGTGTTTGTGTGTATTAGCTTCTGTAGGAAAGCTGGCATATTAGAATTAGCATCCATTTTGTGTCAAGCCGATTGGTAAAAATTTTAAATATCACTTTTAATCAAAGTTTATTTTCTGAAATGGCATCTCTAAATAAACTCTGTTAGGAGGTGGGCAGCTCTAGCTGCAAGACATCTTTAGAACATTGAACATGCAGTTTTTAACTTTAGGCTGCAGTAAGAATTCTGGGGCAAAGGGAAAACCATACTAATAATTCTGTTCTGTTAAAAATGTTTAATAATGCTGTACTGATTTCAGATACCGTATTACTTTTAAAGTGTACATATTACCACATTATCTAATTATTTCTTTAATAAAATATGTTCCTGTAGCTTACACACTTATTAAAATATTTGTTCAATGCACACATATTTGATTTGCATTATTCTTCAGACAATTTAAGTGATGTAAGAATCAATGGAAATAAATAGAATTCTGAAAAGCAAGAAATTGAAATTTGGGGAGAAGAGAAAAAAAATTACTCAATTATCTATAGATAATTACATGATAGTTTAAAAAAGAGAAATTATGCATATATGAGAAGAATGATTTAACTCTGGTTTTGAAGGAAACTTAAGGAATATTAAGGCATTGAAATCAGAGGAACAAAGGATATAGAATGTTTTGAAGATATAATCAGAGTACCTATCTTCTGAAAATTAGTTAATAAAAGTAACAGATGTTTTAATTATTTCTTCTTAATTATTAGGAAATATATCAGGTCATTTAAAGACTAAATTTAGTTATTTGTATATTGTCAATTATTATTTAATATTCATTCATTTTACTAAAATATTTTCTCTATCTTTAATTATCATTGTTCTCATTAGTATGGTACTTGACTGTCTGTTTGCTATACTGAGGTAACTTGTCAATTGCAGTGAAACTGAAAGCTATGCCACCAGAGTACCATGGTGGATAGATTTTGTTAGATCTTACAGATTATGATGAATAGGAAGCAGGAATGGTAGTCCACTTCTCAAATTGTAGGATTCTGAAAACCCTATGACCTAGGAGAGGCACACCATGCTTGGAAGGGTTGAGAGACAACAAAAGATAGGAAGATACTCAATCAGCTATATTGACAAAGTGACTGCAGCAATGGGCTCAAGTATGTTAGATAGAGTTTGTGTTGCTGGCACAGGATAGGACAGGGTTCAGATCTGTTGTTCATAGAGTAGCTATAGGTCATACTCAACTCAACAGCCAAAAACCAGCAATATATATTGCTTACATTTTTTTACTCTAATGTGTTTCAGATTCAACCTGGTGATCACATCAAAGGCAGCATCTGTTACTGAAGTAAGTCAATTGGTATTCCATCAATTCCTGGTGCTTTATTTTTTGCCAAGTCCTTCAGAGCAACCTTAACTTCCTCCTTCATCACTC
>NW_006399944.1:4631892-4633076 GCF_000299155.1 Elephantulus edwardii | reverse complement strand
AAAAATCAGGAAGAAAATGTGTCAGGAATGCATCTTGTCTCTATACCTTTTCAATCTATATGAAGAACAGATCATTTGGGAATCTGAACTTCATGAGGAATGTGGCATCAGGATTTGATGAAGAATCATTAACAACCTATGTTATGCAGATAACACACCTTGCTTCCTGAAACTGAAGGAGGATCTGAAATGCTTGCTGCAAAAGATGAAGAACTGAAGACTTCAATATGGATTGAAGTTCAACATCAAGAAGACAAGTATTCTGAAGCACCACGATAGATGGAGATTATTTACAGCTTGCTTGGCTCCACAATTAACACGCTTGGCACCAGCAGTCAGAAAATCAAAAGATGAATTGCATTCATTAAACCTGCTCTCAGGGACCTCTCCAGAGTACTGAGAAGTAACAATGTCAGTCTAGAGACTAAGGTACACCTGATATAGGTCATAGTCTTTGCCAATTATTTGCTAGGCATCAGAGAGCTGGATAATGACTAAGGATAACAAAAGAGGAATTGATGCCTTTTAGTTGCGGTGCTGGAGAAGAGTCTTGAACATACTGTAGACAGCCAAGAAAACAAATAGGTCTGTTCTGCAAAGAGTGAAACCAAGTTTCTCTTTGGAGGCTAAGATTTTAAAGATCCATCTTGCAGCATTTGTGCATTTGATTAGGAGGGACTTATCCTTGGAGAAAGAGATCATTCTCAGAAGGGAAAGGGACAGAGCAGAAGAGGAAAACCCCATATGAGATGGATTGATACAGTAACTGAGGCGATGGAGGTAGGCGTGTTGGAGTCAGTGAGACTGGCTCAGGAAAGGGCAGGCTTCAGAGATGTTGTACATAGGGTCACTATGAGTCACAGGTGACTCGTCAGCATATAACAACAATAACAACAACAACAACAAAATAACTTGTTTATGATAAATAAATTATACTGCATTTGCCCTCTAGGACTTTACAGTATGGTGATTAAGACATGGCGGTTTTCACATGACTTTGATTAAATTTTCTCAACTTTAGACATGGTTATGTAATTTGTAATTGATGTTCCTCTACATATAGCAAAAATCATCTGTTTTTTCCTAACAATGAATTTTCTAAAACAAGTTTGGAAGCAAGAGGGGCATCCGCTTTAATAGCTTGCCTCAGGAAAGCCTATGAACCTGGAGAAAGGATGAAAGTT
>NW_006399944.1:4630059-4631302 GCF_000299155.1 Elephantulus edwardii | reverse complement strand
AATAGCTTGCCTCAGGAAACTCTATGAACCTGAAGAAAGGATGAAAGTTATACAGGAGGTGTCCAGGACTTTCATTAATAGGGTCACTATGAGTCGCCTGAGACTTGATGGCACTTAACAACAACAACAACAACAACATTATTTCTTTAAATAGTTAAAGAACAAAGATTTCACTTTAAAGATCAAGGTGTCCTGACTCAAATCCTATTCAATAGCTTCATAGGTATGTGAAAACTGCAATATTACTAAGAAAGACTGATGAAGAATTGATACCTTTGAAGATCGGTGCTGACAATAATCTTGAATGCATCATGGAATTTCAAAAGAACAAATAAATCTGTCTCAAAAGAATTGTAACCAGAGTGATCCTTAGAAGTTAGGATAGTGAAACTTCTACTCACATATTTTATTATCAGGCAGGGCCAAATTCAGGAAAAATAGTTCATCTTTGCAACAAAGAAGAGTCAGTTTTTTAAAAGTGTTTTGCCTTCAATGAGAAATGAGTTATACTGGCATAGTGATTGCTGTGGCTCTCAACACAGGAGAGAAGAGGAGGATAGTACAGAACTGGTAGAACTTCATATTGTTGTATATGTTCCTTTCAGTTGGAGCCAACTCAACAGCACTTAATAATACTAGGTTTTGTAGACTGGTATATACTTCTTTGTTGTTATTGTTTTGTACCATAGTGTCAGAACTGACTCATAGCTGACACTCCAGTGAGCTTCCAGAGGTAATTAAACTCTCATCAGGAGATTGTCTATCTTTCTTCTGAGGAGGAGCCAGTTGAGATTGCAACACAACTTCTTTTATACTTCTCTTCAATTCTTAAAATTGATGGAATTTTAGTACACTGTGTTTGCTAAATTATTAGTAATGAATGTGCAATTCGATCCACACCAACTTGGTATCAGAAATTACATATAAAAACTCCTTTTTATGAACTGGGACCAAGCTTAGAAGGTCTAGTCTATGATATAAAGAGGCTGACCAAAACAGCCAGAAATGCACAATCTAGAGAGCGTAAAGAGGATAAATGGGACTTTATAAAGACTAAAGCCCTGTATATATAAAAACCTTTTCCCCATAAGGTGAAATGAAAACATACTGTTGTTGTTATATGCCATCAAGTCGTTTGCGACTCATAGCGACCCTATGTACAACAGCCCTAAACCCTGCTCTATCCTGTGCCAGTCGCATGGCCTCTGACACACACATCCCAATTACCCCAGTCACTGAATCA
>NW_006399944.1:4615039-4628509 GCF_000299155.1 Elephantulus edwardii | reverse complement strand
CACATTTCATTGTAATATTTTGCTTTGTCATTCCGTGCTGCCTTTTGGAATCTTCTGTTCAGCTCTTTAGTATCTTGAATTCTTCCTTGTGCTTTGGCTTCTCTACACTCCATTGTGATCTTCAGAGTTTTTTCTGACATCCATTTTGGTCTTTTCTTCCTCTTCTGTGTTTGTAATGACCGTCTGCACTCTTCCTGGATAATACATTTGACATCCTCCCACAACTCATCTGGTCTTCGCTCATTAGTGTTTAACACCTCACACCTGTTCCTGAGATGATTCTGAAATTCAGGTGAGATGAAATCAGTCATATTTTGGATCCTGTGGATTTGGTTTAATTTTTCTCAGTTCCAGCTTGAACTTGCATATGAGTAGTTGGTGTTCTGTTCCACAATCAGCTCCTGGCCTACTTTTCACAGCTGATATTGAGCTTCTCCAGCAGTTTTTTCTGCAGATGTAATCGATCTGATTCCTATGCATACCATCAGGTGAAATCCATGTGTATAACCTGCGTTTATGTTTCTTATAAAATGTATTTGCAATGAATAAGTCATTGATTGTACAAAAGTCAATCATTCTATCTCCAGCAAACAAATTCATTTTCCAAGGAGATTGACAGGCAATGTCCAGTTTCATATGGGCAGGAAAGAAAGCCAGTATAAGCCAAGCTTTTACTGCAGGGGTGCTTACCAGAACTTTCAAGTTGTGGCCTTACCCACTGAGGCATCATTACCCCATCCTCCTCTTGGAGAAGGAGAAATGTGGCTTCTGATGACCACCAGGATACCAGAATCTTCTAACTTTATTTTTCATGATTCAATGACAGTCATAGACTTGACCTTACTGGCAATTGTTGAAAATGGAGAGCTCCATGGTGCTTTCTAATTCTGGGGCAAAACAGATCTCAAACATTCATCCAGCCAATGTGGAGTATTGCGGACTGTGAGGATGATAGACACCTTTGCCTGCGGACCACCCAGAAAGGGTGTGGGCCTCCCAGGAGCTCCCCCAATGCCTGCATAACTGTGCAAGCTCCTCCCTCCCCTTCCCCCGTCCCCCCCCTACTCCATGCAGAGAGAGTTTATGCATAGTTTTCCATATTTTCCTCTTGTTAATCAAAATAGTTATCCTCACATTGAAAGGTAAGATATTCTCCTTTAACTGGGATCCTTGGGCAAGGTCTAGTGGTGATTTATTATAGAAAACAATCAAGAGAATGATTGCATGAAACAATGTGAATGAAGAATAGTGTGAAACACAATGTGTATAAACTTTGTAAGCAAAGCAATGGGGGAAAAGAAAAACAAAAGAAAGGTAAAACACTATAATCTGGTTTCATTTTATCTCTCTACTATCACATTCCTTCACTGTTTATTTTCTAATATTCTAGATAGACTAATCTTTAAAATTTCTCTACTCAGAAAGTCCTTCCTTAAGTACTATATGCCCTCTGTCTTCCTGCATTACAACCCTTTATCTATTTTCGTTGAAGGAATTTACAGTGTTTAATTATGTAATTATATGATTGGATATTTTGTTTTTCTCCAGCTTATAACTATATTTAGAGATTCGTACTTTGGTGTGATTGTTTCATATGCAGTACAATATAAAACTATGTTGTTATAACTAAAATATATGTTCAAACACATAATATGTGTGCATATATTATTTATTCATGTAGGTATTATAGCTATTGCAATGTGCCATTGAGTTGACTGCAACTCATAGTGACTCTATGAATAGTACCTCTGAACTCTGCTCTATCTTGAGTCAGTTTCACAGTCTCTGACACATCTGCTCCCTTTGCTACAGTCACTGTGTCAATGATCTCATCCAAGGTCTTATTCTCCTGTACGGACTCTATTCTTCCAAGCATTATGTCCTTCTCCATGGACTGGTCCCTTCTGGCAACATATGCAAAGTATGTGAGGTGAAGAAATTACACAAACCTTGCCTCCAAGGAGCAACCCAGTTTCACTCTCTCTAGAAAAGACTGTTTTTTCTCTTGATCGTCCATGGCATGCCCAATATTCTTTTGCAGTACCACACCCCAAAGGCACAAATTCTTCTTTTGTTATTCTTAGTCGTGGTTCACCTTTCAGATACACAGCAAATAACTGGGAAGACCATGGCTTGGGTTAGGTACAACTTAGTATCTAGACTGATATTGTTGCTCTTCAGCACTCTGGAGAGGTCCTTATCAGCAGATTTTCCCAAAGCCATTTGTCTTTTTATTTCCTGCTTACTAGTGTTATGAACATTGATAAATGTCGATAGTTGTAGAGGGGCTTCAGGCCTTTTATTCATAGGGTCACTATGAGTCATGCTCGATTCAAAAGCAAAGAACAACAAGTGCCAAAAGTGTTGACTGTGGACCCAAGCAAGATGAAATGGCTAACAACCTCAATCTATTCACAATCTATCATGATGTTGCCAATTGCCCTAGTGGTGAGAATCTTTCTTTGATTTTGTTTTTTTGTTTCGTTTTGTGTGTTGAGCTTCAATTCATATTGAAGACGAAAGCCCTTGATCTTCTGCAACAAGTGCTTCATCTCCTCCTTTATTTCAATGAGATTTTATCATCCACATAACATAGGTTTTGACAAGATACATAATAATAGTGAAAATATACAAATAATAACTTTAGTGAGTATACCTATTAACAACTTTAATTTTGCAGTTTTGAGTCTATGTATTTTCTAATTTTTTTACCATAATAGTTTATTTACAAAATTTGAATGCATTATTTTTCACACCAGATCCTTTCTATTTCCCTCACCCTTCCAACAAGCGGGTTGTAAGACCACATTATTAATTTCCCCCAACCCACACACATCCTCAACCCTCTGCTTCTACTCCCCCTTTGGGTACTCATACATATTCTATAATGATGATTTTATACATTATTTGTCCTTATGAGACTGAGTTAGTTCACTTCTCATAATGGTCTCCAGTCCCGCCCAAGTTAGGAAATAAATTACAAAATCATTGCTCCTGCATGCTGCATAGATTATGGAATATAATTGTTTTTAGAGCCATCTAAACTTTCTGTAATATGTCTTCCCAGATCTTGATGGAACTATTCCAATATGACTATCTTAAATATAATACTATAGAACTTCAGTAGTTGTTCAGCACTCAATGAGAATAAAGTTTTCTTTGACAATAGGAAACAAGTTATTTCTTTGTAACTGTTGTTTCCTTTTTTTTTTTTCTTTCTTACTGTGTACCATCAAGTCTGACCTGACTGGCACAGAAGGAGAGTGCTCCTCCTTCTCCAGCAGAGCGTCTGGTGGTTTTGAACTATGTGCCTTCAGGATAGCAGCATAGCTTTTTGCCACTCGGTCACCAGACCTCCTTTACATATTTTTAATTTAAGTATGTCCACATATATGCAAGGCCACCTTTCAAAACAATAACACTATCAATGAAATGTATGTTTAACATATGTTTAACATGTATTTAATTTTGCCTTTAAAAAGGTTTCACACTTCAATGACAGTTGAAAAAATTATAATTTGAAGATTACATATTTAATTATTTAATTTAATCAAGTAAATGTAGTTCAAAAAATATATATCGAGGACAATTCTGTATTTTAATTGGTGAACAGTTTCTTTTTCTGAGAAGAAAATTCTCCAAACTTCACAAAGAAAAATTTACCAAGTATTGTGCTAAGAGCCTTTATAAAGAGGCAGAAAGGGGGAAATAGCCATTTTTTAGAATAGGAGAGAAAGTTTCTACAAAACTATTCACTAGGTCTGGATGTTATTGAAGGAATGTGGCAAAGGAAGAGTATGGATTGCACAAAGGCTATGCATATCATTGTATTTTGAAGAAAAAGCTCACATGCATTGAAAGTGTCTATTGATATAATTGGGATGCAAGCTCAACATGGCCTTAAATAAGCTCTTGGGTACAGATGTGTTTCAGAATTAAGAGAAGACATGTATCTCCAAAAATATCTAGAGGAGTCTGGTGCAACATACTATAATCAAACTCATTAACTTCTTCTGAAACTAAATTAATATTCATACTAAGTATATGAAGTATAGAGTAGAAATAGTGTCATATCAGTTCAAATATATCTCTGTTGTAAAAAAAAAATAAAGTGAATTAAGATTTTAGTACAGAATATATACATGTGTGTATGTGTGTGTGTGTGTGTTATTTGTTGTTAATGTACCATCAAGTTGCCTGCCACTCATAGAGACCCCTATGTACAACAGCTCTGAACACTTTTCTTCTATCTTGAGCCAGTTTCATTTCTCTGACATACCAACCCCCATTATCCCAATCACCGAGTCAATTCATCTTATCCAGGGGTTTCTTTTCTTGCACTGTTTCTCCACCCTTCCAAGCAATGAAGTTGACTCAAGACAGAGTAGGGTTCAAGAATGTTAAACATGAAAACACTTATGAGTTGCAAGTTGTAACTTATGAGTTGTAAGCCACTTGGTGGCACATAACAACAACAACATAGGTGTGATGTGAATGAACGGGTTGTTAGGGATGAGGCCAAAGATATTGAAACATGAAGAGAAACTAAGACACTGAGGAGAGGACACAATAAAATATTAGATATCTATTGGTTGTTTTCAGTGAGAATTTTCTAATCTTGTCAATTATGAGTTTTTCAATGACTCTCATTGTAATAAAAATAGCTCCTGGAAGGACTATCTGCTGAACAAATAAACAAGCAGCTGTATTTGGCTGCTAATCTTCATTATTTTTAGATGAATTTAACTTTTCTTTCTTAAATTATAATCCTTCGCATGAAACAGTTTGAACTCTTTCTAAAGAAACTAAAGCTCCCTGGTGTCCAAGAACAGCTTTTGAAATCTAAATTCTCTTGAAAAGTCAGTGTATTAATGCTCTTCAAAAGTCAGAATGTAAGACAGCCTTGGAGGCTCATGGTATTTTTGGTCTCCTTCGGTTATTTTTCCTAAACTTGAGAAATCATCTAAGGCTGTCAAAATTGGAAGGTTGCATCACATCTTGTACTATTTTGAAGGAGATACACCAACAATTAAATTTTGCCTCTTGAAAACTAATAGCTTCTTCCTCAGATCAGCAAGGCACAATGTCTAGGTCCTCTGGTGCAGCTATATGTAATACAGTTCAAAATTGTGGGACCAGGAGAGCAAGTAAATTCAAATTCTATCCCTATCCCAACAATTAGGGTTTATGAACACTGAGACTTCTCTGGTTTTATTCTATCTGCTTTAAAGAGAGAAATTAGACAGGGTACATTTCTAATTGTGTTGTGGAACAAATGTTTTAATGTCATTTGTTTTTGTTCGGTAGCACTGAATCAGACCCAAGTGATAGCTGACCCTCCAAAAGATTTTCTTTGTCAATTACAAGGAAGGATCTTTGTTGTTGTTATTGTTGTTCTTGTTGTTGTTGTGTGCTGTTGACTTGCTTGTGACTCATAACGACCCTATGTGCAACAGCTCTAAACTCTGCTTTATTCTGTGTCAACCTTATTGTTTCTGACACATCAACCCCATTACCCCAGTCATTGAGTCAATCCATCTCATCAAGGGTCTTCCTCTCTTGTTCTGCCCCTCCACGCTCCCAAACATGATGCCCCTTTCCATGGACTGGTTCCTCCTTGCAACCTGCCCATAATATACTGGGCAAAGTGTCAGAATCTTTACCTCCAAGGAGTAACCTGGTTTCACCCTCTTCAGGAAGAACCTGTTTGTTCTCCTAGCAGTCCATGGTATATTCAATACTTTTCTGCCTCACCACACAGTTTTCTTCCCACTAGGCCAGAAGAATGGGAAACCCATAACACTAGATTGTGCTTATGTGAAACCTATACTTGCACCATGAGACATTCATCAGAACAGAGCAAGGGAACACTACATGGTTTAAAATTGAAAAGTATATATGCAAGAGATGTGTCTTATCTTCACATCTTTTCAGTCTATATGTGGAACAGATCATCTGGGCTCTACTAGGAGAAGTGTGGCATCAGGATTCAAGGACGACTCATCAACAAACTGCATTATGTAGTTGACATAACCTTAACTGCTGGAACTGAGGAGGATCTGAAGCACTTGCTACAGAAAGTAAAGGACTGTAGACTTCAATATGGATTTGAAGTTCAACATCAAGAAAACAAAGATTCTCACCCCTGGTCAATTGACAGCATCATCATAGATGATGAAGGGACTGAGATTGTTGACAGCTTTAGTTTGCTTAGTTATACAATCAATACTTTTTTGTACCAGCAGCTAGGAAATCAAAAGATGAATTGGATTGGGAAAGTCTGCTGTCAGGGACCTCTCCAGAGATCTGAAAAGCAATAATGTCAGTCTGGAGACTAAACTGCCCCTGATCCAGGACATGGTCTTCACAATTACATGTTATGCATCAGAAAGCAGGAGAGTGACTAGGGATAATAGAAGGAGAATTGATGCCTTTGAGCTGTGGTGCTGGAGAAGAGTATTGACTATATTATGGACTGCTAGGAGAACAAACAAGTTCATCTTAGAGATGGTGAAACCAGGCTACTCCTTTGAGGCAAGGATTCTGAAGCTTTGTCTGATGTTTTGGTCATGTTACAAGGAGGGACCAGTCCTTGGAGAGGAAACTTATACTTGTGAGGGTGGAGGAACAGCACAAGAGAGGAAGACTCTAAATAAGATGGATTGACACAGTGATTGAAGTGATTAGGATGGGTGTGTTAGAAGCAGTAAGGTTGGTTCAGGATAGAGCAGAGTTCAGAACTTTTGTATATAGGGTCACTATGAGTCACAGGTGACTTGACAGCACATAAAAACAACAGGCCAAGAGACAGTATTTTGATACATGGAGAAAAGTTTGAAGTCGTCAATGATTACATTTTACTTGGATTAATAGTCAACACCCAGGGAAATAGCAATTAAAAAAAAATTCAGACATGTTTCATTGGGAAGATCTACTGTCAATGACTTCTCCAAAGGGCTAAAAAGCAAAGATGGCAGTGTATAACGTGCCCCTGATTTAAGCCGTGGTCTTTTAAATTTTTTCGTATGGATCTGAAAGTTGGACAATGCATAAGGATGACAGAAGAAAAATTGATGCCTTTGAATTGTGGTTTTTGAGAAGAGTATTGAATATTTCATGGAGTGCCAAAATCAAATAAATCTGTCTTTGAGGAGGTGCAGAGTGATTGCTCCTTAGGAGCAAGGACAGTGAAACTTTGTCTCACATAGTTTTGGCAAGTTACTAGGAGAGGCCAGGTCTTGAAAAAGGACATCAGGCTGGGAAGGGCAGAAGGTCAGATAAATAGAGGAAGACCCTTAATTAGATTGATTGCACAATGACTGTTAACAGTGGCCTAGAGCATATCAGAGATGATGATGATGATGATGGTGCAGGATAAAACAAGGTTTAGATCTGTTGTTGTTCATGAGGTCACTTGTCCTAGTCAACTTGATGGCACCTAAAGACATATCAACACCAAACAGACACCATTGCCATCAAGTCAGTTATAACTCATAGCATATAGTAGACTAGAGTGAATTTCGCAATTGTGTTTCAAAAGCTGTTTATCTTGTATCTTTGTATTGTAAGTTCTTGTGGTATAGTCAGTAGACAATTTTAGTACTACGCCAAAGGCTTTATCTTTCTGACAGTTTGAACTCACCTGTGACTCCACAGGAGAAAGTCATATAATTTCTTCTTGTGCAATTTACAGATTTTAAAACTCACTGGAGTATAACTTATGTATAAGTACTGAACTCATGGAAATTAATTGAGCATTGGAACCTTTGTGGAAACATACTGCCGCATGTCTCTCCTACAGAGTGGGGAATGGGTCAGAAATATCAATATTTCAATTAGCAATCAAGCATGTAACCACCTTACCTTCTATATGGAAGATATATAAAATCTCAGGCTTGTCACTGTCAGGGATATCATACTACCATTCATGAATATAAGTATTTGTTCACTAACTGTAGCCAAATATTCATGAAGTGCTACTAAAAACAGAAAACCATGTAGTGTTTCAGTTGTCTTGACAATTTCAGCTTAATGAGTGTAGTAGACCACCGCCTGGATAATGACCAATGCAGTGTAATCTCTGTCTGATGTGGGAGTGAGGAGGAGGGACCTGATGATGAAGAGGAAGAGAAAGAGGAAGAAGAAGAAGCAGAAACAGAAGCAGCAGCAGCAGCAGCTCTGGTTGCCTAGTAGCAAGAAACTGTGCTGCAATCCCAAAGTCTGTGTTTTGAGACCATCAGCTGCCCCACGGGAGAAGAATGGGAAATCTTCTCCTTTGGATTAACTACCCCGGAAAATTCAACTGAAAAGTCAGCTATGGGTTGGTTACGACTCTACAGTACACAACAACAACACCACAATATTAATAAAGCAAAATTTTATAATATAATGAACAATTACTTAAAACCCAATGTGTCTTTAATTACTATAGTCTTCTATTTAAAAGCAGAGTAATTTGTTAGTGAAAATTAAATCATTTTAGTATACCATATTATGCGCCTTGTAATAAAGATTGATTAAGAAAAGATAAAGGGAAAACAAAATTTGAGTAAGTCTTCTAGACTACTAAAGCCCAGAGTTGAGTAGAAGAAGTTGCAAATGTACACAATAAAATTAAAGACATTGAAATGCTGACCTGTGGCAGCAAAAAGATTGCTATACAACTAGACAGCAGAAGGTCTAGTTTAATTTTTAGAGAAAGTCTTAAACATATTGATACTGTTGAATTGATACACAAGAAGAAGAATTGACACTTACTGCAAGAAGAGGCCTAACACAGCAACAACAATGAGTATGCAAGCTGGCCGTGGTGCCATCTGTTTTAGGTACGAACTCAAGGACATTTAACAATGATGATAATATTATTAGTGAGCTCTGGGGGTGCAAGAGTTGACTGCTAACTGAAAAGTCATGGGACTGAACGCTCACAGTTACAGCTGTTCTGTCAAAGAAAACACTAGTAATTCGTAAACATTTTCTCTAACAAAACCCACAGTGTAGCTCTACTCTAGCATATGATTACTCTGAATCAAAAGTTAACTTCATTGCACTAAAAAATAAAATGATATTATTTCCTACATGATCTGCAAAATCTAGTTGTAATGCATGCAGCTAAGAGCTGAGAGAGGCTTTATTAGGAAGCATATAGGGAGCCTTAATTGGGTTTTAGGAAATAGGGACATGTAAATCTTCACTCACTACTTCTGACTTATTTTGTTTAGTATATTACTTTTGCATTCCCTTTTATTTTTAGTAATCTACATTCTAAAATTCTTATTTAGTTTTGTTTTCTATTCACAAAGCAATAAAGATTATACAGATTAAGTTATTTGTAAACGTGGACCATTAAAATCTGAACATTGATAGCTTTGTTTTTATGTCACTTAGTGTTAAAATCCTCAGTTCAAGGTAATGTCTATAACACTTTATTCTCATCATGTTTTCCTACTAGGATGAATGATTTAGGAGTACAAGGACCACGTCTATATTGTTTTCCACAGAGAATACCCTAATTCTCAACAAGGTTGTCATGTAATAAAATTTTTTGTTGAATATTTTATGTAATAATAATCACGAGCTTTCACAAATCTAATTTTAATTGCCATTTTGTTATAAAAATGGTCTCTTGACTTTTCCTCTCCTATAATTAGGGAGTTGTAATGAAGCGTTACATTTATATTCTTCAGTGTATAGATTTCCTAACAGATTGCAAGAAAATGAAATTGTTATAACAATTCTGTAAAGTCAAGAACTCTTGTAAAGTAATCTGGCCCTGCAGGGAAAGAAACAATGAATTTATTTCTACAGTCACTGACCTCAGCAATCACATAAGTTAGTATTTTGCATTGTAAATTAAGCTGAGTTGCTATTGTTAAGTGCTATCAAGTCCCTGGAACTCATAACAACCCTGCCTACAATAGATCTGAACCCTGCCCTATCCTGAGCCAGTATCACTGACTCCAACACACCTACTCCAGTTACTGTATCAATCATCAGAGTCTTCCTTTCCTGTGCTGTCCTCCCACCCTTACAAGCATGATGTTCTGAGTGATGAACATGAAAATGCACTGTCTTTAGCTTGTAGAAGAGTTCCACAGTTTTTTACAAGCCATGTTGTACTGGTTCCACCATGCTCTATACACCATATCTGGATTATATATGAAAGCACGTATTAAGATTAATGAGGTTTTCACCTTGACAGTTGTTCAGAGAAATATTATTGATTAATATGCATCTTACTTAGAAAGCTCAGGGGGTTTCCTGTGAATTGTACTGCCAACCCAAAACCAAGCAGATCAAACCCACCAGGTGCTCCACAGGAGAAAGTTGGGGAATCTCCTCCTATACAATATATAAGCTCTGATAACCTGCTGGAGTGCCATCTTGGGGTGACTCCATCTTGATGATACACAACAATATCTTATAAAATTATTAGTATATACTAACTCTGGTGGCTTACTGAGTAGGGTGTTGAAATGCCAATCCATCTGCAGGAGAAAGATGAACAATATCCTCTTAGGTGACTGACAACCTCTGAAAACCAACTGGAGGATCAGCTATGCAAGGATTCTTACTTGAAGGCAATTAATTAATGTTTTGAGTTTTGTTTTGTTTTATTTAAAATACTGAGTGAAGCTAGTCTTGCTAGTTTTATCTTAAGCAATTTTAAAAGCAAATGATTATGTTTTTAATTTCAGTTTTTGCAAACATGCTATGTCCCAGGTCTGAATGTGCATTTACCTAATTTGCATAGTTTTAAAAAGGCATAATAGTCAATCATCATAGGTGAACATTAATGCTTTGCTATTTATCCTTTTATAACAGAGTTTTTATGTGTATCTTTTCACCTCCTTTCCCCCAGTAGAATGGGGTTAGAAAGCACGACAGCACCAAATAAGGCCATAATAGAAGGACATTTGACATTTTAAAATGTGTTTTGACAGATCAGATAGTGCTTTTCAAGTGAACTTGAGAAATTTATGAATTTTTTATGTTTAACTGCATGTAGCACAGTCTAAGTATCAAAGACAAATATACTCTCAAAAATACTACAAAATTTATAGAAAGAACACCCACAAACATAAAAATTGAAAATACTTATAATCAGTTCAAAATATTTTTGTATCCTGTCAGTGTTGCAATAGCACATGTATGGTGAAAAGATATTGGAAATGCAGAAATTGACTAAATGATGAAATTCTGAGAACAAACCATCCTGTTTTAGAGAAAGGTCAACCAGAGTTTTCCTTAGAGACAAGTTCAAGGGTGGTGAAACTGCTCACTGATTTTTGGCATGTTAATAGTAGGGGTCAATCCTTGAAAAAAGATATAATGCTGGGAAAGATGAATAATCAATAAAAGAGAGTTGATCCTCAGTGGCATTGGTTGACACAGTGACTGTAACAATGGAATTGAGCATTGAAGAGACGATGAGGGTAGCACAGGATAGGACAAAGCTTCATTCATAGGTTCACTAGGAGTTGTGTTTAACTTGGAAGCACCTAATGATAGCAAATAATAAATTACTGATAAAATAAGAGGAAGAAGAATAAAAGAAAGTTAAAATATTATAACTCATTCAATAAACAACAATATGATAAATGATGAAGTAATTGACATTGTAAAGGATTTCATTCTACTAAAATTAATAATCAAGCCATAGAAACAACAGCATATATATATAGTTGTCTAGTGGCAAGATGCTGAGCTGCAATCTCAAAGGCACCCAGTTCACAGCCACCAGCTGCTCTGTGGGAGAAGGATGAGCAGTCTCCTCCTGTGTGATTAACTGCCTCTGAAAACCCACCAGAAAGTAAGTTATGGGTAGGTTCTAACCCGACAGTAAACAACAACAAAATACACACACACACACACACACACACACACTTACATAATGCAGAGGAGTAGGAAAATTTACAACAAAATATCTTCCATTATGTATAACAGAACATGGCTGCTATCAGCATTTGCCTCCTATGGAGTTTTTTGGACAGTTTCTTTCCTATTTACAGGTCATATAGCCATCAGGAAGAATAAGTGTGTGCTAAAAATTACTTTTGTTACAAGGAGTTTTGCAAGGCAATTTGTCTTGCAAAATAACGCTTGTAAGTATAATTATTGTGTAATATTTGGAAGTATATTTCTTGTGATGATTTCATATTCATTGAAATATATACATATGTCCCACAAATCTTAATCACACCTACACAGTTTTATCCCTAGTGTTCAATTTAACATAATTTGCATTATACAGATGACACAATCTTGCTTGCTTAAAATGAGGAGGACTTGTTGCAGAAGATCAAGGAATTCAGCCTTCAGTATAGATTGCATCTCAAAGTCAGGAAAACAAAGATTCTTACTACTGGACTGATAGGCAACATCATCTCAACAGCTTCATCTTGCTTGGATCCACAATTAACATCCTTGATACCAACAATCAGGAAATAAGGAGACACATTGCACTGGTAAAATCTATGGTTAGGGACATCTCTAAATTATTGAGCAGTAATGAATAATGTCAGTTTGAGGACTAAGCTGCCTCTGAGTCAGGCCATGGTCTTTCTAACTATTTGTTATTCATCAGAGAGCTGGACAATGAATGAGGATTACAAGAAAAGAATTGATTGACACTTTTGGGCTGTGGTGTTGGAGAAAAGCACTGAACATCACACGACCAAAAGAACAAACAGGTGTATCTCAGAGAGCATGCAGATGGAGTGCTCTTTGTAAGCAAAAATGATGAGGATTCACTTCATATATTTTGGACATGTGGCTAGGAGAGGTATTCCTTGGAGAAAAGACATGATGCTGGGAAGGATGGAAGGTTGGCAAAGAGGAAGACCGTCAGTCAGGTAGATTGACACAGCAACTTCTGTCAGGGCTTTTGTTTGTCAGGAAGTGTGAAGATGTCACAGGATAGAACAGAGCTCAGATCTTTTGTTCGTAAGTTGGCTGAATCCTACTCAACTGGACAGCAGCTAACAACAGTGACAACAATGTAACAAATGTATCCACATTGACCTACCTAAGAGTTGAAATAGTCATATGTACCTTATTTAAAATATGTAAACAACGCATAGTTTATTAATATCTTAAATATTCTTTGCTTCAGCATGCCTTCAATTTATGAAAGCACAAAGTAACAAGACATTCAAAGTGAAGCATAATTATGCCACAAAAAGTTTAGAGTGTAAAAAAAAAGATAGCACTCTCAATACTAAAATTCGACTTATCTAAATCATAGTTTACCATTGTCACATATGCATATGAATTCTGAACACTTAGGAAGAATGTACAACTGACGTATATGAATTTTGATGTTGGAGGAAAATACAGGAACACACCGTGAATTGACACTTTTGGAGAAAATACAATCAGAATGTTCTTCAAAAGTTAAAAAGTTAACAACAGAGAATTAGAGACCAACATTAGACCAAGCTAACTTGGGACTTCTGCCCCACAGAGTCA
>NW_006399944.1:4605116-4614771 GCF_000299155.1 Elephantulus edwardii | reverse complement strand
CAAAAAACCAAAGTATCTTGATAAAGTAAGAGATCAGCAAAATGAGGCCAACTGTCCATGCGGTAGATTGCTACAATAGCTTCAACAACAGATTAAAACAATCCTACTGCTGTGGGATGAGAGAGGACTGGGCAATGTTTCATTCTATTATACATAAGGTTTCCATGTTGGAGCCAATTTAACAGTGATTAAAAATATCAAGACTTTTGCTAGGCTTGATGATATCTTCCCTGTTTTCTTAATTTTTATGATTCTCACAGTTCTGAATTCACTAGTATTGGGATATTAGTGATAATGTTTGATAATTTCCACTCTGTTAGTTCACCTCTTTGGGGAATGGAAATAAATATAAATCTCTCTCAGTCATTTGGCCTGGTAATTGCCCTCCAGATTTTTTGGCATAATCTAGTAACCATCTTCAGGGCTGCATATTTTTGTTGAAATATGTCAATAGGTGTGCCATGGTCCTGGAGCCTTTTTATTTTTCCAATTCCTTCAGAGCACCTTGTATTTCCTCCTTCCTCACCATTCCTTCCTGATTATATGTTGTTTCATGAAATTCATCTGTATCAGCCAAATCTTTATGGAACAGTGACTATGTGTACTATTTCTATCAATAAGCTGCCCATCATTAAGTATTGCAGCTCAAATCTTGAATTTGTTATTCAATTCCTTCAGCTCAAGAAATTCTGAGTGAGTTTGTCCTTTTTGGTTTTCTGATATCAGCTCTTTGCACATTTTTTTATAAAATACTTTGTTTTGTCTTTCCAAGTTTCCCTTTGACATCTTTGTTCAGCTTTTTAACTTCCTGATGTCTTCTGTTTGTTTTGGCTTCTTGTTCAATATTCAGAGTTTAGGGCAAAATGTAGTCTCTTCTGATATCCATCTCAGTCTTTCTCTTCTGCCTTTGTGATGAATTTTGCATTCTTCATCAATGTTATTGTTTGGGTTTTTTGTGTGTGTGTTTGTTTTTTACTACGGAGTGACAAATTTGCTTGTCATCCTTGTCCATAGTCCATGTTAATCTTTTCTGTATTGTTTTAATTTTAGTATATTTGCTGCCAAAGTACCATTGATGATATTCTTGATATCTTCCACAGCTTGTCTGATCTTCCCTCATTAGTATTTAAGGCCTCAAACCTGCTCTAGAGTGCTGAGATGCCAAAGGAAAGGGAAGAAATCAGGACATTAAGGAGTGAATAGAAGATTTCCGAGGGACCTTAAGCATTCATTGAAGAATATCAAGGAAGAAGAATTGATGTCTTTGAGCTGTCGTGCTTGAGAAGAGTATTGAATATCATGGATCACCAAGAAAACAAGCAAGCAACCAATTTGCTCCTTGGAGGCAAGGACTTTGTCTGACATACTTGGGCATGTGGTCAGGAGGGACCAGTCCTTGGAGAAAGACATCATGTTTGGAAGGATAGAGGGACAACACATGAAAGGAATCCCTTGGATGAGATGAATTGACACAGTAACTGGGATAATGAGGATAGGTGTGTTGGAAATGGTGAGACTCCCTTAGAATAGGGTACAGTTCAGAGCTTTTATGCATAGCACCACTACGAGTCACAGTCAACTCGATGGCGCGTAGCAACAACAATATGGAAAAGTGGTTGGAGAATATAACTATTATTTTTAAAATAGAAAAGAAATTTGTTTTTCTGCATCTCAAGAAATTGAAAAAACTATAAATATTTTCAATCAGCTACCTACAGAGTAATGGGACAAAGTGCATTATGTTACATAGCACAATCAAAGTGTCCTTTCATGTGAAGGAGCTTTTTAGACTTATAACAAAATACAAGAAGCCTTGAGAAGTGCTAGCTGCACGTGGATTCCAGTCTGAAAGCAGATGAAAAAGAGCCAAGACAAGATTAAGGATTTCAAGAAAGAAAAAAAAAAAACCCTTTGTGGCTAGAAATAAGTTTATAAATGTATAGGACTGTAGGAATGGGTAAACCATAGTCAGATAAGGCCATGACTAGAATTTTGAGAAATTAGATCTTTCTTCTAAATGCAAATAAGTAATTCTTAAGTAGAAATGTAATACTCAACAATTTATAATTTTTAATTATGCAGATTCCCACATACACTTTATTTCATTGATATTATGTTTCATACAATCATTTAGGTTTATAAAACGTTGTGTTTTATAAAATTAATGACTGTTAAATTATGTCCACAACTATTATGTCTTTTCAACTCTGTTTAGGATCTTTCCCATTTCCTTTACCCCATTTCTGCACACACCAAGTTGTATGACTCTGTGTTTACCCCTACCCATCCTTACCTCTCTGCTTTTATCCTTTTGCCCCTTGACTTCCATACACATTTTAGTAGTTATCCTTCTTTTTTACAATAATAGTCTTACATAGCATCTATCCTTTTGAGACTAGTTTACTCAGTATAGTGCTCTCCAGCCTCTCCCAAGTTATGCATAATTTTTCAAAATCATTCCCTGAATGCTGTACAGTATTATTCCATTGTGTGACTGTACCATAATCTTTTTAAATTAATTTTAATGAAAGTTTACAGAGACTTTGGATTTCCATTAATTCCTTGTTGCATTTTTCCCCTGCCCATCACTCTCCCAAGTTCATTCTTCTATTTGAAAAATAAGAGAAAAAATCTTTCATTGTTATACAATCCCTCCTTCCCCCAGTCCACTCCACTATACACAATTTCTTGATCCCTTCAGTTGTGGACATTTGGGCTCTTTCCATGTTCTTGTGATAGTGAATAATGCTGCTTTGAAAACTGGTATACAAATCTCCATTTGTGTCTCAGTTACAATTTCTATGGTGTGTATTCCTTGTAGTGGAGTAGAACCTACTGTTGTTGTTGTTGCTATGTGCCGCCGAGTCGCCTGCGACTCATAGCGACCCTTTGTACAACAGCCCTAACTCTGCTCTGTCCTGTGCCAATCGCACTGTCTCTGACACTCCCATCCCAATTATCCCAGTCACTGAATCAATCCACCTCATAGAGGGCCTTCCTCTCCTGCGCCGTCCCTCCACCCTGCCAAGCATGATGTCCCTCTCCAAGGACCGGTCTCTCCTCACTACATGCCCAAAGTAAGTAGACGGAGCCTTAGAATCCTTGCCTCCAAGGAGCCACCCGGTTTAACCCTCTCCAGGACAAATCTGTTTGTTTTCCTAGCAGTCCATGGTATTCTCAGTACTCTTCTCCAGCACCACAGCTCAAAGGCATCAGTTCTCCTTCTATCCTTCTTGGTCATTGTCCAACTCTCTGATGCATAACAGATGATTGTGAAGACCATGGCCTGTATCAGACGCACCTTAGTCTCCAGAGAGACACCACTGCTCTTCAGCACTTTGGAGAGGTCCCTAACAGCAGACTTTCCCATGGCAATGCGCCTTTTAATTTCCTGGCTGCTGGTGCCAAGACTGTTGACTATGGAGCCAAGCAAACTAAAGCTGTGTACAGTCTCAATCTCTTCACCATCCATCCTGATGCTGCCGATTGGTCCAGTGGTGAGAATCTTTGTCTTCTTGACATTGAGCCTCGGTCCATATTGTAGGCTGCAGTCCTTGATACTCTGCAGCAGGCACTTCAGGTCCTCCTCAGTTTCAGCAAGCAGGGTTGTGTCATCCACATAACGCAGATTGTTGATAAATCGTCCACCAATCCTGACCCCACATTTCTCCTCATAGAGCCCAGCCTCCCGGATAATCTGTTCTGCATATAGGTTGAAAAGGTATGGAGATAGGATGCATCCCTGGCGTACGCCCTTCCCAATTTTGAACCATGCAGTGTTCCCTTGCTCTGTTCTGAGACTGCCTCCTGGTCCAAGTGTAAGTTTCGCATCAGAACGATCAAGTGTTCTGGGATTCCCATTCTTCTCAGAGTCAGCCACAGAACCTACTGCACAACTAATAACCCAACCGGTATGGTATTGGTACAATGAAAGGCACACAGAACAATGGAACAGAATCAAGATCTCAAAAATAGACTTTTCTATCTCTGGTCAACTGATATTCAACAAGACAATAAAACCTATTAAATAGAGATAAGATAATCTCTTCAACAAATGTTCCGAATACAGCTAGCTAATCTTCATTTTTCCATTGGTTCTTCGTTATGCCCATAATTATGACTTTGCTCATCATTCTTGATTATGTGGTACTTGCTGAAATGATTCTGTAGAAGTCATTTTTTATTTTTTTTTTGGTACAGTGACTCTGCGTATTTCCCTTTGTTTGTTTTGTTTTGATGCATCTTAGATCATTCAATAAACCATAGCATCTTTCGTTATTCCAGCTCAAGGCTTGAATTTGCTCTTGAATTTCTTCAGCTTGAGAATTGTCAAGTAAGTTCTTTCCTTGTGATTTTTCTGACTCCAGTTCCTTGCAGATTTTGTTCTAATGCTTTATTTTATCTTCATGAGCTGCCTTTTAAAATCTTCTGTTCAACTCTTTAACTTCCTAATTTATTCCTTTTGTTTCTGCTTCTCATTGTCCAGTTCTCAGCAGCATAGTTGGTGATAGATGGTCTTTGTTCTCAGGCTAACATTTTTGCTCCTCAGTAATTTGGAGAGGTTCCTGACTGCAGACTTTCCCAATGTAATACACCTCCTGATTTCCTGACTTCTGGTGCCAGGCGTTTTGATGATCCAAAGAAGATAAAGTTGACAGTTTCAATCTTTTCTCCATCTATCATGATGTTGCCTATCAGTCTAGTGGTGAGAATTTTTGTTTTCTTGATGTTATTATGCAGTCCATATTGAAGGCTACAACATTTGACCCTCTGCAGCAAGTGTTTTGAGTCCTTCTCATTTCAGTAAGGCTGTATCATCTTCATACCAAAGACTATGATGAGTTTTCCTTCAATCTGGATAGCTCCGTCTTCTTCAACCATTAAAGGTTACTGTAATTTAAAACTGATTTGAAGGAAGTGGTTTAATGGAAAGTAAAGGAGGCCAGACGCCACAGAGATTAAAGCACTTGGCTGCAAAATGAAAGCAAGAGGAAAATGTTACAATCGGTTTTCACACAGATTTACTGCCTTAGAAACCTCTATGCGCAGTTCTACTCTGTCCTATAGGTCACTATGGCTCAGAATGGTCTGTACAATGGATTTTATGGAAAGGAATAATACCAGATGATTGAAAATGATTAAATGTTTAATTCCTTTTGGATGTCCTCAGTATATTAGTTAAAATAAAATTATATTTAATGTTACATTCATAGCCTAGATTTTCCAAGAGCTATAAAATATTCTTTTGGTTCATCTCCATCCTAAAGATTAGCAATAACTCCTAAAGATATGGCTAAGGTGAAATCCCAACAGAATTGTTCCTTTAAAATTTATATGGTAGATATCCATCTGAAATCAGAATAAATCAACTATACTCCATTGCAGGCTATGGATAAAACATTAAATTTATAAGAAATTCTTTTGATTGAGTAGAATAAATACATATATTAAGAAACAAGAAAGAAAATTATAGAATAAAATTTGCTTTATGATTTAAAAAAATAAAACTTAAATTCATCAATGTAAAATTTCACATGATTGATTTAAGAAAATGTTTTTGAGAATTTTTTTGCTTGTTTTATAAGTCATTTTCTTTAGAGACATTTCTACTTGCATCTATGGCCTTAAGGAAAAACAAATAAACCAGCCAACCAAATGTTAGTGACATGTTAATTTCTTTATAGCTGGATAATTATATAGCATAGCCTTTAGGAGAATGTTAATAGCCTTAAAGCAAATACAGATTTTAAAATTTAAATTAGTAAGCCTAAATTAAATGTGTTTCTTTTATGATGCTATTAGATCATTAATCAGATGTTAACAGGCACCTAACTTAAAGGTATTTTAAAATTAATGCTTACTCAATGGCATTAATATTGTGTTTTGTACAATTTTTGAAATATAAATTAATATTCTTTTGATAACTCAGACAAAAACTTCAAATCCATTTTATATCTTAATTTTCACTCAGAATGCTAGTGTTGATGGTGTCCCCTACTGATAGTGATATTTTTCTTTTAAAATTTAGCCACAACAAGATATTAAAATAAATGCATTAAAATTATCATCATCAAAAGCACATCGAACTATATCTTCACAACCTGTATTAATTGTGCTGTGTATAGCACAGATTTTAAAAAAAAAATAAGCTACCCATTAAGTATTTATAATACACAGTTTGGTGACCTAGTGGCAAGAAGCTGTGTCACAATCCCAAAGGCACAGGGTTTGAGGCCACCAGCTGCTGCTCCACAGGAGAAGGATGGGAAGTCTCCTCCCATGCAATTAACTATCTCTGAAAATCCACTGGAGGGTCAGCTATAGGTTGGTTCTGACTCTATTGTAAACAACAACAAATAATGCTTATGTAAAAGCTGCTTTGTAGATGTGTGGCATTTGGACAGTTTACATTTTCTAGCTACAAACAACACTGCTATAAACAGAGGTGCACGTATCTTTATCTGTGTGAGTTTTCATTACTTTGATGTACATCTCTAACAGTGGAATAGCTATGAGACTAGTAGGAGAACAATAACACGAGGCTTATATGTTAAACTCCATGTTAAATTTAATAATGGTATGAGATGTCATCTCATGGTCGTTTTGATTTCCATGTCTCTTATTGTCAATGATTTTGAACATTTCTTCATGTCCTTTGGCTATCTGAATGTCTTCCTTTATGAAAAGCACATTTTGTTATTGGACTATCAGTCTTTTTCTTGTAGATGTCCTGTTGTTGTTGTTGTTGTTGTTGTTGTTGTTGTTATTTGCCTGAGTTACTTGCCACTCATAGTGATCCTATGTAGAAGAGCCCTAACCCCTGCTCTACCCTGTGCCAACCTCTCTGTCTCTGACACACTTATTCCCATTATCCCAATCACTGAAACAATCCATCTTATAGAAGGTTTTTCTCTCTTGAGCTGTCCCTTCACCCTCCCAAATATATGTCCCTCTCCCAAGGCTGGTCCCTCCTTGTAACATGCCCAAATTATGTCAACTTAAGTTTCAGTATCCTTTCCTCCAAGGAGAAGCCTGGTTTCACCCTCTCTAGGATGAACCCATTTGCTCTCCTAACAGTTCATGGTATATTCAACACTCTTCTCCAACACCACATCTCAAAGGCATCAATTATTCTTTCTATCAGTCCTAGTCACTGTTCAGCTCTCTGAGACATAGCACGCAATTGCAAAGACAATGGCCTGGATCAGGTGCACCTTAGTCTCCAGCCTGACATCGTTGCTCTTCAGTACTCTTGAGAGGTCCCTGACAGCTGACTTTCCCAGTACAATTTGTTTCTTGATTTCCTGGCTGCTGGTACAAAGAGTGCTGATTATGGAATCAAGCCAAATAAAACTGTTAACAATATCAATCTCTTCACCATCCATATTGATGCTTCCAATTGGCCCAGTGGTGAGAATAGTGTTTTATAAATTTTCATTATGTGATTATTGTTTGATGTGTCACTGCCAAAGGTTTTTCTCCAATCTATAGGTTTTCTTTTCATCATATTGTAAAAAGGTTTTGATGCACATGGAGATTTAATTTTTAGAAGGTCTTATTTATCAATGTTATCCTCACCTGGTTGGGCATTTCTGGCTATTTTTGCAAACCTGATTATGCCATAGTCTAGTTATCTAAGTTTGGTTTCATTTTGCCCATTATTTTCTTTATGGTTTGGGCTTCTACTTGTGAGTTTCTGACCCATCTTGAGTTGATTCTCATGTATGGTGTGAGATGTAGATCTCATTTCAGTCTTCACTTGGTAGATGACCCGTTTTGTAGTTTGTCCATTTAATAAATTTTGATTCTTTGTCAAATACTATTTGTGTTTGACAAGAAATTTGATTAATTTCTAGGTTTTCAATTCTATTTCATTTATCTATGTGTTTGTCATAGTAAAAGTAACATGCCGTTTTGGTTACTACTCTTCTGTCATAGCTTTTGAAATTAGAGAGTGATATGCCTCCCACTTCATTGTTTTCAGTTTTAGAAAAGCTTTGCTTATTTGGGGGTCTTTTTCTTTTCAAAATAAACCTCACAATTGCATTGTCTCTCACTTTGAGAAATGAGATTAGTATCTGTATTGGGATTGAATTGAACACATAGATTAATTTCAGTAGTATTGTCCATTTCACTATGTTGAGTCTTCCTATCCATGAGCTGGGAACATTTTTCCATTGAGTCAAGCCTCTTATTGTTTGTAGTAGTGTTTTGTAGTTTTCCTTATAAAGTATTTTATGGCTCTAGGTAGGTTTATTCCCAAGTATTTCAGTTTGCTGTTGACTATTTTAAACAGTTTTGCTATCCCAGTTTACTTTCCCATGTTTTCTTTGTAACTGTAGAGAAATTCCACTGATTTTTTTCTTTCTCTTGATCTTGTTTCTTGTCACCCTGTTTAATTTATCTAGTAGGTGTAACAGGGTTTTTTTGTTGTTGTCCTTTAATATTTATAGTGTTTTGTGTACACTATTACATCATCTGCATGTAGCAACACTTTTACTCTCTTCTTGCCTATTGGATGCCTCTTAATTCCATCTGTTGTCTTAGCAACTACTTTTAAATAATAATATACTAGTGATATTATATTTATAGTAATTACAATAATAATAGTGAATAGGAGTGATGAAAATGTGCATCATTGTCTGATCTCTGTTCATAAGGTGAATGTCTTTAGTCTTTCTACATTAAGACTGACATTGACTCTTGGTTTGGGTATATACTTTTCACTATGTTGAGGAAATTTCCTTCTATTCCTATTTTGTTGAGTGTTTTAATCTGGAAGAGGTATTAGATTTTGTCAAAGGCATTTTCTACATCAATTGATAAAATCATGTACTTTTTGTTTTTTTTTGCTTTGTTAATGTGATAAATTATGTTGTTTTTCTTATGTTGCACTATTCTTGTATAACTGTTATGAATCTGACTTGGTCATGATGAATTGATTTTTTGATAAACTGTTAGATTCTATTGTCCAGAATTGTGTTAAGAAATTTTGCATTATATTCATGAAAGATATTAGTTTGTAGTTTTCTTTTTTTGATGATGTCTTTGCTTGAGTTGGTATTAAAGTTATGCTTCTTCTTGTTGGTGTTATGTGCCATCGAGTTGCTTGCGACTCATAGTGACCCTATGTACGAGGGCCCTAAACCCTGCTCTATATTGTGCCACCCTCACAGTATATGACACACTTACTCCCACCACCCCAATCACAGAATTAATCCATCTCATCAAGGGTCATCTTCTCCTGCCCTGTCCGTCCACTCTCCCAAACGTGATGTACCTCTCCAAGGACCAGTCCCTCTTTGCAACACGCCCAAAGTATGTCAGGAGAAGCTTCAGAATCCTTGACTCCAGGGAACATTCTGGCTTCACCCTCTCCAGAACAAACCTGTTTGTTCTCCTGGCAGTCCATGGTATATTCAACACTCTTCTCCTGCACCGCAGCTCAATTCTCTTTGTATCGTCCCTATTCACTGTCCAACCCTCTGATGCATAGCACGTAATTTCAAAGACTAGAGCCTGGATCAGGCATATCTTGGCCTCCAGCCTGATATCGTTGCTTTTCAGTACTCTTGAGAGGTCCCTCACAGTTGACTTTCCCAATGCAATTTGTTTCCTGATTTCCTGACTGCTGTTACCAAGAGTGTTGACTGTG
>NW_006399944.1:4603346-4604673 GCF_000299155.1 Elephantulus edwardii | reverse complement strand
ACCCCGAGTACACTTCTCTATGCAACCTTAATTCTGGATTCCTGTGCTAACCATAATACTCAGTCATATATCACTTCTAATCTGTTCTTTCCCTCATCTGTTTCAATACAATATCCATAATTTATCCAGTTTATTTCTGTCATACCCCCACCCTGATGTCAGACCCATTCTACAACAGTGGCACCATGCAGTATTTGTCCCATTGTGACTGAGATATTTCACACAGCATAACGTCCTCCAGGGTCACCCACTTTGAAAAATATTGCATGAGTTCCTCGTTAATCGTCTTCTTCATGTTGAGCTTCAATCCATATTAAAAATTGCAGTCCTTGACCTTGTGCAGCAAGGACTTGCTTCCAAAAATGTCCGTGGAAGTGTTCCTTTTTTATTTTTTTAAATAATTTAAGTACAATGAGTCGCTATTCTTCACTGAAAGTTTGGTAGGATCAGTCATGAAGCCATTGGGGCCAGAACCTTCTTTTTGTGGGAAGTTTTTCTATTATCTGTTCAAT
Organism: Elephantulus edwardii; assembly: GCF_000299155.1. Lineage (NCBI taxonomy): Eukaryota > Metazoa > Chordata > Mammalia > Macroscelidea > Macroscelididae > Elephantulus > Elephantulus edwardii. The sequence continues at coordinate 4,604,161 of NW_006399944.1, read as the reverse complement.
TTCTTCTTTTGTGATAAATCTGTTAAAGCATCTGTCTGTGTCAATCTGGGTACATTCCAGAAATTTATCCATTTCTTCCAGGTTTGCCTTATATTTTTTAATTATCAATTTAATTTCAGCTCTTTCTGTTGTGATGTCATTGCTTTCGGGTTTTTTTTTCAAAATTATTTGTGACTTCTATTTCTTTACTTTTGTTAAATGTGCTAGTGGTTTACATCTTTTATTGACCTTTAAGAATAATCAGGCCAAGGTCTTATTAATAGCTTCAAATGTGTTTTCTGATCTCTATAGCTGATTTCAGAATTAGTCATTAAAATTCCCTCTCTTTAGAACGTGTAGAATTGTTGTTGTTCTTATGTGCTGTCAAGTCATTTGCGACTCATAGCAACCCTATGTACAACAGCCCTAAACCCTGCTCTATCCTGTGCCAATCGCACTCCCTCTGACACACCCATCCTGATTACCCCAGTCACTGAATCAATCCATCTCATAGAGGGTCTCCCCCTCCTGCGCCGTGCTTCCACCCTCCCAAGCATGATGTCCCTCTCCAAGGACCCCTCCTTCCTTGCAACATGCCCAAAGTATGTCAGACAAAGCCCCAGAATCCTTGCCTCCAAGGAGCAGCTTGCTTTAACACTCTCCAGGATGAATCTGTTTGTTTTGTTGGCAATCTATGTTACATTCAGTACTCTTCTCCATCACCACAGCTCAAAGGTGTCAATTCTCCTCTGTCTTCCCTATTCATTGTTCAACTCTCTGATGCATAACAAGTGGTTGCAAAGACCATGGCCTGTATCAGGGGCACCTTAGTGTCC
>NW_006399944.1:4599630-4601586 GCF_000299155.1 Elephantulus edwardii | reverse complement strand
TTTTAAATTATTTTAGAGATCATTTTTGAAGATTAAAAAATACATTTTAATCAGTCAAATTTGCAAAAGAAAATGTTTTAAAGCAAAATATTTTAGCTTTAAGTACTAGTGTTTTATACAATATAAATTAATGATACAAGGGCTGAAACCACTATATTTTGGCTAATGTCCTCCAAGTTTAAACAAAGCAAGATGAAAATATCAGTATGAAAGTAAACTGTATCCTTCTATTTTTTTTAAGGTTTTATATTTTAGTGACTTTAGAAGGAAATAAATGTTTCCTTTCCTGATGACATGTTAATGCTTCTTTCTAATGGCACAATTTTTTTTTCTTCCATTCATTCATTCATTCATTGTTGCACTTTCCTCCATTCCCAAGCCTCCCCCTTGCTCCCCTGGCCCCAGTTCACTCCTCTCTTTGAAAAGTAAAAGAAAAATTTTTTCTTTGATACAGAATTCCCCCGCACCCCTCCCACTGCCCCAAGTACACTCTACTATGCAACCTTGATTGTCGACCTTTCTGATAACCATAATACCTTTATCGCTTTTAAATTGTTCTTTCCCTCATCTATTTCAATGCAGTATACTCAATTTATCCAGTTTTTCTCAGTCTTACCACAACCCTGACATCAGTCCCATTTTACAGCAGTGGCACCATGCAGTATTTGTCCTTTTGTGACTGAGCTATTTCACTCGGCATAATGTCCTCCAGAGTCACCCATTTTGAATAATATTGCATGAGTTCCTTGTTTTTCAATGCAGTGTAGTATTCCATTGTGTGAGTATACCACAGCTTCTCTATCTATTCATTTGGGCACCTAGGTTGTTTCCAACTCCTTGCTATTGTGAACAAAGCCACGATGAACATGGGTGTGCATTGTATCCTTCTTAATAATTAATGTTGGAAGCTCTATTAAAAATATTAATGAAAGAAATTACTCCTGAAATAAAAGCAAGGAAATGAAGATGGTCTTTCTAGGCAGGTAAACTACCTAAAAAACAAATAAAATGACAACAATTATGATTAACATAAGAGATCTGGATATAGTTAAAGATAGAAATACTCAGAGGTTGAAAGAAATTATTTTATAAAAGCCCAATGATTTAGTAGATGTTGATGACAATTATCCTGTATTAAAAATGACTTAATCTTAAATACCAAGAATGAATTAAATATGTCATTTTTGAAGGCTCTTAATTGAGAATATGAGAAGAACTTTACGAATAGAGTGAATTAGATTACATAATTGATATTAATTAATTTTGCTGTGTGTGATAATTTTGTTTTTATGCAAGAAATTATCCATGTTTTAAAGGTCCATAGTACATAGGTAAAAACAGCATATTAGTTGTGATTTGCTTTAAAAGACCCCCCAAATAACAAATTAGGAATAAATGATGTGGTTGTGGGTAATTCTCAAAAATTGCTGAAGTAAAAAAATTGAGTATGGAGGGCCAATAAACATTTCTATTTTCAAGTTCATTTGAAATTTTTCATAATTGTTACGAAACTTTATTTTGATAAAATTAGTATCTTGGATAATAGAGAATGCAATAATGAAAATAAAATAAGCTAAAAGGCTACCAGAAGAAATGTTTTCTAGAATCTTTTGGTGGTTTTTATTGTTGTTGTTAAGTGCTGTCGAGTCTCAGGTGACTCATAGAGAACCTATGAAGGAGAGTCCTCGAAGGTTGGGTGTCTTTCATCCTCTCTCCAGGTTTATAAGGTTTCTGGAGGCAAGCTATCATGCAAGTGGATGCCACTCCTCCTTCCAAGCTTGTTTTAATCAGGGAGCTCCACCCCACTCTCTCTCCACATTGGGTAATCAACCATTAACACATTTGACACATCAGTGTCACACTGTTTCAGCCTCACAGCAACCATAAGTGACCGCTGTACAGCCACTTGTACACCAGGGCTATACGACCAAGAGGAATGTCTGAACAAAAACAATG
>NW_006399944.1:4598128-4599175 GCF_000299155.1 Elephantulus edwardii | reverse complement strand
ACTCAGCATTTTAATGTGAACAAATAGCATTTTTCTGATTAGTCTTTTTATTTCTACAAAAATTCAAGATTTTCTTTTGTAGCTTCTTAATCACAATGTGAATATGTACCCCCACATCAAATAAAATAATGACTTCAGCAAGTTGTTTTTTTTTAAATTTTAATTTTGTATTAGTTTGCTAACAAAGTTCATACATTGTGTTTTATACTATTCTTCATTCACATTGTTTTTCATACAATCATTCCCATGAATTATGGTTTATAAAATTAATCACCATTGAAATATGACAATCATTTCCCTGTCTTTTCAGGTCTCAATCAGATCTTTCCATTTTCTTTATTTCCTCCCTCCACCAGCCAGATTGTGCGAACTTGTGCTTTCACCCCTTTTTATCCTCGTCTCTGTTTCCACCCCATCCCTCCTTTGGACTCCCATGCATGTTCTACTAGTTATCCTTCTGTTTTCACAGTAATGGTCTTACACAATATTTGTCCTTGTAGACTGAGTTAGTTTACTCAGCATAATGCCCTCTAGTTTCACCCAAGTTAAGTAGTATTTTTCTAAATTGTTGCTCCTGAGTGCTGCATTGATTTCTATTGTATAAATGTAACACAATTTCTCAATCCATTCAGTTATATTTTGGCTGTTTCCATGCTATTGCAATGCTGTTATGAACACTGGTGTCTAAATCTCAATTTGTGTTTAAGTTCTAATTTCCTTGGGGTATATTCCTAGTAGTAAAATATCTAGGTCATAACGAGTTTCTATGTTCAAATTTTGAGGAAATTCTAAACTGTCTTCTAGAGTTGTTACACCATTTTACAATCCCACCAACAGTGTATAAGATTTTATACTTTTCCACAAACTTTTCAACATTTATTCCTAGCTGCTCTGTTAAACTTTGCTTCTGTTATGGGGTAAAATTGCATCTCATTGTGATTTTTATTTGAATTTTTCTTATTGCCAGTGATTTTGAGCATTTTTTCATGTGCCTCTTGGTGATCCAAATGTGTCCCTATGTGAAAAGTCTTTTCATGTATTTTGCCC
>NW_006399944.1:4560825-4597718 GCF_000299155.1 Elephantulus edwardii | reverse complement strand
TAAGGAGAGACAGGTCCTTGGAGAGGGACATCATGCTTTGGAGGGATTGCACTGAATTTGCAGATTGCTGTTATTAGGATTGTAATTTTCACAAGGTTTAATCTTTTTATCTATGAACAGGGAATATTTGATAATGACATTTCAGACAAGGGTCTCATATGAAAAGTTTATAGAATGCTATAGGGCTTCCACAAGAAAAAGATTGCTAAACACACAAAATGAGTAAAAGACATGAAAAGCCTCTTCAAAAATGAAGACATTTAGATGGTTGGAAAACACATGAGGAAATGTTGAAACTAACTAGCAATAAGAGAGATGCAAATCAACACAGCAATTAAATACCCTCTCACTCTAGCAGCTATTGTGAAGTTTAACACAGCAAACAATAAATATTGGAGAGATGCAGAGAGATTGTAACTCTCTGGTGGCCTAGAAGGAAGAAATCATGCTGCAATACCAAAGTCATGCAGTTTGAATTCGCTAGGTGCTCTTTGAGAGAGAGAGATAGACAATCTCCCATGTGACTGTCTTTAAAAATCCACTGGAGGGTCAGTTATGAGTCGATTCTGACTTGAAGGCACATGACAATAACGTGCACTGTTGATGGGATTGGACAATAGTACAATCACTATAGAAGGCAATTTGACTTTTCCTCAGAAAACTGAACGTAGACTTGCATATGACTCAGCTCTTCCACTGCTAGGAATATATCCCTAGGAAATCAGAACTGAGACATGAATGGATATATGTATACATATATTAATAGCAGCGTTATACACAACAGCAAGAGATTGGAAACAGCCCAAATGCCCATCAGCAAACAAATGGATTGAGAAATTTTGGTACATTCACACAATGGAATACTATGTAGTACTAAGGATCAGAAACTTTGTAAAATACTTTATAACTTGGGAGAGACTGGAGAGCATAATGCTGAGTGAAATATCTCAATCACTTAAGAACAGATATTGCAAAATGCCACTTTTAAAAAGCGGAGGATAACTTGGTACAACTATGTACAAATATTAAAAAGTTAGGAATATGTGGAAAATCACTGGGATAGAGGCTGGTGGTGAAGAAAGGTAAAGTATTGGGAAATACTCCATGGGAATTTGAAAAGACTGATACAAATAAGTTTAGAGTAATGGCAATTTTATTAAATACAATGCATATGAATTATCATATAAAACACAAAGTACATATACAACACATAATTTATATGAGTGATTATATGTAAGTCAATTTTTCAAAACAAAAAATAAAAATTAAAAAAATGAAACTATTTCAGAACACTGCAACAAGACTATCTAGTGTGAATTGATTAAATCTGAGTTACTCAAATTTAGTGAGGTATTAGTGAATCTGGGATAGTGTTCTCATTTTCTATGTGAGAAATCTGGATCAATTTTTGACCAATTGACTTGATGCTCCACTATACCTGTCTGTCGCTAGATGGTTGCATGTTTTTATGTTGCTGAATAAGTTTCCGAGATCCCAGACTGATAAGGACTACAAAATAACACCTAGTAATCTATTTTCAAAGTGTTTACCAATGACAACAATGGTCTTATCCAAACTAATCATGATGATGACATTGAATTGAGCAGCATTTCATTGAGTTTTCATGAAGTTATCATGAATTAGGAGCTAACAGCAGCTAATAACAACTCAGTCTTAGCAGTACTGATGATTCTTTGTGTTAGATAATTACTTGTTTTGTTTGACTGTTCTGTGCATCATTTGATGTTCAGCAGCATCTCCAGCTTCTAGCTATGTAATATCTCTCTCAATTATGGTAGGTAAAATGTCTCGAGAAATTGCCAAATATCCCCTGAGAGTTAAGGACAAAATGCCTCAGTTGAGAACAACTTGCTTTGATGCCTGAAAATTATTCTGGCTTCTAGGTAAAACATTCCCTCTTTCTTTTTTAGTTTTTCTTTTGTGTGTGTGTGTGTGTGTGTGTGTGTGTATGTGTTTCACACATTCCTTCATTTACACTGTTTCATATAATTATTCCCATACAGTGTATTTTATAAAACCAGTCACTATTAATCTATGCTTACTTTCACCCCATATTTTCAGGTCCCCAGTTGACCTTTCCTAATTCCTTCACCTCCCTCCCACTTCCCACCAAACTCCATGTCCCTATGAATTTACCCTCTCCACACTCATCTCACCAGACCTCCTCCCCTTAGCCCTTTGGACTTTTATACATATCTTGCTAGTTATTTTTCTATTTTTGCAATAATGGTCTTACACATTATTTGTCCTTATGAGATTGTGTTCGTTTACCCAACATAAGGCTCTCTAGCCTTTCCTATGTTATATAGTATTTTTTGACATTATTTATTTTTTGTAAAGCGTATCGCGATGGGAAAGTCTGCTGTTAGGGACCTCTCTAAAGTATTCAGGAGCAACGGTGTCTGTCTGGAGACTAAGGTGCGCCTGATACAGGCCATGGTATTTGCAATCGCTTGTTATGCATCAGAGAGTTGGACAATGACTAGGGAGGAAAGAAGAAAAGTTGATGCTTTTGAGCTGTGGTGCTGGAGAAGAGTACTGAATGTACCATGGACTGCCAGGAAAACAAACAGATTCATCTTGGAGAGGATTAAACCAAGCTACTCCTTGGAGACAAGGATTCTGGGTCTTCGTCTGACATACTTTGAACATGTTGCCAGGAGGGACGGGTCCTTGGAGAGGGACATCATGCTTGGGAGGGTGGAGGGACAGCGCAGGAGGGGAAGACCCTCTATGAGATGGATTGATTCGGTGACTGGGGTAATTGGGATGGGTGTGTCAGAGGCAGTGCGGTTGGCGCAGGATAGAGCAGGGTTTAGGGCTGTTGTGCATAGGGTCGCTATGAGTCGCAAACGACTCAACGGCACATAACAACAACAACAACAACATAAGAAGTGAAGGGGAAGTATCTCTGTTAACAAACACAACCAACATCTCTTTTACATAAGGGGGGGGTGTATCCTTTTCTAAGTCAACAGAAAATGGATTTCATTCAGCGATGAAGAATCTGGATTTGTTTACATATTAAGCCCTGAATTAATTTTTTTTTCGATTTAGCATTATGTCTATTATTATTAAATACTAAAATACTACAATAACACTAAATGCAATAGATCAAGGAGGAAAGTTGTCAATGCAACTCAAAGTAAAAATTGAAGACCAGCATGTCAGCCAGAGGCTTATCTATGAGAGTATGTCATGGACTTTGGGTATGTAGTCTTCTTTTAAAGTGGTAGTTACAGAAAAATTCCAATAGTTAAGAAGATTATTTTAAACTTAAATACATATGAGTTGACTTCATACTTCAGTTCATCCCATTTGTTTGTTCCATTTCAGAGAATACTAACATTTCATACATTTTCTTTGTATATAAGGGAATAAAGGGAATAAAATGGCTAAAACAGCTTGTTCAATGACTATTGTTTGAACATATGGTATTTTTCTTAATTAAAACTAATATCCTACAGCATGCCATTTTTTTCCCCAATAAAACTCAAATTAGTTAAAGTTTGAAATTCTAAAAACACAAATTTAAAACTATCAAAAAGGAGACATGCAGAAAGTATTTCTGTTATAATGAGATAGAAAATTTTATAAAATATATCAGAGTAAAATCTCGAACAAGGCCATAAAATTGAAATATGCAACTATATCAAAAGACTCCAATGTGCAATGGTAAATATTGAAACAACAACAACAACATAAAAACCCCAAAAGACTCTTATGATGTGACACTCAGTAAGCTAAGCATAAAAGTGACATTGAATCATAGGAAATATGTTTATAATATATGTAGTCTCCATTGGCTATCTTTAAAGAGTACATGAAGAATATACCCTATCTAAATTAAAGACACCTCAGTGGAAGTGTATGAGAAGTAAGGCCTAACAGTGACACACAAAATTCTAGAAAAAAAGAAAAAAAAACCCAACCCAAATAGCTCTTCAATTTTCAACTTCACTAACATTAAGTATCAAAAAACGCCACAAATTAAAGCATGGAAATTAAATTCTATATCAATTCACAAAAATAAAACAATTTTAACATTAATCATTCTAAGTTTTGTTCAGTATATGGTTTAAAAGAATTTTTAGATTCTGGCACTAATGAATATATCTGAATAAAATGTTATTTGTAAATATCCAATAGCATTTAAAATATGTTTTCTCTAAACCCAGCAACCATTTTGGCTTCTGGATATGCACAAGCCTTAGGGAAATGCTGTCTGTTGAGTGCATCATAAGTGCATCAGTGTCGTTTATTGTCATCCTACTGACATCACCATTATTAAATTGGAGTCTTCTGGAAGAGAAAATGATCCTAAAGAGTTAGTATAAAATTTCTAAAAACATCTAAATATATATAAATAATATGTCAAGCATTTTTATTTATCCGCATTTGTCCCACCTGATTATGGTGTGTTTAGTAACATAAATAGAATACCACAGTTAAATGGAGTTCCATCTTGTTTCTAGAGTTTATTTCTTATTTCTTTCAAACAAACCAAACCCCAAAACTCAAACAAATAGAAAGAACTCACCACTATTATGAATTTCTTCTTTATATTTCCCTATATTTTCTATTTTTATAACATTTTATATAATTCATAAAACAGTGCTTGTATAACATTTCACAAAATTGCTCAAGAGTATACAATTTCCAAAACACCATGGGTTTTTGTTACATTTAGTTTTCTAAGATGCACTCAAATCAATGACTAAATGCAGACATTATGCAGTATTTTATTTTTTCACTATATTTAAGTTTTAATTCCTACTCATGTATGCATAGGCAACAATAATTATTATCCCTAAAGAGGCAGAAATTTAAAAGTGTTATTTCGTCCACCATCACACAACTAAGCACAGTGAACTGTTAGCTTCTTCTACTCTCAACATTGTTGTTACTAGATACTATTGAGTCAAATAAGCCTCAAAGTCAGCCTATGAACAACAAATCTGAAGCCTGTAGTATCCTATGTCGTCATCATCATCACCTCTGACATACTTGAATTCGCAGCTGCAATCACTGTATCAGTCTAACTCATTGAGGCCCTTCTTTTCCTTTGCTGATGCTCCTTCTTTCTCAACGTGATGTCCCTTTTCAAAGAATTTTGTTGTTGAGTATCATCGAGTCACACGTGACTCATAGGTCACTCTCCACTGAACTTTCAGATACAATAAGTGACAAAGGAGAAGATTATCCATCCTACTATGGAACAGTTGGTAGATTCAAACCACATACATTTGGGTTTACAGCACATTTCTTTACTACTAAAACATCCGATTTAAAGATTACAACTTTAAAGACCCTTTAAGTTACTCTATTTTATCCTTTAAGGTTGCTACTAGTAGGAATCCATTACATGGACAAAGGTTTGGTTACTTGCTTCTATAATAGTAATATATGTATGCATCTATGTATGATGTTGTCATTGAATTGATTATGATTCATAGCGATCCCACGAACGTATAATTGTGTATAGATTATTCATATGTACAATACATATTCAACAGGTTGTTCGAAAGTTACTTCTTGCTATATTATTGTTATGTGCTGTTGAGTCACTTGCGACTAACAGAGACCCTATGTACTACACCCCTATACTCTGCTGTACCTTGTGCCAAATTTATTGTCTCCAACACACCTACTTGCATTACCCTAGATACAGAATTACTCCATTTCATCTTGGGTCTTCCTCTCTTGCACTGTTCCTCCAACATCCCAAACATGACTTTCCTCTCCAAGGACTGATCTCTCCTTGCAACATGTTTAAAGTATGTCTGACAAAGCTTCAGAATCCTTGCCTCCAAGGTGCAGCCCAACTTCACCCTCTCCAGGACAAACCTGTTTGTTCTCCTAGCAGTCCATGGTATATTCAACACTCTTCTCCAGCACCACAGCTCAATTCTCTTTCTATCATCCCTAGTCACTGTCCAGCTCTCCAATGCATAGCACGCAACTGAGAAGGCTATGACCTGAATCAGGTGCACCTTAGTCTCCATACTGATATTGTTGCTCTTCAGTACTCTAGAGAGGTCTCTGACAACATACTTTCCCAATGCAATTCATCATTTGATTTCATGGCTGCTGGTAACAAGCGTATTGATTGTGGAGTCAAGCAAACAATCTCAATCTCTTCCTCTTCTATCATGATACTGTCAATTGGCCCAATGGTGAGAATCTTTCTTTTCTTGATGTTGAGCTTCAATCCACATTTAAGGTTGCCATCCTTAAAGCAAGTGCTTCGGGTCCTTCTCAGTTTCTAGCTCTAGACATTGATTTATTATAGTAACAAAACTTGCTATATTCAATAGTAATCAAAATGGAATGATAAAATGTTTTCAGATAAAGTTTAATCTTTCAGCATGTTGAGCAAATTCATTACCCTTTAACTGTAGGGAAGGGGAACTCTACTATAGTAGAAGAGTATAGTAGGGTGCAGAATAGTATAGTAGGGTGCTAGTATCGTTGGACTAAGGAGTGTCTGATTCAGGCCTTAGTCTTTCTGATCACTTGCTTTGCATCTGAGCTGCACAACAATGAATAGGGATAACTGAAGAAGAATTGATGCCTTTGAGCTGTGGTCTTGAAGAAGAACACTGAACATCCCATGGACTGTCCAAAGAAGAAATATATCTTGGAAAGGGTGCAGTCAGAGTGCTCTTTGGAGGCAAGGATAATAAGGCTTCACTTCACATACTTTGGCATGTTAATAGGAGAGGCTATTCCTTGGAGACAGACATGATGCTTAGAAGTATGGAGTGTTGGCAAAGGACAGGAAGACCTTCAAACAGGAGGATTGAAATGGTGACCCCTGCAATTGCCTCTAGTGTGTCAGGAAGTGTGAAGACTACACAGGATAGGACCAGGTTCAGATCTGTTGTTTATAGTGCCACTATGAGTCATACTCAACTCGATGGCACCTCACAACAATAACAATGTGGAATTTTTAATTAATTAATTGCCGTTTATAATTTTCAGAAGTCACATTTTTAAATTTCATAAGGCACTAATGCAATAGTCAACAGTGATGTTAAAGATGAGGTAGTTACAATACATAAGAATGTAACTAAACTGCTAATTTACTTCTAAGTTTACTTGATATGTTTACCAAAAAGAAAGTGTGGTCTACTTCTTATCCTAAACTATCCTGATGCTTTTCTTACTCTAGTTTTAAGAAGAAGAAAAATATTGGTAAAGGAAGTCAAAGATCTTTATGATTCTAATTTGTCTGAATGTTGACCTTCATGTATTAGAAATGCCTCCAGAGAAGTAAAAATACATATTATATATGTATAATAATTTATCTAAACTCCTACTAGTAGATCTCTTCCAGTCAGTTGGCCAAGTGGTTGTTCTCCAGATTTCTTGACACAACTTGATGAGCACATCCAGGGCAGCATCTGTAAGCTGAAATATGCCAATTGGTATACCATCTCCTTTTAAGCCAAATATCTTGCTGTTCTCATAACACAGACCATGGACATTTTTGCAACTCATTAAAACATTTGTTTTATATTGTTATTTTTGTTGTTATGCACCACTGAGTCACCTGAAACCCATAGTGACACCTATGTACACAGCTCTAAAGACTGCCCTGTCCTGAGTCAATCTCAGTAACTCCAACACATCTACTCCCATTGTCCCAGTTACTGTTTCAATCCATGTCATCAGGAGTCTTCCTTTCCTACACTGTCCCTCCACCATTCTGAGTATGATGTCCTTCTCCAAGGACTGGCCATATGCCCAAAGTATGTAAGAACGAGCTTCAAAATCCTAGCCTTCAAGAAAAATCTGTTTCACCTTCTCCAAGATAGACCTATTTGTTTTCTTGGTAGCTTGAACATGGTATGTTCCAAACTCTTCAGGACCATAACCCAACGTCATCAATTCTTCTGTCATCCTTAGTCATTGTCCAACTCTCTCATGCATAGTAAGTAATTGCAAAACCATGGCCTGGATCAGGCACATCTTTTAGTCTCTAGACTGACATTTATTGCTTCTCAGGATTCTGGAGAAATCCCTGACAGCAGATTTTCCCAATCTTTTTATTTTCTAACTGCTGGTGCCAAGAATATTGATTGTGGATACAAGTAAGCTGCAATTGTTAGTATTCTAAATATCTTCTCCGTCTATCATGGTGTTTCCAATTTGTCCAGTGATGAAAATCTTCATCTTCTTGATCAATCCACATGAAAGCTGTAGTCCTTGACCTTCTGCAGCAAGTGCTGCAAATATATACACAGATATGATTATTTATTGAATACATTCAATATTCCAAACCTGGGCTAGACTCATGGATTAGTGGTGATTGAATGATATTACATCCATAGTCATAAATTTTATTGTCTTTTGAGGAAAACAACAAATAATAACATAAATAGATTAACTATAATTGTCAGGAGTGTCCCAATAGGTAAGTATTGTCTAATATTAGAGCACTAAATAAGGATAAGATTAAATTTGTCCTAGACAGTCATAACACCATATTTCCTTCTTAAGGAATATATACCGACTTAGAGAAAAAAGAACATTATGACTTTTGATGTAACTTTAGTATTTTATTATTTTATCAAAAATCAAAAAAGCTAAATTAATTCCTTTCCTTTTTAATAAATAGAAATTTAATGTGAATGTCTGTTGGCAGAAATCTCTGCAAAGTACTGAAGAGCAATGATTTCAGTATGGAGACTAAGGTGCACCTGTTTCAGGCCATAGTCTTTGCAATTACTTGCTATATGTCAGAAAGCTGGACAATGACCAGAAATTATAGAAGGAGAATTAATGCCTTTGAGCAGTGGTGCTGGAGAAGAGTATTGAATATATCACAGACTATTAACAGAACGAACAGGTTCGTCCTAGAGAGGGTGAGACCAGGCTGCTCCTTGGAGGCAGACATCCTTTGGACATTTTGCAAAGTGGGACTAGTCCCTTAGAAAGGGATGTTGTGCTTGAGAGGGTGGAGGAACAATGCAGGAGAAGAAGACCCTCAATGGGATGGATTGATTCAGTGACTAGGGTAATGGAGGGTAGTTGTGTTAGAAACAAAAGATTGGCACAGGATAGAACAGGTTTTAGGATTCTTTTATATAGGGTTACTACCCATCACAGGTGACTCAATAGCATACATATATTTCTTTTAAAACATATAATTATGTTTGTATATGAAGAAAATTGGAAGCAGGAGTGGCATCCACTTCCTAAACAAGATGCCTCTGGAAATTCTATGAACTTTGATAAATGTCAACAGTTATAGGAAAGCTTCAAGCCTTTTATTTATAGGGTCACTATGAGTTGTACTCAACTCCACGGCAATCAACAACAACAATATGTGAAGAAAAAGTAGTTAGCAGTCATAAAAAGATATGTAATTGTTTGATGATTTCACAGCATGTCTTAATGGATTATTTACTTTTTTAGTTATAAAAGCAGTGTTTATTGTCTACTCTGAAAGAAGGTTGGCACAAGTGTTATACATAATATAAAAATAATTAACATATTAATTATAATATAAATGATAGTGCTGTCGTTATGTGCCATCAAGTCAGAACTGATCCATAAATGACCTTCCAGTGGGTTTTCAGGTGCAGTGTGAAAGGAACAGGAACTGGCACAGGGAGGCATAGGGCCATGAACATCTTTCTGAAAGGGCCAGTGGGAGTGGGAATAGCATATCTCCTTACCCACTCAGAGCAGAAAGCAGAAAAAGTCACCATAGCCCAGCGCCATGGTTTCTGTAGAGCCACAGCAAGAAATTTTTGTATTTGTTGTTGACTCACAGACTATACACTGTTGTGGTATTAAGAATGGGGTTTGTTAGGGAAATAGGTTGGGGAGTGATAAAGGCAAAGAATATCTCATGATATAACTCCAGCTTTGGTCCAACAATCTTAAACCAGATTAACAGCAAAGCACAATTCCTTAATTAGTAGAAGTCTTGGTTTCAGTTAGCACTCAAATCTGAATGATCCAGCAAAATCAGAGTTTCTCCCTCATTTTTTGGCAAGAGCAGCAAACATTGTGACCTTTATCTCAGGGCTTCTCTGGTTACACCTTGTCACAGTTTCTGCATAGCAATGCCATAGTCTTTCCACCACCATTACCGGGGCCTCACTCTCATCATGGTCTTGCTCAAGTCTCCCTCAAGTCTTGCTGCCCAATGTGGAATGCATATCCAAAAATGACTGGAATAGCACATAACAGAGAACAGCCAAATGTGCAGGCTAGGTTTAGAAGAGGCCATGGTACTAAAAATGGATCTTAGCTGAAAGAAGAGAGTAGCAGAGGAATGTCTATCTGTATTTTATTGTCTGTGCAAGGGTATTTGACTGTGTGGATCACAACAAACTGGCTGTCTCAGGGAAGAATGGCAATCCCAGAATACGTGATTGTGCTTATGTGAAATCTATACTTGGACCAGGATGTGGTCTTCAGAACAAAGCAAGGAAACGTGTATGTCAGGGATACATCTTAATCTCTATACTTTTTCAATCTATATACAGAACAAATCATCCACAAGGCTAGGTTCTTTGAGAAAGAATGTGGAGGAAGACTTATCAACCATCTGCATTATGCAGATGACATGACCCTGCCTGCTGAAACTGAGGAGGACCTGAAGCACTTGCAGAAAGTCAAGGACTACAACCTTCAATATGGATTGAAGCTCAATATCAAGAAACAAAGATTCTCACCACTGGGCCAATTGGCAGCAGCATGATAGATGGAAAGGAGATTGAGATTTTTAACAGCTTCACCTTGCTTGGCTCCACCATCAACACTCTTTGTACCAGCATCCAGGAAATTAAAAGACGTATTGCGATGGGAAAGTCTGCTGTTAGGGACCTCTCCAAAGTACTGAAGAGCAATGGTGTCTCTCTGGAGACTAATGTGTGTCTGATACAGGCCATGGTCTTTGCAATCATTTGCTATACATCAGAGTTGGACAATGTCTAGGGAGGATAGAAGGAGAATTGATGTCTTTGAGCTGTGGTGTTGGAGAAGAATATTGAGGGTATCATGGACCACTAAGAAAACAAACAGATTTATCCTGGAGAGGGTTAAACCAGTCTCCTCCTTGGCGGCAATGATTCTGAGGCTTCATCTGACATGCTTTGGACATATTGTAAGGAGGGACTGGTTCTTGGAGAGGGACACCATGCTTGGGAGGGTGGAGGAACAGCGCAGGAGGGAAGCCCTCTATGAGGTAGATTGATTCAGTGTCTGGGGTAATCAGGATGGGCGTATGTGAGACAGTGTGATTGGTACAGGACAGAGCAGAATTTAGGGCTGTGGTAGATAGGGTCACTATGAGTCGCAAGCGACTCGACAGCACATAACAACAACAACAACAATTGTATTGGAAAAATCTGCTGTCAGAGACCTCTGCAGAATACTTAAGAGCAAAGACGTCAGTCTGGCAACTAAAGTGTGCCTGATCCAGGCCATGGCTTTTTCAATTACTTGTTATGCCTTGAGAGCTGGACAATGACTAAGGATAATAAAAGAAGAATCGAAGTCTTTGAGCTGTGGTGCTGGAGAAGAGTATTGAATATACCATGGACTGCTGGGAGAACAATCAGTTTCATCTTAGAGAGGGTGAAGCCAGGCTACTCCTTGGAGGTAAGGGTTTTGAAGTTCTGTCTGACATGCTTAGTACATGTTTCAAGGAGGAATCAGTCCTTGGAGAAGGAGATCATACTTGGAAGGGTGGAGGTATAGTACAAAAGAAGATGACTCTGGATGAGATAGATTGATTAAGTGACCGGGGTAATGGAGGCTGGTGTGTCAGAGACAATGAAGTTGCCTCAAGATCATGCAGGGTTCAGGGCTGCTGTATGTAGTGTCACAATGAGTCACAAGCTACTCGAGAGTATATAATGACAACAACATGTTAATACCACAGGCAGTAAACTGCATAGGAGGAGATTGCCCATCTTTCTCCAGTGAGGCAGCTAGTGGAGTCAAATTTTTGGTCTTTAGGTTAGCATCCAATGCCACTATAATATTTTAAGTATATACAGTGTTTAATAGATACCATGAATACCTTTGATATTTTATAAATTTTAATACTTATAAAATTAAATTTTCCTTTTATTTCTTCTTTAAAGATTGGGAAGCTGAGGCACTGAAAGCTGAAGTGACTTGCCAAAGGTCTAAAAGATGATAAGTAGACCACACTTCGATCAAGGCACTCGAGATTCAAAGGTTAAAAATTGAATGTTATGTGGTTTCTCTGATAGAGAACTAGATAACCATATATCTCAGTGCTTTGGAATGGATTCAGACCCATATTGTGCAGCAGAATCTGTATGAAATGAGACTGTCGATTTTTATAAGGTTTAATACTTAGTGGGTTTAAGTGACTGGGGTGTGTGTGTGTGTGTGTGTGTGTGTGTGTGTGTGTGTGTAGAAAATCTATGATAGTGTAATGCTTAGAGAATAGTGCTATTCATAACTTCACAAGTTGTGCTCTATGGTGGCTCAATTTCCTTAGAGTCTCTAGGAGACAAAATAGGCACTCTCATCCCTTGTGATTAATAGCCTCTAAAACTTGCCGGAGGGTCAGTTATGAGTTTAATCTGATTAGAAAATAAGAAATTGAGATGTGTGTGTGTGTGTGTGTGTGTGTGTGTGTGTGTGATTTAACATTTTTTGCTATTGTTAGGTGCCATGGAGTCTACCATGACTAACAGTGGTCCTATAGATGGACTGATATAAATGCTTTTCCCCTTCCTGCACCATCCTCATGACCACCATGGTCAAGCCCGTTGTTGGTGTCAGTTCATTTCACGGAAGGTCTTCTTTCATTTCACGGAAGGTCTTCTTCTCTTTTGTTAATCCTCTACCTTTGCCAACATGATGTTTCCCAAGGACTGGTGTCTCCTGACAGTATGCCCTAAATATGTGTGATGCAGTTTTACCATCCTTGCCTCTAAAGATCACCCTGCAAGTTTTGTGTGTTCTTAATGTTATCTATAAGATATTCAATACTGTTTGGCAACACTACAATTCAAAAGCACCAATTCTTTTCTGGTATTTTTTTAGTCATAGTCCATCTTTCACATCTTATAAGAAACCATGGAAAATACCACAGTGTTGGTCAGGCACATTTTATTTTATAAACTGACATTCTTTCTCTTTACCACTTTAAAGATGTCCTTGGCAACATATTCAAGCTCTAGTGGCCTAATGGATTACCTGTTGTGCTGACATTTGCCCAGTAGCTACTCAGTATTTTGTGTCCTATCAACAATAATGCAGGAGAGAAAATGAAAGATGTAAAATTTGAAAAACAGATTGTTTCCTAAATCTTCCCATACCAAGAAAATTAAGAAATTGTCCAGTTGAAATCAATAATGCTTTCAACTAATTATGAGAATTAGCATATTTCCTGTACAAAAGGAAATCATTAAAATAAATTATTTCTACATTCTAGCAACAAATATTTAGACATTCAATGTCTTAAAGTTTTATTTTTGCAAAATCATTAAAATGTCATATCTAAGGATATTTATAAGATTGGTATTTGGGATGATAATTCTAAAAAGAAGAAAATGTTTTCATTGTTAGGTTTCCTAAGGTGAGTCTGAGTTCATGGCTTTCGCATAACAGAGTGAAACAATGCCCAGTCCCGTGCAATCCTCACAGTTGCTGCTGATTCAGGGCCCACTGTTGGCAGCCAGTGTGCCAATCCTTCCCTTTGAGAATCTTGCTCTTCTTTTTGCTAGCCCTCTGCTTTTGTAGTCATTATGTCCTTTTCTGCGTGCTTGTCTCTCCTGACAACATGTCCAAAGTATATGAGAAAATATCAGCATCCTTGTTGATAAAAAAGATTTTTATTATAATTTTTGCAAGACTATGTTGGTGTTCCTCCGGCCATTGTATAGCCAATATTCTTTTCCAGTAGCATAATTCATGAATTTGTGTCTCATCCTTGCACTGGGGCCATGCTAATATTCCCTGTATCATTCCAATTTTAGTAGTATATGTACTACTGAGTCAAAAACTTCAGTACTACAATTCAAAATCATCAATTCTTCAGTCTTTCTTACTAGAATTCACATACAATACACATTAAGCAATTTAGAAAGCTGACTTGAGTTAGATACATTTTAGTCCTCAAAGTGGTATATTTGCATTTTAACACTTATCAGAGGTCTTCTGTAGCATATATGTTGAATTTATTACATTGTCTCAATTCTTGACTTCTGCTTTCTAAAGATTAATTTAGATCCGACTAAAATTAAATATTTGACATCATCAGTTTTTTCTTTGTTTAAAATGCTGTTTAGTTATTATTTCAATGTAAATATTTTTGCTTTATTTATTTTGATGAATAATTCACACTAAATACTGTAAACTTTTATCTTCACTAATAAATATGTTTTGGAAGCAGGAGTAGCATGCACTTCCATAATAGCTTGCCTCTGGAAACCCTATGAACCTGGAGAGAGGACGAAAGTTATACAGGAGGTGTCCAGGACTTTCATTCATAGGGTCACTATGAGTCTCCTGCAACTTGATGGCACTTAACAACTTAACACAACAGCAATAAACATGGCACATCTCTTTTTTGGCCATTATGTCATCTGTGTATCAGAAGTTGTTGATGATCTTCCTGCATTCCTTTTTTATTGAAAAATATTGTTTTATACTGGTTTTCATACGATGTTTGTATACATTATTTTTCACACTGCATCTTCCTCCATTTTTGTTGAAGCATCCTTCTGTATGGAGTCCAGTTTCCCATATTATTTGCAATATACAGATTGAATAAATATGATGAAAATGTAGAACTTTGTCTACAGCTTTACTAAGACTAAACCAAGCAATATTCCTTTGTTTTGTTTGTACAAGTGGTTTTTTGTCTTACACAGGTTCCAAATATACAGAGACTTATAGAACCTCATTATTCTCAATTTCATTCATAATTTGTTATGATCCACACTGTTGAACACCTTTCTGCAGTCAATATATGATTAGGAATTATATGTACAAGAATGGCCCAGAATAAGAGGTATATTTCAAAAAGAACAGGGGGACAAGAGGGAAGTAGATAATTGTCCAACAGTGAATAATTTTTTTAAAGTGATCTTAGGGAGGGGGAAGGAGGGGTAATAAGGTGAAAAGTGCAGCAATGAATGAATGGAAATCTACCTTTCTGTAATCTTTCATTGAAATTACAATTAAAATAATTTCATTAAAAAACAGAAAAGCGGTTTTAAGGAAAACAGACTAAAACAAAAAATCCCAACAAAAACACAGGTAAACATATTATTCTTTACTTTAAGCCAAAATCAATCTGACATTGGAAATTATATTCCTTAATGTACATCTTCTGAATTGAACTTGAATTTCTAGAAAAGCCTGCCTATGCACTACTTAGTGTTGAGGAATTGAACTGGCAACCCAAATTTAGGTGGTTTGAATCCACCTTCTCCAGGGGAGAAAGATAGTCACTCTCATATGATTTACTGCCTCTGAAAACCTTTTGGAGGGTGAGCTATGGGTCAGTTCTGACTTGATGGTACACAACAACATGAACTACTGTAGCAGTTTTTGGTGTTTTAAAAAAATTTTCTTCAGCAATATTCTACTTGTGAGTGATACTAATTATACTGTTTTGTAACTTAATATATTCTGCTGGATTATTTTTCTTTGGAAATAGCACAAATAGGAATTTCTTCAAGTCAATTGATCAAGTAGCTATCTCCCAAATTTCTTGCCTTGTAATTTTTCCAGCATTGTTGTATCATTTGTGGAAACATCTCTGTTCATATTTGCCTGTTGATTTTAGACAATGCCTTAAGTAAAGCTTGAAATTTTTCCTTTAGTAATTAATTTCTTGATCACATGCTGCCTCCTGAAATTCTTAATATTTACAATTTTTATAAAATTATTCTGTGTATTGTTTTCCTTTTCTTTTTTTCTGTTTTCAAATTTTATACTAGTTTATTTAAAATATTTGAATACGTTGTATTTGAGAACTGATTCTTCCAATTTCCTTCACCCCCCACCAATCAAATTACACAACTCCATGATTTATCTCCCCTCCCCCCTCTGCCCATCTCCTCATTCCTCTGCTTTCATCTTTTCCCCCCACCCCGGCCTTGGATCCTTATAGTCATTCTACAATAATGGTTTTATAAAATATTTGTCCTTTTGGGACTGAGTTTGTTCACATAGCATAATGCTCTCCAGTCCCTCCCAAGTTAGGTAATAGTTTACAATAGTTTTCCTCTTCTTTTGATGCTTCTTATGTTCAGTATTTTGTCCACAGGATCATTCAGTATTAAAATTTGAGATTTTTTTTCTTCACTTCTTTCAAATTAAGAAATGTCTAGCATATATTTTTTTCAACTACTGGTCTTTAGCACAAAATACCATTGCACAAAATACCATACATTTTGTCTTATCAAGCTTTCTACCAAAATCTGTTTAAGTCTTTTATTTTATTTCTTTTATTGACTTCAGGCACTTTACATTGAAGACAAATGTTTTCTGATATCCATTTTGATCTTTGTTGTTGTTATTAGGTGCCATGTAAGCCCAACCCACAGAGACTCAATGAACAACAGATCTGAATTCTCTCCAATTCTGTTCCATCTTCACACTTCCTGACCCATTCAAGCACATTGCAGGAGTCACTGTGTCAATCCACCTGCATGAGGGTTTTTCTTTCCTTTGCTGACCCTCCGGCTTTCCAAGTATGATATCTCTCTCCAAGGAATAGCCTCTCCTAGCCACATGCTCAAAATATGTGAGACAACGATTCATTTTCTTTACCTGAAAGGAGTATTATGGCTACACTTTCTCCAAGCTGTATTTGTTTATTCTTTTAGCAGTCTTTGGGATATTCAGCACTCTTTTCCAACATATATGCACAAAGACATCAATTATTTCTCAGTCAACTTTATTTGTTATCCAGCTCTCCGATGCATATCAAGTGATTGAAAAGACCATGGCCTCAATGACATGCACCTAGTCCTCAAAATTTTTCTCTTTATTTCCTATCTTTTTAATGGCTTACTGCTTTCTATTGTATGATGTTCCTAATGTTATTCCAAACTCCCCTAGTATTCAAGCATAATGATCAGTGTGTGCAACCTATTCTTGAAATAGTCTTTAAATTCGGGTGGCAAGTCTTCAAGGCCGGAATTCAGCTATAGTAAATTTGTTTTAATTATCTTCAACTTCAATTAAATTTTCACTTAAATATGTGATAGTCTGCTCTGCAGTGGCCCCTTGTGTTGTTTTTTCTTCTCTATAGTTTTGCTCTTCTCAATAGTATTGTTGCTATTCAACTTCTTTTTTAAAAAATTTTATTTTATTCAGGTTTCTTTCATTATATGCTGTTGTTGTTGCTGTTAGGGGCCTCGAGTCACTTGAAACTCAATGCCACCCTATGTACAACAGCCCTAAACTCTGCTCTGTCCTGTGCCAATTGCACTGTCTCTGACACTCCCATCCCTATTATCCCAGTCACTGAATCAATCCACCTCATAGAGGGCCTTCCCCTCCTGTGCTGTCCCTCCACCCTCCCAAGCATGATGTCCTTCTCCAAGGACCGGTCTCTTCTTACATGTTGAAAGTATGTTAGACGGAGCCTCAGAATCCTTGCCTCCAAGGAGCCACCCAGTTTAATCCTTTCCAGGATGAATCTGTTTGTTTTCCTAGCGGTCCATGGTACTCTCAATACTCTTCTCCAGCACTACAGCTCAAACACATCAATTCTCCTTCTATCCTCCTTGGTCATTGTCCAACTGTCTGATGCATAACAAGTGATTGCGAAGACCATGACCTGTATCAGACGCACCTTAGTCTCCAGAGAGACACCATTGCTCTTCAGTACTTTAGAGAGGTCCCTACCAGGAGACTTTACAATGGCAATGTGTCTTTTAATTTCCTGGCTACTGTTGCCAAGAGTGTTGACCATGGAGCCAAGCAAACTAAAGCTGTGAACAATCTCAATCTCTTCACCATCCATCCTGATGCTGCCAATTGGTCCAGTGGTGAGAATCTTTGTCTTCTTGACATTGAGCCTCCGTCCATATTGGAAACTGCAGTCCTTGACCCTCTGCAGCAGGTGCTTCAGGTCCTCCTCAGTTTCAGCAAGCAGGGTTGTGTCTTCTGCATAACTCGGATTGTTGATAAATCGTCCACCAATCTTGACCCCACATTTCTCCTCATAGAGCCCAGCCTCTCGGGTAATCTCTTCTGCATACAGGTTGAAAAGGTATGGAGATAGGAGGCATCCCTGGCAATTTTATTCCTGTACTCCCTATCCAGTATGGTCTAGTCTGTTTTTTTTGTTTTGTTTTTATTTTTTTAAAGGTCTTTGCAAAATAAACTTTCAAATTCTGTCATGTGTTCTCTGGACTTCTTTCTGTCATGACTGCCATATTTTCCTTCCTTCTTCATTGTTCACAACATTTTCATTCCAATCACTTGCAATTATCAATAAGCCTCGACACAAATATTGATCAGTTTCAGCAGACTGCAGAATTTCCTGATGTTTTATACTTATACTCCTTATGCAAATCCTAAGAGGAAAACTGTAATATTCCCTAGTTTCATTCCAATATTTTTTTCTATTACTTTTTTAATTGAATAAATCCATATTTAAACGAAATTAATCTACCTTGAACAATTACAAACTCTCTATTATATGTATTTATATGTATTATGTGAGCTCTGGCAGCCTAAAGGTAAGAAGTTGTGCTACCAACCCAGTGAGTGGTATGTGGTTCAAATCCACTAGTTTTTTTATGGAAGAAAGATGAGCAACCTTCTCCCATGTGATTTACAACCTCTAAAAACTCACAATAGGGTCAGCTAGGAGTCAGTTCTGCCTTGATGGTAGAATATGAATATTTTTTAGTTTGACCATAACATAATATAGAAGAGGTATGACACACAAATAAACTTTCACATATATTTTTTATCTGTTGTATTTGTTGCCTCTCTTACTTCATGCTATCCTGCACAGGTTTAAAAGGAATTTTAGGACCAACTTACTGTTAAATGAATATGTTTAGTTAATTTATAAGATAGCACACTTAGTTAATACAAAGGAGAATCAATTATGAAATGAAGATATAAATGAGCTGTTTTTATAGATTTGACCAAAAGTGACTGTGGAAATGTGTATTTCAATATTTATTTTGTTAAAATTTCAGTTAGAAGCTAAAATTAACCAAAACCAACAAGCCTATGCGTATTAGAATTTCTCTTTTACAAGTTGGTGTATGAATAGTAAGCTCTCATTGCCAATGACTTGGATCTGATTCACAGT
This sequence comes from Elephantulus edwardii, assembly GCF_000299155.1. Taxonomy (NCBI): domain Eukaryota; kingdom Metazoa; phylum Chordata; class Mammalia; order Macroscelidea; family Macroscelididae; genus Elephantulus; species Elephantulus edwardii. The sequence continues at coordinate 4,578,400 of NW_006399944.1, read as the reverse complement.
TGATGTTATAACTAGTTTTCACAGGCTTTATGTCACAAAGAAGGAAATTGTCTGTCTTTCTCCCCATGGAGAGGCTGGTAAATTTGAACCGGCTGCCTTTAGGTTGGCAATGCAACTCCCTGTGGACGAGACCATCAGAGCTCCCCCTGAGCAAAAATATTAGCACATAAAATAGCTTCAGATATTTGGAAAATTTACACGTTACTTTGTATATCAAATAGAAAATTAAGGCAGGGAAAATAGTAACTTGATCAAGGTCACGTAAGTAACAAATAAGGGAAGTCAAGTAAGCTATTTGTCTCCAAAATGTATTTTTTTTTCAGTTTTGGTTAGTTTTAAAAACATTCTTATTCAAACAGTGCAACAACTGATTCTGAATTATTTCTCAGTAAGGAAGTATTCAATACATTTTCCTCTGAACTGCACAAATAATACATCAAAATATAGATTATCTATGCTGATATAAAGTAAACATGCACCTAAATCTCTACATGCTTATTATACAAAGACAGAAATGTTTCCTTTTATGAATAATAGAAATTTAGTCTATTTGGAAGTTTGGAATACTGATTCATAGTTTTGCCATCCAAGTGCAAACACTCTTTTAAGCAGTAATCACTAGGCTTACTTGTCACTTAGGATTAATGATATGAAATCATAGAATATTATTCTGATTATAGTGATTAAGGCTTTATTTACTTGATAAATGTTCTTTACTCATAAGAATATTTCATCATTATGTCTGCACAATTCTGTGTAGGAGGTAATGCCTTTGGGATTAAATGCCACTCTGCAAGAATCTGTTTATAGAATGAAACCTTGCTGATAACAGTTCTGTTAAATCTCCTAAACCTATGATTCAGTATTCAATACATTATATTTTTTTCTCCACTTTTCTTGTTACTTCAAGAAGTTCACAAATAAAATTTGATATGTATTTTTGTCACATTGTTGTTCGCTGCTATCTAGTCTCATAATCTAATGGTGAGTCCATGTACAATATATAATGTTGTAATGTAAAGTAAGAACGGATCCACAGCTGACACTCCAGCTGTTTTTCAGAGGAGGTAAATAGATAGAGGAGATTGTCTCTCTCTCTCCTTCAGAGCGGCTGATGAATTCTAACAGCATGTCCTCCCATTGGCAGTACAGCTTTTTACCAATAGGCCAAGAGATATAATAAGATCAAGCAATTGTGATCAAAAGGATTTTCAGTGATATGTTTTTTCAAATGTTGTTGTTGTTATATGCCATTGAGTTGACTACAACTCACATCTACCTTATGCATAATAGCTCTCAACTCTGCTCTATCTTAAGCCAAGCACACTATCTGTGACACACCTACCCTCATTAATCTAGTTATTGTGTCAATCCTTCTAATTAAAAGTCTTCCTCTTTTGTGCTGTCCCATAAACCTTCCAAGCATGACATCCTCCTCCAAAGATTGGCTCCTCCTGACAACATGCCCAAAGTATGTGAGACAATCTCAAAATCTTTGCCTTCAAGAAGCAGCTTGGTTTCACTTTCTCCAGGACAGATATGTTAGTTCTTTTGGCAGTCAACGGTGTATTCAATATTCTTCTCCAGAACCACAAAAAGCATCAATTCTTCCTGTCTTCCTTGGTCACTGTCCAGCTCTCAAATGCATAGCAAGTAATTGCAAAGACCATGGCCTGGATCAGGTGCACCTTAGTCTATATAATGATATCCTTGCTCTTCAGCATTCTGGAGAGGTTCCTAACTGGTCTGCCTTATCCTGGAAGTTCTGCTAAAACCTGTTCAGATCACAGCAACACAATGACCTCCACTGACAAATGTGTGGCGTGATTGCCCTAGAAAAGCATTGACTGACAATCAGATACAGATTTTTAACATTCGAATGCAAAAAATTTGTACTGAGCAATCACTGGTCTTTGAGAATTACTTTAAGCCTAAAAAAACAAAAACAAAACAAAACAAAAACAAAAACATTCTTTTTCAGTTGATTTTAAATTGAGCCTTCATTGGGTTTCTGAGGCTGTGAAGCTTTATGAGGGTGTTCTCGTTAACAAGTTGTGCTGCTAACTCAGAGGCTGAACTTCGCTGGCAGCTGGAATCCACTAGCAAGCAGCTCCAAGGGAAAAAGATAGGCAGTCTCTGCCCTTTACTATTTATAGTTTGGAAAGCTGATTTAGGGTTGCTATGGGTTAGAATTGACTGGACAGCAGTGAATTCGAGTTGTAGTTTTGATAGATCTTGATGGAAAGAGACTGGCTTGTCTTTCTCCTTTGAAATGACTGGTGTTTTATTGACCTTTTGGTCAGTAGGCTGACACATATTATGCCCTCAGGATACAAGAATTATTATAGCTAAGTGGAATTGAAAAGACTCAGTATAGTGTGCTTAGCTGAACACATAGTTTCAGCTAACATTATATGTGAATAATTTATTTTCCCAGTAGATAATAGCAATTACTTAAACTGTCCTTTACTAGCATGTAGCTTGTGAGTAAAAAATACATAGGAATTATTGTATGGAACACAATGTGAATGATAAATAATGTGAAAGAAATGTATATGAATTTTGTAAGCAAACCAATATAATATTTTAAAAAGTTTATTTAGGAAAACAAGAACTTGAAACTAAGATGTAATTTTTAAAGCATTATGCTTATGTAGTCTTTAATTTTAAGCTCCAATCTTTCCTCCTCCTTTTTAAGTTCTATAACTGACTATAATCATTAACTTTCATCTTTGTCCTGAACTTTTTAGTGGTTAGTCATTTTCCCAAGAAAGAATTTATGCACTTTTTTTCTGATCTTGGCATTCTAAGGCATTCCAAACTATGTAAACAAAGACGTAAAATGATCAAAGATGTAAGATGGGAAAGACCAAATGTCAAGCTAAATAACGATAACTTAATTACTAAATATTTTTATAAGTGCTCCATTAGAATTTATTAATTAAACCTCCACCCTTGCTCTACAAACTTGAAGACATACAGAAATAAAAAAATCCATTTAGTGAGATAAAGTACTACCCAGTGGAAAATTTCCTCTGACCTCAGTGGGCCAAAATGTGTTCTGGATTTTTCCCTCTGATTTACAAGATCTATGTTTAGAAAACTGGCTGTGGGATGATTTTGCAAAATAGCGCTTCTGAAAAACACATAGTCAGTTCTTAGGCCACTCAGCCTGACTCTTATCTAGGACAAAAGCTATGGGTTTTTGTTTGTCTTCTTAATTCAAAGTTATCATTTAGGTTTGAAAGAGCTCTCTGGTCTCCAGAGTAACCCATCAACTACACAATAACATAATCTTAAATGGTTTTTATTCACTGAAATACAAAATCTTGTTATCTTTCTTATTATTTACATTCTTGCCAAGCAAAGATAAGAAAAGGAGGGAAGCCCCTTAACAAAAGTCCCTAATGTCAGACCTCTAGGGGAATAGAAGGAATTTTAAAGTCAGTCCTGGTGGACATCATGATCATTATTTTTTTTTTTAAAACCTAGAGGCCATGATGTTAGTTATAGAATAGAGTTCATATCTTTTGTGCAAAACTTATTCTTAGTAGTATTCTACTTGACAAAAATCAACAACTGCTAAGTAAAACTAATGCTGTAATAGCTGGAGGAACACTCTTCCACTTTGCACATCACTCTTTGTCAATGTGCAGTATGAAGTGCCCTGGGTTTGCTGTGATGCTGAACCTTGTACCACTGGGGTATCAAATACCAGATTGGTTTCCCATTGTGTTGGATGGAGCTCCTAGTTGCAAAATAGGTTCAGGGGACTCAACGGTACATAACAACCACAACAACAACAACATGTTAGACTTAACATTTATATGAACGTAGAGGCACGCAGAGTAAATATATTAAAAGATAAGAAGAGAAAGTTATGTCAAGTTAATGGTAGAGTTAAGCCAAATGATAGTCCCAAGACAACATCATAATGACAAATTATGACAGAGTTAGCCTCAAAGTTTCAAGGGATATTTCCTGCAAAAGGATAATGGAGCAAGGGCCTGCAATAAAAGATAAATTGTTTGCAAAGAGATTGTTAAACTAAGCTATCACTTGAGAATGCTTCACCTGATGCAAATCTTCAGGGGATAATCAGGTTCAGTTAAGACAAGGAAATAGGAGAAATATAAAGAAAGTAGGTTCAATGTACAGTACTGACCACCTTTTCATAAGGGGATAATTATGATTTTAAATTAGATAGGACATTTATTACTTGCTGCCCTGTTAAACTTTGCCACTATTACTGGTTTTTTACTTGCATCTCTCTAATTGCCAGTGATTTTGAGCATTTCTTCATGTTTCTGTTTGCCATTCAAATATCTTCCTCTGTGAAATTCTTTCCATGTCTTTTGCCCATTGTGTAATTGCGTTATCAGTCTTTTTCTTGAGAAGGCCCAGGAGTATTCCTTAAAATTTTCTTATATGACTCTTTTCTAATATGGCATTATACATTGGTGAGATTGTAAAATGGTACAACCATTCTGAAAGGCAGTTTGATGCTTCCTAAAAAAACTGAACAAAAAAGTTCCATATGACTCAGCTATTCCACTACTAGGAATATACCCTGAGAGAACAAAAACCAAGGCACGAATGGAGATTTGTACACTAAAGTCCATAGCAGCATTATTCACCCTATCAAGAACATGAAAACAGTCCAAATGTCAAACCACAAATGAATGGATTAAGAAATTATGGTACATTCACACAATGGAATACTATGCAGTACGTAGGAGGAATAATTTTGTAAAATTTTTAACTAACTTGGGAGGGACTGGAGAGTATTATGCAGCGTGAACTAACTCAGTCCCACAAAAACAAATACTGTATAAAACCATTATTGTAGAATAAGGATCAACAGGAGTAAGGGAGGGTGGAAGCAGAGGGACGAGGATGTGCAGGGGAGGGGAAATTAATAATGAAATTTTATAATTTAATGGGTGAGGGAAACAATGTATTCAAATTTTGTAAATAAACTAGCATAAAAAATTAAAAATTAGGACTTTTAATAATAATGCATATAGAAAAATAAGAAAACTTTACAGAAATACGTATGTTGTAGATAAATTTTAATAGAATTCTCACGCTTCATAGACACATTTTTTTAAATTGGAGGTCTGGTGGCCTAGTGACAAGAAACTGAGCTGCAAATGAAAAGACACACATTTTAAATTCGCTAGCTGCTCCGTGGGAGAAGGATGGGCACTTTCCTCCCATGCAATTTAACTGCCTCTGAAAACCTCCTAGAGGGTCCACTATGGGTTAATTCCGACTCAACAGCAAAAACAGTGATTTAAAGGTAGCTCTGGTGACCTAGTGGTAAGAAGCTGCACTATAATCCTAAAAGCACACAGTTTGAATCTACCAGATGCTCCAAGAGAAGAGGAGAGGCAATCTCCTATGCTATTTACTGCCTATAAAAACCCACTGTAGGGTCAGCCATGAGTAAATTCTGACTCATAGGCACACAATGACAGTAATGATATGTATAGGGAGTTCAGGTGGCCTGTATCTAAGAAAGCAAGCAGTTCAAGTCTACCAGTTGCCTCCCATGCTATTAAATTGTCTCTGAAAACCTATTAGAGGGTCAACTATGAATTTGAATCAATGATACGCAATAATAATTATATAAAAAGTAATTATGTGAAAAAGGCAATCTGTAAAATAAATTATATACTCTACATAGAATATTCCTTCTTTTAAACCACCAGAACACAAATAATTTTATATCTTCTTTCTGTTGTTTAGACTACTGTTGTTTAGACTAGCAGAAAACAAATTGCTCACAAAGAGAAACATATTAAAAATTAGTTTACAAGAGACAATTTTAAAGAAGTTAAGGTGTAAAGAAACCACAGAACATTGTAAAGAGTCCAGTAACTAGTCATAGATGCTTAAGCCAGTAAATGGAGAGATACTTCAAAACCCTGAGAATAAAAAGACTGACAGGATTAGAGAGAGGGCTCTGGCAGTCTAGAAGTAAGGAGCTGCGCTGCCATCCCAAAGGCATCTCAAGTTATGTTGGAGGTTGTGAGGATGGCACAGGATAGGACAGGGTTCAGATTTGTTGTTCATTTGGTTATTAGGAGTTGTATTAGACTCGATGTCATCTAACAACAAAACAAAGAATGAAATAAAAATGTTTACTCTGTGCTATCTCTCTACTCATCCTAACCCCTCGGCTCCTATCCTTTCTCTTGTTGGACTCCCATGCACGTTTTACTAGTTGTCCTTCAATTTTTGCAATAATGATCCTATGTAGCATTTATTCTTATGAGACTGAGTTTGTTCACTTAGCATAATACTCTTTAGTATCACCCAAGTTATGTAACATTTTTAAAATCATTTTTCCTGAGTGCTGCATAGCATTCCATCATGTGAATGTACCACAATTTCTTGATCTGTTTGTCTGTAGCTGGACATTTGGATAATTTAGTAGGTGGAGGAAGGGGGTGAAAGAAATGGGAAAGATCTGGTGGGAACTGATAAAGACACGGTAACAGTAGACATAATCCAATAATGATTAATATCTTAAAACGCAGTGTATGGGAATGATTGTATGAAACATATTTTCAATGAGGGAAAGTGTGAAAAACACACACACAGACACACACACACACACACACACACACACACACACACACAACCTTCCAAAAACCTATAACATAAATAAAATATATGTATTGTTGTTGTTAGGTGTTGTCAAGTGGAGTATGACCCATAGCGACCCCATGAACAATAGATCTGAACCCTCCTTTATCCTTTGCTCCTCACACTTTCTGACACATAAAAGCCCATCACAGCAGTCACTGTGTCAATCATGTCCTTCTCCAAGAAATAGCTCCTCTAAGTAACATGCCCAGTGTATGTGAGGTGAAGCCTCATCATTCCTGCCTCCAAAGAGCACTCCAGTAGCACCCTCTCCAAGACATTTATGCCAATCTTTCAGTGATTAGTTCAGCTCATAAGGAATCATGGTACCACAACTCTGTTACATTGTCGTTAGTACATTGCATTTTGTTCCTTACCATACTGCATAAAACAAATTTCAAGAATATTCTTTTACTATTTACGAATAGGTATATATTTTTCTCCTTTCTGATAAACTTAAAGTAATGATAAGTCTAAATGTGAGATAATCATAGACAGAATTGAATTTCTTAAATCAAGTGTTGTAAAGGCTACATTTTGCAAGTGAATTTCAGTGAAATTGGTTAAGTATTAAACAATAGGTGTTGACTTCTGGGGTTATAACTAACTACACATCTACATAATTACACTGCATTTTAAAACACTATACAGAGAATTCAGTTCATGGGCTGTTAGAGATACTTCATAGAGTAATTTTTAAAAATTAAATATTGAAACGTCAAACTATAAGCTAAATTAATTATAAACCAAAATGCTAAAATATTAGATCAAAACATAAAATTTGATAATTGCATTTAATTTATAAAATTATGGAAGTTATGTTCTTTTCAGAAATGTTTGTTGTGCAGTCAAGAGTGGACACAAATGTAAAAATTTTTAAGCATTTCTAAAGTAAATATATATATAAAAGAGTAGAGAAACAGCTAAATAAAGCTAGATAAGTCATGTAAAAGAAATAGATATTAATAAGGCAGACTTGAAGGATTCTTGGTGCTACACTGCTGACCAGAAGTTGGCCTAGTGTTAAAGAGTTTTACTGCCAACCCAACGGCAAGCAGTTCAAAACCCTCAGTGGCTCCATGGGAGAAAGATGGACAATATAAGCATGATTTACTGCCTTCAAAAACTCTCTGGAGGACCAACTGAATGGTACACAACAGCCATTGCTCTGTTGGAGAAGGATGTCATCCCTTGTAAGGATTTATAGCTTTGACATCCCCTTAGAGGATTATCAAGAATCAAAATTCAAAATAGTGAGTTTAGCATTTTCTGGGTGGTTAGAGCTCCCCAACAGGTAATATCTTCCTATAGAAATAGTCTATAGTTTTCAGCAGATTGTGCTGCCAACTCACCATTGTCTTTATCAAAGAAAGGAACAATTTTCACTCATTGTAATTTACAGCCTTGCAAATACAACTGAAGGTCACCTAGTGATAAGAAGTTGTAGTTTGTATTCACTATGTCCCCCAAGTTAAAGATAGATTATCTCATTCCATGCAATTCATTACTTTTAGAAACCTTCTGGTGGGTCAGCAACGGGTCAGGTTAACTCAAAGGCACACAACAGCAAGCACAATGAACTGGAAGCTCCTTGAATACACTGAGAGTGAGAGTTTATGCTGTTTGTCTAGAGTTCGAGAGAATGATCTAGAACAATTAACTAACACAAAGTATACACACACACACACACATATATTTAATAAAAATATAAATAGCCAAAATGTATTTATATTCTGTAAAAGTATCATAAAATGTAATATGGTAAAATTTTGCCAATCTGTTTTAAATGGTCTGTACCCATTTTTAGAATCTAAGAAACCTATTTCTCTAGAATTTTTGCTGAGGGATTTTTCAAGAAGACATATAACTAAGGCTTATATTATTCAAAGTCAAACCTTTCTAAATCATGAAATAACAAAATATTTTTTACCAAAAAATGTTCATAAAATATTAATATACTTACAAATTATATCACCATAATGTTTTGGGTTTGTTTTTGTTTCCAAATTAAATTATTTTGAAAGTTCAGCATAATGAAAGAAACAGAAACAAATGTATTCTCTAAAATAGTGGAAAAATCCTCTGCCTTTATGCATAATACTGAAATATAAAGACAAAACAGGTTTCTAGTTCATGTATTGAGTTAAATGCATACCTTATTCCTTTACTCCTTCCTTGTAATTGAAAGAAGAGTAAATCCTTTATCAATTTCTCTGATAAAAACATTTAGTCATAAATCACAAGGAAAAGAGAGATTGGAAGAGAGGAAAATAGAAATGCGATAAATTTCTAAACTTCTGAGTAAGAAATGAGACCTAAAATACTTAACAGATCCCAAAAAAATTAAATTTAAAGGAGGAGGTCCAATACAGAGCAGAACACTCCCAAATCTGCAAGACATTTGGCATCAGGTCTCTGTGGAAGCAGAGTTGAAAATGGCATAAAACAGAAGAATTTATTATAAATTAAATTAAAAATTTAGACTAATTCTCATCCTTGATTCTAGGGATAGAATACGCAAGAATCAGGGAGCAAATTCTCATTCCTCTTCTTTGGAACAGACTGCAGTTCTCCACCAAGCATCAAAGGAGAATGCTTGACTGAGGGGGAAAGATAAGCACTTATGAGGATGCGAGTTCTGTATTCATGGTTAACTGGGTCTCAGTGAATCTTTAATTACACATCTAGGGGATGAAGGCCATAGTCTTTGTAATTACTTGCTACACATCAGAGAGCTGGGCAATGTCTAGGAATGATAAAAGAATTGGTGCCTTTGAGCTGTGGTGAAGGAGAAGAGTATTGAGTATTCCATGGACTGCTAAGAGAACAAACAGGTTCATCCTATTGAGGGTGAAGTTAGGCTGCTCCTTGGAGGCAAGGATTTTGCAGTTTTGTCTGATCCACTTTGGACATGTTACAAGGGAGGGATCTGTCCTTGGAGAGGGACGTCATGCTTGGGATGGTGGAGGGACAGAGCAAGGGAAAAAAATCCTAGATGAGATGGATTAATTTAGTGACTGGGGTAATGGGGGTAGGTATGTCAGAAACAATAAGATTGGCACAGGACAGAGCAGGGTTTAGGGCTCTTGTACTTAGGGTTGCTATGAGTGATTCGAGGCACATAACAACAACAACAGGGGATGGAGTCTAGTAAGATCAAGAAACAGATTCTAAAGATACTGACAATTATTTTAAAAACTCTTGCTTCCCTTGAATTTTATGGGACAATTAAGACCTAATGCTCTACATCTTATAGAAGACACAGAATAAGAGAGCTCTGGTGGTATTGTGGTAAGGAGCCTTGCTACCATACAAATTCAAATGCAGATCATTCAAATTCACCAGTTTTTCTCTGTGAGAAAATCTCTTCTCATTTGATTTATAGCCTCTGGAAACTTGTCAGAGGGTTAGATCTGACTCAATTGCGCACAACAACTTGTTATATATCTTCTTTTCAAATAATTGAGAAACTGAAGACTCAAATACAGTGTTCTTTCTCATTCAGAATCTTGTAGAAAAAGGTCAGGTCTTCAGTGAAGGTCTACTCTCTATAATCCTCACATACACAATAAATGTCAATTGCCTTCTTTTTGTTCCTCTATAACATATGAATTCCAGAAAAACATATTTTTTAAAAGCCTCTGACACAATCAGAGATTTAAACAAACAGGCACATTAGCAAAATGCTGAAAAAAAATTAAAATACTTAAATTTTAAAAATATTATAGCCTGTATTACGAGTCGTTTGTACATAATAACTAGAACAGTAACCAGAATACAAATCCTTTAACACAATAACTGTCACAGCAGACAATAGTTATTAGAACAACAAACTCTTATTGGATAAATAATTTTCAAAGATTTTTTCCCCAGTTGATAGCATTCTTATTTACCCTTTCAAAAAAATAAAAATTTGATTATGGAATCTTATAATTTTTTTAGAAGTTAAGTGGGTTGATTTTTTTTTTACCTTTTTGTTATACTGGTTTGCTTACAAAGTTCATATATATTGTGTTTCACACTATTCTTCATTCACGTTTCATGCAATCATTCCTATGCATTATGTTTTATAAAATTAACAACCATTGGACTATGTCCATCGTTACTCTATCTTTTCAGGTCCCCACCAGATCTTTCTCATTTCCTTTACCCTTTCTTTCCACCCATCAAATTGTTCAACCCTGTAATTTTGTTCCTGTTCATTTTCACCACTCTGCTCCCACCCTTTCCCACCCTTGGACTCAGTTACATGTTTTACTAGTTACCTTTCCATTTTTACTATAACACAATATTTGTCCTTATGAGACTGTGTTAGTTCTTTCAGCATAATGTTCTCCAGTCTCTCTCAAGTTATGTAGTATTTTTAAAAATCATTGTTTCTGAACGCTGCATAGTATTATATTGTGTGAATTCACCACAATTTCTCAATCCATTCAGTTGTGTTTGGACATTTGGATGGTTTCCATGTTCTTGTAATGGTAAATAATACTGCTTTAACATTGATGTACAAATCTCAATTTGTTTCTCAGTTCTAATTTCCTTGAAATGTATTCCTAGTAATGAAAAACTGGTTAATACAGAGCTTATATTTACACACTTTTTATTTGCTTATTTTTTTTTAAGAATGAACCTTGTTTTATTGGATTGTAACTGAACCTTTATGGTGAACTCACAAATATATCTATACCTGTATCCATTATCCATTTATATATTACAGTTATATAAGACATGCAGTTCAAATCCATGAGATACTCTGCTGGAGAAAGATGGGCAATATCCTCCCTTGCAATTAAACTGCCTCTGAAAACTTACTAGATAATGAACATTGCACTGGAATAGAAGGAAATAACTGTTTAAAAGGAATATATTATTAGGCATTATATGCATGTGGGATAAAGGAAATGTAAGTAATTATGCAACAATGAATGAATATTAAAAAATATAATCCATTACTTTATTCTAGATAATTTTAGAAAATAATATTTATAGAAAATAATTCTATATCGCATATACAGACATACACTGACATTTGCATTTACATCCTCCTATGTTTACATATGTTGTTACTGTTATGTACCTCTAGTTGGAACAGAGCCATAGCTAACCTATGTACAACTTTTTGAGAAACCGTCAAATTTCTTTCCAGAGTGGTTGTATCATTTCATAATTCTATAATTTTATTAACAGTGTATGAGAGTTCCCACCTCTCCACATCCTCTCCAACATATATTGCTTACTGCAGTGATAAACTTTGTCTCTGTTACTGGGGTGAGATGTTAGTTTTGATTTGCATTTCTCTTATTGCCAGTGATTTGGAGCATTTCTTCATGTGTCTGTTGGCCATTCAACTATATTCCTCTGTGAAAAGTCTCCTCACATCTTTTACCCATATCGTATTTGTGTTATCAGTCTTTTACTTCTGGAGGTCCAGAAGTTTTATAAAATTAATTGTTTTTACCATTTCTTTCTGTCTTTTTAACTTGTCAAGAGTGTATTTCAGATAGTCTTTAATGTAGTTTTCTTTATTTCTTGTCTTTTCAATGACTTTTTCCTTTCTTCATGTATGATGTCTTTGATGTCATCCTACAACTCATCTGTTCTTTGAATGCTAATGTTTAATATGTTAGATCCATTCCTGAGATGATTTTTCAACTCAATTGGTATATATTCAACTTTGTTGTTTGGCTCTTGTGAGTTTATTTTAATTCCATTTCAGTTTGAACTTTCACAGGAATAATCAGTGGTCTATTCCACAGGCGATTCCTGGACTTTCAGGTGCTCTATCACTGATCTCCATTTTACTCAAGCTTATTGTTGTAGTCACTGTCTCCATCTATCTCCTTCATGATTTTCCTCTCCTTTCTGACCTTTTATAGTTGCTAGTATGATGTCTTTATCCAAGGCCTAGAGCCTCTGACAACATGCTCAAAGTATATGAGAAAAAGTTTCATCATCTTTCTCTTTAAGGAACACACATAAGGGGCTGTGCTTCCTCCAAGATATATTTGTTTGCCCTTTTATCTGTCCTTAGAGTATTAGGTATGTTTCTCCAACACCAAAATTCAAATGTTTTGATTCTTCTTTTGTCTTATTGTTCATTGTCTAATTTTCTTATGCATAAGAAGTAATGAAAAATTGTATGGCTTGGGTGAGGCACACATTAGTCTTTAACTGTATAGCTTCTAGACAACAGATTTTCCTAGTTAAATGTATTTTCACTTCTTGACTATCACTACCATGAGTGTGGATTGTGAATCCAAGAAAATTAGAAAGTTGATAACTTAAATATTACTTCATCTATCATTATGTTGCCTATTGGTCCTGTGATGAGGCTTTTTGTTTGCTTGATGTTGAGATATAAGACGTATTGAAGGCTGCAGTGTTTCATTCTCTACAGCAAGTGTTTCAAGTACTTTTCACTTTCAGGAAGTAAAATTGTGTCATTTGCATAACACAGGTTGTGTATGAGTATTCCTCTAGTACTAATACCACTTTCCTCTTCATTTAGTCCACATTCTTGAACGATTTGTTAGTAACACAGACTGAATAGGCAGACATAAAAATACAATCTGACAAGCTTTAAATCATTTCCCCACTTTAAATCATGCAGTATTCCCTTGTTCTATTTGGATAACTGCTTCATTGTCTTATGTAGATTTTTAATTACATTTGAAATGTCCTCCTGTGTCATTTGCTGTCTCTGAAAATCCTCTGGGGGATCAGCTGTGGGTTGGTTCAGACTTGATGATGCTTAACAACAACAATAATATGGTGTTGTTGTTGTTGTGTGCTATTGAGTCCACTACAACTCAGAGCAACCCTATGAACAAAAGCCCTGAACCTTGCCCTATCCTGAACCAATTTCACTGTGTCTGACACACCTGGCCCCACTGGAACAGTACTTTGTCAACCTAGCCCATCTAGGGTCTTCCTCTCCTGTGCCAACCTTTCATACTTCCAAGCATGATGTCCTTCTCCAAGGATTGGTCCCTCCTGGCAACATGCCCAAAGTATGTTTGACACAGTTTCTAAATCCTTCCCTCTAAGGAAAAACTTAGTTTACCCTTCTCCAGGACAAACTTGTTTTTTCTCTTTGCAGTCCATGATATGTTCAAGACTCTTTTCCAGCACCACAACCCAAAGACATTGATTCTCTTCTGTCATCCTTAGTCATAATCCAACTCTCAAATGCATAGCAAGTTATTGAAAAGACTGTGGCCTGGATCAGGTATACTTTACTCTCTAGACTGACACTGCTGTTCTTTGGCACACTGGAAAGGTCCTTGAAAGCAAATTCTGCTAAAGTAAATCATCTTTTGATTTACTGATTGCTGTTGGCAAGAATGTTGATTGTGGATGAGAGGAAGTTGAAATTGTTAACAATCTCGATCTTTTCCCCATCTATCATGATGCTGTGTTTTGGCGTAATGGTGAGAATATGTGTTTACTTGATGTTAAGATGCAAGCCACATTGAAGTTTCCAGTCCTTCACCTTCTGAAGCAAACACTTCAAGTTTTCTCAGTTTTGTCATACAAAGTTTTGTCAACTACTAAATGTATGTCATTGATGAGTCTTCTTCCAGTTCTGATGCCACATCCTTGGTCATTGATTTCAGCCTCTTGGGTAATCTGTTCTGCATATACAGTGAAAAGTTATAGAGAAAGAATACATCCTTGACACAATCCTTTTTTGATTTTGGAAACTGCAATATTTCCTTGCACTTTTCAGAGAATAGCTTCATAGTCTAGGTATAGATTTCAAAGGAGCACAATCAAGTGTTCTGGGATTCTTGTTCTTATTGATGTTAGCAATAATTTGTTGTGAGCCACACAGTCAAATACCTTTGCATAGTTGATAATACACAAATAGACATTGTTCTGGCACTTTCTACTTCAGCAATAATATCCCTAATGCTTTGGCTTCTTCCAAACCCAGCATGTATTTCTGGTACTTCTCTGTTGATTCACTACTCTAGCAGTTTTTTTTTATAATCTTCAGCAAGACTTTGCTTGCATGTGATATTAATGATTTTGTGTGGTGATTTCTATACTTTGTTGAATCATCTTTTTGGGGGGGAATAAAAGGAAATATGGCTCTCTCCCAGTCAGATGGTCAATGAGCTGTCCTCCAGATATGAAATATGTCAATTGGTATTCCTTCAAATCCAGGAGCCTTATTTTTTTTATTCTCTCAATTCCTTCAGAGAAGCTTGAACCTCTTCCTTTATAGCCATTGTTTCATGAAATTGATCTGTGCCAGCCAATACTTTTTGGTAAAGTGACTCTGTGTATTCCTTCCATCTTCTTTTGATGCTTCCTGGATCATTCAATATTCTTCCCACAACATCTTTAAGTACTGTATTTAGAGGCTTGAATTTATTCTTTAGTTCCTTAAGCTTAAGAAATACCAAGCAAGTATGACTATTTTGATTTGGGGATTCCCACTCTTTGCACATTTTGTTATTCTATTTTGCTTTGTCTTCCCAAGCTGCCCTTAAATCTTCTGCCCAGCTCTTAAACTTCCTGATTTATTCACATCATATTGGCTTCTTGGAGTTCTAATGAAATATTCAAAGTCTCCTCTGACATCCATCTTAGTTTTTTCTTCCTCATCTGACTTTTTAATTCTTCTTGGATGAGAGATAGATAGATAGATAGATAGATAGATAGATAGATAGATAGATGATAGATGATAGATAGATAATAGATAATAGATGATAATAGATAATAGATAAATATATATAGAGATATACGTTGTTGTTGATTGCATTGAGTCAAGCACAACACATAACGACACTATGAACTAAAGGCCTGAAACCTTTCTATAACTATGGTCATTTCTCCAAGTTCATAGAGTTTCCAGAGGCCTGTGGCTTAGGAAGTGGATGCCACTCCTGCTTCCAAATATATATATACATTTTCTAAACATTATATAAACATACACAGAGACAGCTGCTTCTTTTTCTATGTATGTTGTTATGTACTGATGAGTAAGAAACAATCAATAACTGACCCTCTAGCAGGTTTTCAGAGGCAGCAAATCACATGGTGGAGATTATGTGTATGTATGAAAGAGAGCATGACAGAAGAGAGTGCTCTTGTAGCGAGTTTATAAGAAGCTATGCTGCTAACTCAAGGTTTGTTCCTCTCTGGTACTCTCACCAGCAATTCCCAGGGATGAACTCCCAAGATGAATAATCTCATTTCATGTGATTTATAGTTTTTAAAACACAATGTTTAGCTGTTCATTGGTTCAGACTCAATGAAAATTATACGCATATACATGCATGTGTACGCACATGGACAAACCCATAATTTCATTCATATATTCTCCTGGACAAGTCAGGCTACAAGACTACTATAAAAATTTTTTTATCTCTGTCAATGTACATCATTTTTATAAAAGATATATGAATTATTATATGCAATCAAATAAAAATTAAAAGAAATATTATTTTCTCAATTTTTGGTAAAATTGTATAGATAAAATTTATAAAAGACTCAGAGTTACAAGCCTGGTTAAAATTAAGCCCATGCTAAAGCAAGGAATATTGTTTTAGTATCAGAAAGTAATAAAGTTCTCTGTAAACTCAATGATGAGGGATTATCATAAACCTCAAGAGCCACCAGCAAGAACTCCCAAAGATGAAAATTTCATCTATTTGAGCAGTATCCAAAGGGAGCTGAACTGTTAACTCAAAGGCAAAACTTCTCTGGTAGTTCAAATTCACCAATGTTTCCAAAGAAAAAGACCTTATACAATTTACAGGCTCCAAAACCCACTGAAATGTCAGCTATGAGAGAGTGCTGACTCAAGTACAGTGGATGAATGAATTATAAGCATTATAAAAGGAATTATCTGTGAGTCTATGTGCTGGTATAAATAAATTGCTAAACATGCTAATAAATGGAAAAGAAGAAAAAAAAGGCTTTCAAAAGCAATTTAAATAGACATTGTTTTTTCAAGGAAGTTGGCCCTAACACTCCACCTCCTAAGTGTGGATTATACTGCATAGCTTGCTTCCAAAGAATACAGTAGTACAATACAGAAACAAGAAAGACTAAGGGGGAAAAGAGTAATTTTACAGTGGGGAAAAATGACAAATGCCACTTTGGCCCAAGTATTTGTTCATCTGTTTAAAACTATCCTAACATGTTTATTTAGCAATATGAGCCATACAATATGACACTCATTTTTCTCTGCATTGAAGTAACTTTCAAGTATCTTTTCAGATATCTTCAACTATCTCTATTCAACATAATCTAACCTTAGAAGGTGAGCAAAATTTGCCAGAAATAAGCTTTCTAAATGATAAGGCAATCTGTTGGTGTTAGTTTTACTTCTATTATATAGATTTTTCAAAATGAAGAGGATACAGAGTTAAAATATTAATTGCTGCAATAATCATTTAGTTTTGAAACAATTCCCTCTCTTTCTTTGATATTTCAAATCTCTGTCTATACCTTGCTCCTGTTTTCATTACCTGAAATATGAGGAAGAATATCAGTGTCTATATTTACCATCCTTGAGACAACTTAAATTTAGCTCCAAGCACCATTTCCTTATCATTCATAAAGGGAAAAGGCGGAAAAGAAAACTAATCTTACATGTGCTTCCTTATTATAGATTTCTTGTAATTTCTGGAGTTCTCCAACTTCTTGAAACTTCTTAACATCCCCAGTTTATAAAGTTTGTTGGAAGTTAGATAATTATGCTGTTAGTATAACAAGAGTTCTACTAAATATTTTTTAATTTTAAGTATATTCCATATAAATTAATCTCGAGGTTAATAATCAGAAGTAACTTTACACTATGGTTAGAACTATAGTCAAGTGAACATTAAATCAGACTAGGAAGAAGGATTGGCCACCCACTTCTGAAATAGCAGGCCTCTGAAAACCCTATGCACAACAGAACACA